>NC_043000.1:71917354-71982354 GCF_006345805.1 Octopus sinensis | reverse complement strand
TTTTCTGAAGTAGGACGTCCGAAACGCTAAGATTCTCCACATTCATTTTAAATTTCGAAGCGTCAATATAATACCGTATTCGTCAAACTTCTGTTCTTTTTGTTATCTTTTTTAATAATTATTGACCTTACACACACACACACACACCACACACACACACACACACACACAACACACACACACACACACACACACCACACATGTACATACACATAATATTCATACATAATATACATAACATATATATGCATAACATACGACATAAGTCAACAGAACTATGCTCGAAAACATCAAAGTGAGATCGATCCAGGAACCATATAAGTATAAAGGGAACTTCCCAAATTCACAACCGTGACTGCGTCTAGAGGCTGCATATATATAGTTGTATTTTGAAGCCGGTGAGCTGGTAGAAACGTTAGCACGTCGGGCGAAATGCTTAGCGGTTTTTCGTCTGCCGCTACGTTCTGAGTTCAAATTCCGCCGAGGTCCACTTTTCCTTTCATCCTTTCGAGGTCGATTAAAAAAGTACCAGTTACGCACTGGGGTCCATATAATCGACTTAATCCGTTTGTCTGTCCTTGTCTGTCCTCTCTGTGTTTAGGCCCTTGTTGGTAGTAAAGAAATAGGTATTTCGTCTGCCGCTACGTTCTGAGTTCAAATTCCGCCGAGGTCGACTTTGCCTTTCATCCTTTCGGGGTCGATAAATTAAGTACCAGTTATGCACTGGGGTCGATATAATCGACTTAATCCGTCTGTTTGTCTTTGTTTGTCTCCTCTGTGTTTAGCCCCTTGTGGGTAGTAAAGAAATAGGTATTTCTTCTGCCGTTACGTTCTGATCTCAAATTCCGCCGATTAAATAAGTACCAGTTACGCACTAGGGTCGATGTAATCGATTTAGTCCCTTTATCTGTCCTTGTTTGTCCCCTCTATGTTTAGCCCCTTGTGGGCAATAAAGAATTTTTTATATATATATATATAGTTGTGTGTGCGTGTGTGAATGTGTGTGTGCGTGCGTGTGTGTGTATGTATGTATGTATGTATGTATGTATGTATGTATGTATGTATGTATGTATGTATGCGTGCATGTATGTGTGTGTGTACACGTGCGTGCGTACGTGCATGGGTGTGTGCATGTGTGTGCGCTTGCATGCGCGCACGTGTGTGTGCTTTCTGAGGTCAACTTTACCTTTCTTTAATTTATTAACACCAACCTTCAAATTTGTGACTTTGTGGCCAACTAGCAAAAACATTGGCGAATTGGGTAAAATGCTTGGCAGCTCATTACGTTCTGATTTCAAATTCCGTCATGGCCCACTTTTCCTTTCATCCTTTCGGGGTCGTTAAAATAAGTACCAGTTACGCACAGGAGTCGATGTAATCGACTATTCCCTCTCCAAAATTTCAGGCCTTGTGCCTATAGTAGAAAGCATCATTATTATTATTAGAGCGGTGATTTGGCAGAATTGTTAGAGCGTCGTTAAAAATTTCCCGGTATCTGTTCTGCTTCTTTACATCCTGAGTTCAAATCTTACCACGGTCAACTTTTGCTTTTCGATAAAATAAAGTACCAGTCAATTATTGGGATCGATGTCGTTGACTAATCTCCATCTACTAAAATTACTAGCTATATGCCTGAATTATAAACTATTATTATAGATGAAAGCTTGATGCGAGTGGCGAACACAGTCCGGGTGAACTGGCATGCACTGAGCATGCACCTGTATAAAAGAAGAGGACAACTAGGTGTGGGTACTTGTTTTGGAGGTGCGGTCATGCTGAATGTGATTTCGAAGGATTTCCATAATTAGTCTGACCCAAGTATACCAACGAGTTTGAATTTTTCTGTCATTTTCCTTTTTACATGTTTTTTTATGTAATCACACATTGTATCGTCCTGTACCATTCTAGATGCTTAGTGGTTAATATTGAAATTTTTATTATTATTATTATTATTATTATTATTATTATTATTATTAGTAGTAGTAGTAGTAGTATAGTAGTAGTAGTAGTAGTTATTATTATTATTATTATTATTACTGATTGAGACAGCAGTGCATGCCATCAAAGTGACTCTGGGGTACAAATATACGAAGTCAGTGAGAATTTTCTTCTGGTCGAGTAGCCCTCCTGCTTAAAAGGTCCCTGAATCAGGGTTATTTTAAGGATGAGGAACGAAACACCCATGTTTCTAGAGATGAATTATTCAAACCCCAAAGAATTCCTTTCAACACATGGCTATGATGCTCCCTGCTAATTCTGCTCATGATCAAAGATGCGCATATTGTCTTCTTCCAAGGGGCATGCTCAACTGAACGGGAGAATTCCTGCTTTTGTTTGTTGAGGAGTGGTGCCTTTGCTGAGAAAGGAACCAAACAAGGGGGACATTATATGGAACTTTCGGCCCATCACTCTGCTCAATGCAGAGTTGAAGATTTTGGCCAAGGTTTTAGCCAAGAGATTGGCGCTTGTCATGGACAAGCTGATTGGCAAGGCGCAGACATACGCCGTGCCGACCAGGTCGATACACGATAATCTCCATCTCATGCACTACATCATAGAGAGGATGGGTACCTGGTAGCTGTTCTCAAAGCAGGCGGTTTCGGTCCAGTCTTCCGCGGGTGGATCACTGCTTTATACAGCAACATCTGCTCGGTAATACGGGTGAACGGTTACCTTTCAGAGCCGTTTGACATCTCGCGTTCGGTCCGCCAAGGACGCCCTCTCCTCCCTCTTGTAGGTATTGACTTTCGAGCCATTATTGCGCAAGTTGGAGGCTTTGAGGGGTATCCCGTGCGATCTAGGAGGTGGAAACAGCGTGTCTGCCTATGCCGACGACGTCACCGTGATGGTGTCGAGCCACAGGCACATTGGCCTGATTGGCGAGACGCTGAACGAGTACGAAGCGGTGACAGGGGCAAAAATTAACGCGGAAAAGTCCGTGGGCTTGCAATTGGGCACCTGGAGAGGCAAGTCCATGCCGTCCAACAGCGTCGTAGGGCGCTGGACACACGGACCCGTTAAACTGCTAGGGATCTGGTTCGGTCCGGACCTCCATGTAGATAAAAACTGGGAAGAAGTGACGAGCAGGGTGGCCAATCTCACCCAGAAATGGGCCGAGAGGAAGCTGTCCCTGAAAGGTAGAGCGGAGGTGGCGAATGCGTACATCGCATCCGTCATCTATTACCGCTTGACCGTCGTCCCTTGTCCCGACCGCTGGTTGGCCAAGCTGGTACGCCTGCTCTTCAACTTTTTGTGGAAGGGTCAGTTGCCACTGGTCAGGCGATCCATCTGCTGTCAACGACCGCTGAACGGAGGCCTTGGCATGTCGTGGTTACTGATGCGCATACATGCGCTCAGGCTACGGTATCTCAAGCGTTTCCTAGACGGTGAACAGGTGTGGTCGTCTTTTGTCAGAGCTGCAGACCTGGGTCAAACGTAGACCGAGAAAGGGCGCTTGGCACCTCGAGTGCCATCAAGCTCTCTCTGCCCTCTGCCAAGCGGGCAATGCGATCGGTAGTAGTTCCACTCTAGAGGGTTAGTGGAAGAAAAGTGCGACGACGTTCTCGGGAAACTCTAGGCGTTGACGATAACGAGCTGAGCAGTCTGTTCGGAAGGACTTTCGGGCCGGGGCCAATGGATAATTTCCAGAGATCCCTCGCCTAGCAGTGTTACCGAGGGGCTCTGCCTGTTCGGGATAAACTCTACCGGCACGGAAGTGCCGTCAGCCGGGCCTGCCCGAGGTGCTGCCAGGACGACGAAACCGTTCTGCACGCTTTCGTCCAGTGTCCGAGTATTGCTGAACTATGGGTTTATGTCGAACAGCTATTTGAGCCACCTCCATGATGCTTCTCGGTCTTTTAATTTTTGGGTTTCACGGTGTAATTCCAGGATGGGTGCACTATAGCAGACTACAGCAACAACCCATATGTTGATGGCAGACATAAGGTTCCTTTAGTTGAGCTTTGATTTCAAGAGAAGTTTGAGGCGCTTGAAATATGCAGTGATGACATTGTCTTTCATTTCTTTGTGCAAGATATTGTCCAGCTCTAGGATTCCAAGGTACTTGTACCCATCATCATCAGGGACATTATTATTATTATTATTATTATTACTTTTTTTTTTCTTCTTTCAAATTTGCTTCCATTTCTTGCCGAGTGTCTTCCCGACTCCTAGGGCAAAGAAACTCATAGTATACATTGGTAGGCCATTAAACCAAACTCAATAGTTCGTTCATTTTTTTTTTTTTTTTTTTTAAGTTAAATTAAAATACATGAGCAGCAACAGTTCTCACATCGACAATGCTCTTCTCAATACGTGTGATGTACCAGTTAAGACAATATTTTGCACTTCTTGCAGGGATGGTAAGCCAGGGATCATTCTCATATAATTTTCGGTTCCCTTCTTGATCATTCCTAGTGCTCCTACGATCACTGGTATTGTAATCGCCTTGAGATGCCACATTTTCTCAATTTCAATGAGTAGGTCTTTATATTTTCTGAGCTTGTCAAACTCTTTCGCTGAGATATTATGATCACAGGGGATGCTCATGTCGATCAATAAGCAAACTTTATTGTTTTGGTCTTTCACAACAATACCTGGTTTATTGGCCTTGATGGTTCGGTCTGTATGTACTGGAAAGTCCCACAGAATCGTTACATTTTCTCCTTCAGTTACAGCCTCAGGGTGGTGATTATACCACTTGTCGGCAGTTTTGATATTGTAATGCCGACTTATTAGCCAGTGTAGATATTGGCCAACTCTGTCATGTCTTAATTTATACTCCACTGGAGCTAAGACTTTACATCCAGAGATTAGGTGGTCCACTGTTTCAATCATGTCGTTGCAGAATCGGCATTTTGGGTCTGCTCCATTTTTCATCACATTGGCCTGGTAGTTCAGGGTTAATAGGCTTTGATCTTGAGCAGCCAGGATGAAACCTTCGCTCTCTGCTTTTAGCCCTGAGCTCCGTAGCCACTGATGGGTTTGCTTCTGGTCAACATCAGCTTGTTTGCTGCGGGCCACATATTTGCCGTGCAGAGGTTTCTCCTCCCACCTATCAGCCAATTGCTCGTGCGCTTTTTTCGTTGCCATTATTTTCACCTTCTTTGCAACAATAATTGCCGTACTTCCCTCGGGTTGTTCTGTTTGGGTATCCTGCACGAGATCAATAGCACATTTTTTGCTTTCCTTTATGATAGAATGAAGCTTCTTTCGTCTCTCGTGATTTTCCACGAGCTTTAGCATCCAGTCATTCGATATTTCGAGATATTTGGCCAGTCCAATTGTGGTTGTTTTGTAAGCTAGTTCAAATTGGATCAGGCCTCGACCTCCTTGGGCTCTGGGAAGGTAAAGGCGATCTACGTCTGCCTTTGGGTGGTGCATCCTATTACAACTCAGCAGCTTGCGTATTTTCCTATCTATAGTCTTTACTTCACTCATATTCCAGTTCAACACATTGTAGCTATAAGTAACAACTGGAACTGCTAAGGAATTTATAGCTAACACCTTGTTACGTGCATTTAGTTCAGATTTCAGGACTGCACGAACTCTCCTATAACATTCCTTCCTGATCTTCTCTTTCATGCTTGCATGCTGAATACCAGAGCCTTCATTTATCCCTAAATATTTGTATTTATTATTATTATTATTATTATTATTATTATCATCATCATCATCATTATTATTATTATCATCATCATTGTCGTCGTCGTCGTCATCGTCATCATCATCATCAATATTATTATTATTATTATTATTATTATTATTATTATTATTATTATTATTATTATTATTATTATTATTAATATTATCATCATCATTATTATTATTATTATTATTATTATTATCATCATCATCATTAAGGTTGCGCACTGGCAGAGTTGTGAATTTTACATTTCCGACTGCCCAAACAAATGAAGTAGGAAAGTTGTTATACAAGTTATTACTTCCTGGTTTTGATGGAGTAAATATTGTCAGAGCTTTTCAATGGTTGGGGAATAATATTGTAGGATATCATTTTCAAATTTTATCTCACTTAATGATTGACTAAGCACCTTTAATATACTATTAATATTACTTGAATCTACCCATGAAGTTATTATTTTAAGCATTTATGTGTATAAAGTACATTTAGATGTTCTCTATACCTGTAATTTGAAATTTTACTTTTCTAAATGAGAATAAATTAAAATTTTAATAAATGCTTACGTTTTTTTTTGTTTGTTTTTTTCATTTTCCAGGGAACAACATACTGCATTAAAGAAAAAAGTAAGTTTCTTTTTGTTTCGTTTTTTTTTTTTGTATACTAAGTTTTTGTACAAACATTACAAAAAAAAACTAAGAAAACTTAGAAGGGATAGAACTGTGTAAAAGTTTACAAAAACTATTCAATATCTGCAGACGAAAGGCGGCGAGTTGTCGGGATAGTGAGCACGCCAGGCAAAATGATAAGTGACATTTCGTCCGCTTGTACTTCCTGAGTCCAAATTCTGCCAAGATTGACTGTCTTTCATCTCTTTCGGGATCGATGAAATAAGCACCAGTTGAGCATTGGTGTCGATTTGATTGACTTAGCCCCTCCGTCGAAATTGCTGGCCTTGTGCTAAAATTTGAACTTAATATCTGCAAAAGTATCGTCAAGACAATAATAATGGTTTTTAGCATACACGCAAAGCCAGAAATGTTGATGAAGTGATGTAGTACTTGACTAGTAATTATTTTATAGACTCCTGAAGGTAGAAACACAAAGCCGACCGCAATGAAATTTGAAATAAGTGTGTAAAACCAAAGGTTCGACGCAATCCTGATTTTGCTATATGCTTAAATAAATGTTGCAAAATATAAATCTTGTCGATTTATTCCAATACCGTACTTGATTAATACTTATTTAACCGAATTATCAGGATGAAAGACAAATTAAACTGGTGCTATTTAAACACGGAACGAGGCAAGTTGTCTGACAAACGGCGACTATAGTTGTTCACCGACAAGGAAGCGCTGGAGATGTTGCAGCCATAGAGCATGTCTGTGTGCACCAACAGCTATGTCATCCCCAGTCCTCCACTTAGTGGGTGTTGATAACAAATGGAGCGCCTGATCAGTGGAACGTATCCTGTCAAAAGGAAGTGGGAAAATAGGCGCTCCAATCTGGTCAGACGTGAAGCGGGGCGGAGCACAATGGTCAGGAAATAGGCGGGACGGAGGCGATGTGTGCATTCACCACCTTGCCCAACTTTTCAAGGTAAGCTTTCTCTTGACCCATTTCAGGGTGAGTTTGGCTACCCTGCTCGTCATCTCGTCCTAGTTCTTCTCCACTTGGAGGTCTCGAGCAATTTAACCGGTCCGTCTATTCAGCGTCCTACGACGCTATTGGACGGCATGAACTTGTACCCCAGATGCCGAGCTACAAGCCCACTGACTTTTTTGGTTGATTTTTGTTCCTGTCAATGCATGGTATTCTTTTAGAGCAGGACCGATCAGATCTATGTATCTGGTGTCCGATACTATGATGGTAACGTCGTCTGCGTTGCCGACACGGTTCTTCCACGACCTATTTCGTGCGGAATGCTCCTCAATGTCTGCAGTTTTGGAACAGTGGTTTTAGAGTCAGTACATACGGAAGAGGCGAGAGAAGATAACCTGGATGGACCGACTGTATGATGCTGTATGGTTCCGATTGGGTGCCATTCACCCGAACCCCCGAGCAGATGTTGTACATTACAGCAATCCAACCGTAGAATGCGGGACCGAAACAGGCCGCCAAATATTGGTGGTCGACCCTATAGAAGCTTTTGATTGGTGTCAGTTGATTAAACCATTACCCATGCCATCGCATAAGGTAGAGATTGTCGTAGATATATCTGCTTGGGATGGCGCATGTTTGCACATCACCAATCAGATCCTCTTTGCTAACACCATGGACAAACCTTTAAAATCTGCGATTAGCAGAGTTACGGGTCGAAAATTATCAGTGTGATTTCCCTTGATCGGAGCCATTCTTGATAGTGCCAACACTTCCCGACTCACAGAATTAGGAATCCTCCTTTTCTGCTGCCAGCTATGGAAGGTATCTCTAATGATGTTATCGGCTTTTTGCAACACTCCGCCTCTCTTGCCAAACAGTCGCGCGAAATGCTGCTGCAAAAATCGCATTCATCTGTTTAGTGTCGAGGAACACGCACTCATTATGGCCCTCCAAATATCAAATTGTGGTTTTGCAGTCTTGTAGTACTTCTTTCACTCGGCTCCATGAGCTGCTTTTCGTCCTCTCATGCATCCTATATGTTTCATGCTGAAGAATTAGATGAGGGCCGATATCGCCGCGTGCACGTCGGTTGCGATACCTTTTCTAAGAGCCTCTGACAAGTTTCTAATTTACCTCTATTCTGTTTTTCTCTATGGCTGCGACTTTACTAAGCCTAATAGATTCTACTCTAATTGCCCTTTTCAGGATGAATTGCCATTTATTGTTGATGATTGACCCCGTTAACATACACCTAACAAGTTTAGTAATCTGGAAGCGACGCGTTCAGCTTCCACGAACCGGGTTCCTGCCTATGAAGTATATCAAGGTCGATCGTACAGATCACAAATTTGTGGTCTGTGTAGTCGTTGATTTTACAAAGTGTACAACCTATGCTATCCCTGTCTATTGACCTACAGAATATTCTAACTAGATATGACCTAGATGTTCCGATGCTTTTTGTTCATGCCCACCCTGGTACATTTGTAAAATCCAGTTGATGCTTGTCAGGCAGCTGAAACCGTCTGAGCAAGTATGAAGGGCTTTTTACATCCTCTTTTCCTATCAAGCTAACCCAACACACTCCAAACATGCATCCAAGATAGCATTCCAGCCGCCCACCAACAGTAAAGAGCAGGACATCCCTAAGAAAACCGCCTCAGGCCTCGTGCATTTACCTGCCTATTCTAAGCATGGATATGATCGACAAGATAGAAAAGGATAACTTAACACCACCCTTCACTCTCCATGTTCACCTTTCTCTAGAAATAATACTCGAAGTTGATGAGAGCTTTACTAGAGAGGAAAATGGTTATCTTCAATCGTTTCAGAGAAGCCTATCGCACAATTTCTTTCATCATAGCCACAGGATAGAGGAAACTTAGGCGCCCTTCCTTGCCAAAGCGAAGTGGTAGGTCGTTTTTTCTATAGACTCGTATGATTAATCCCGCGCGTAATAGCAACTATTCGGCGCATAGCCATGACTCAATAGTTTACGGACATTGGAAGTTGGTAGGAAAATGCCGCCTTTCAGTTTCGCATCCTACGTGCATCTCGGTCAGATTCAGCTTTTGGCATTTTTGTGCCTTTATAGGTTGTCTTGAACAGGTAATTTTTACCCCTGGAGCATTGTCATGCCTAGAACTTTCGAAAGTTGTTTATAGTCTCTGAAGAGATTGCTCATGCTGATCTTGTGAATGCCCAAAGTTGTTCTCAGACCATCGTCGGTCATACGTTCCACTAACCTGCAATTGAATGCAATAGTTGTTTTCCCGCCAACGGGATTGTCCAGCTAGTAGAGTGATGAGAGAGCCTAGCAACTATCTTGATATTAGACGCCCAATTTCGATTACAGTTCTATCAAAGAGAACTATCATACAAAAAGCGCCCACACCAATTCGCTTTTGCTTTCTTAGTTATCGCCAGAGTCACAATAGTAATGATATTTCTGCATGTGTGATGTCTACAGTGACGGTTCGGGCATCATCAGTGATGGTATCCTGAGACGAGTCTGGAGAGAGTGTTGGTAACACATGAATCACCAGAGTCGGTTTCTTCCATGCGAAGCAGAAAAGCATGCTCACCAGGCTAGTTTGATATTTCTTGCGTTTTGATGGTAATAAACTACCAAACCAATGTATGTCTTAGGCGCTTCCACGCAACCTTTGAAGAACAACTTCCCTCTTCAATTTCTGAGTGAGTATGGCCACCCTGCTCGAGACATTTCCTAGTTCTTATCTATCTAGGGGTCCGGTTCGTGCCAGATTCCTATTACCTTATGCAGGCCCTCAGGTCAGCGGCAGAAATCACCGCTGGCTGGCATTGATTTGTCAAAGTTCATATGTATAAATGTTTAATTCTGGTACTCTTCGAGTATGGTGTGGAATGCTTTTATGTACGAAGTGTCAGAAAATATGACATTGACGTCACCCGAATATACAGACACTGATCTCCTGTAACCCAATTAGTATGAGGTGCCCTTCAAAGTCTCCATCCACAACAGCAATGGCTTCAGAACTACAATATACAAGAGAAGGAAGAGAGAGAATCATTAATGAATTGAGTGTTGTTTGCTAAACTGTTCCGAGAATACAAGCCAGCTAGCTTAACCATCGAACAGCTGATACTGTACACCTAATCTCTGAAGTCGAGACAGAAAGTGGATGCTCTTATGACAGCCATCCGTAGACGAAGTAGTAGACATGCTAAAGTCGTTGTGTGAGGTGTAAATCTGTGGGATTAGCTCATTCTCCTATCACATGCGGACTTTCTCGGTCCCCTCTCAGCAACCGTCTATTGCAGTTTTCAGCAAACTGGAAGTAATCCAATTCGCGTGAGCTGAGCAGCAATGAGGCTGCTGATGAAAGCTTTGAGCAGATCCAAATTGACCAACACCTTCAAAAGCCAGATCTATTCCAGTTGAAATATTGCACAAGGATGCATCACCACGGGGTGGATAGATCTACCGAGGAACGCACGGATTTGCGCTTCTCAGACTAGACTGCCGGAGACAAGCGCAGGCCTCTTAACGAGCATCATTGCCAAAATCTTTAATTCTGTGTTAAACACAGTTATGAGTCAAATGTTTTCTCATATGTCCCCACCCTTCGTTCGAATCTTTCTTCCCCTGGACGAGAGTCGCAGGAACCGTACAGACAGAGATCACATTTCACTGTCACCAGCGTGCTACTCACCAAAAATAGTTTAATAAAATGTCCTGGAAAACCGCACAAGTCTGCTTAGAATCGAAAAGTATACACTTGCTGAAATCCGTCATGAACCGAATTGCAGTTTTTTGCAAGCTGCCCCTCTGCCACCAAGCCCATCGAACGTGTTTCTTGCCCTCGTATTTCTTGCTCGCGCCCTAGCATTTACTACATGTCCATACTTGCAGTAAGATTGGCTGTTGACCATTTGTTCAAGGTGAAGTACGGTGGCTGCTTTATAGGTTAGGCATTGAATAAACTAGTTTCTTGCAGGCGCTAGGCGCAATTTTACTCCATTCATCTCTCAACTTTTGATACAAATGCTCTGTATTTTTAATTGTTCTTGATAGTTTCACCAAGCGTTCCCCATAGGTGTTCGATCGGATTTTGATCGGGACTTTGAGCTGGCCTGTCCATAGGAACGATACCCCATGTCTCAAACCATTGACGAGTATTCTTTGCTGTATGACATGGAGCGTTGTCCTGTTGAAAGATAACACTGTTTTTCGACACTACTAGTTGTAATTTAGCAATTTATGGCTCTAAAACATCCTATAACATAGAAACGTAAGTAGCTGGATTCATCCTTCTCTGACATAAAACCATTTCTCCGGGTCCTGTGGCAGACATGCAGGCCCACAACATAATAGAACCAACCCAATGTTTTACGGTTGGTACCGGACATTCAGCCTTAAATGCTTCCCCAACTCCTCGACGCACGAAAGCTGCACCAGATGTACCGAAAACCTGAGTAAAATCATGAAAAATAATATTAGATTTATGTTGGATATATTTTTATACATATTTGGGGCAACAAACCAGTTACATTAAGTTTATATATTGATTGAATACATGTACTATTTTGTTTCATAGTTTCTTTCATCACACCATTTGACTTTCGACCATTGCTCACTGGTCCAATTTGAGTAGTTTTTGACCCACTGAAGACGCTTTTCCATATACGCTTCAGAAACCCATGGCTTCTTCCTGGCTTTACAACCTTTCAGACCGTACTCTACAAGCCTTCGTCTAACAGTTCTGGTTGATATTTGTAAAGTACTTGTCTCGTTGAAGTCCGCACAGAGCTCCGACTGAGCGACTACTGAAACAAAATCGCGTCGAGTGGAATGTGCAAGTGAGAACAAAATACAAATTAGTTTAGACGTGCGTATTAACAATGGACCTACATCATACGAGGAAAAGAGATAGCACAGTTGAACTGAGATTCAAAACAGAAGCAGAGACAGGATTCTACTCTACAACACTGAGGAATAAGGAAGTTGGCCTAATTATCTGCTATTGCCTTGCGCTAGGCAAAAGTAAGAGACATAAACGTGCTGCTAGAAATATGTATCATCTAGTTGATCGCAGCCATCTAGGCCGATAGAGAGGAAGATGCGGCAATTCTGGAAATGAAAATAAGCCAAAATAAAACTGGTGAGAAATAAGTATGGTACTGACAATACAAACAATTCAAGAAAACATATCTGAACTGATGGACCTCACGAACGGCACGCACATGTCCGTGACAGTAGAGAGGAGAAAGCTAAGATGTTAAATATGTGACGCTGTGACCCACTTAAAGGCTTTCTACCCCCAATGAGTCGTGAAAGAAACACGATCCCTTCTTGTACCAACATCACAAATACAGAGCAACGACTAAAGATGGTCGTTTTCCTTCTAGAGCTGACTTAAGCCGTTCAAGCTGTTCGCAGTAGATCCCCTTTATTATCGTTTCGTTTGGGTTTAAAAGTTCAAAGTGAACTAAACCTTTCATATCACAACAAACAGATAAGAAGACCTTCTTTAGCCTGAGTGCTGGTATTTCTCCTTTCCCTACCCACTGTCTGCAGCGCTTAACATTTGTATAGAGAACCCATTTCTCGTCACCAGTCACTGTTCGGTCCAAAAAAGGTCCATTCGTGAGATGTGATAGCAAAGAAGAGCACATATTCACTCTCTGCGCGCGATTAGACTCAGAAAGTTTGTGAGGAACCCATTGGCCCGATTTGCTGACTTTTCCGATGGCACTCAGGTGTCGATGAATGGTTGAATGACCAAATCCAAGTTTCTCTGCAAGTTACTCAACAGTTACGATGGGATTTTCTTCCACCAGGGTTTGCAGGACATACTCGTCAAGCTCTTCAGACCTTCCAGGACGAGGTTCGTCTTCTAGGCTGTAATTTCCGGCTCGAAATTTCTGAAACTACATTTGATATTGACTTACGCTCATTGTTCGACATCCACAATATTAATATTCCTCACACTTTCCGTTGCGTTGTTGCCTTTATTGAACTCAATAAGCAAAATATTCCGAATATTCTCATTATAGCTTTGAAAATATGAATGTTAAAATCGAACTGCACTCTTCAAAACTTGCACTTAGAATAAGGACAAGGTAAAATTATTACCTGCTTTTATAGTAAGTTGATGCAGGTAGTCTATCCCGGCCTCCTTCCGACTTTTAGTTCATGCAATTGAAAAAAAAAGCATTATTTATGGGATGACTCAATACATCAATATACAAAAATTACATACAATGATTACATGACGCCATCGCATAGCATGACAATTTATATTCAGATTCTAAGAACACATCAAGAAGCATACAACGCGATGACGGCGAGATATTCGAAGGTAATGGGGAATTTCCGAGGAACTACAAAAGATATACTATAAAAGAAATGCGTGTGGAGACACTGACAAGTAGCTAAAAGGAGAGTACGTCATTCCACAGAAATAAGGTGTTTCTTCTCACTTTCCACCCTCTTGTTGAATATGGCGTTACTAAGAAATAGGTAGTGTGACTGCATGTGGCCTGAAAGCAGAAACACTTGATCAAAGATCTCAGGACACTAGATAGATGTGATGGCTATCAACAAAATCAGAATTACTGAGACATGAGCTGTGTTGTTTCGGAAAGGGCTAGATTTAGAGATACGGACCATCTTCCTGGATGCACAAGATAAGTCAGTATTACTGGATGCGACCAACAGCAGAGGCCACACTTTCAGACAAAGAGCCCTGTATAACCCAACAGCGGGATGGGGTAGCCGGATTTCTTTATGTTCTTCAATGCTAGTAGATAACTGGAACAACATCTTGGATGCACGCAGGGACTGTGTGGGACTAGCCAATAAGAGAGGAGTGTACCTCGCAAACTTACTCTGACATTTCCAACTGTCCGAGAGGTATCGACTGGATTTCCCAGATGCGCTATGGACGAACATCAGGTTATCCAGATCGTATGTAGATAGATTATTCTGTAGGCCAGTAAATTGGAATAGCATAGGCTTTTCCACATTTTAAAATTGCCGGCTACACAGAGCACAAATTTGTGATCTGAATGGTCGACATAGATGGAACTCATGAAAAGTTCGTCGGTTACTGGAAGATGAGTGCGCCTTTCAGGGCATGTCAAGCTTATAGTTACCGAATTAGTGAATTAGTTAAGCGAGTGTTGATGAGAGAAACCGTCAACAACAGATGGTGACTTACCCTGAAAAGGGCAATTAGAAAAGAGTCGATAAGGTTTTGTAGGGATGTAGCAATAGGGAAAGTTACATTAGAGAGGGATTTACAAATTCAGAAGAAGCATTTAGAAAAAGCAAAGCAACCGACGGGCTTGCAGTGAGATTGGCTCCTGTGTTGTCAGTGCTGAGGTGCGTGCTATAAGACAGATGCCACCTCGTACTTATAAACATACATATGTATATATGTGTGTATGTATGTATTGTGTGTGTGTGTGTGTGTGTGTGTGTGTGTGTGTGTGTGTGTGGTGTGTGTGTGTGTGTGTGTGTGTGACTTGTAGTTATAAAAAATTTATCCTAACCACTTTTAGCAATTTCGTTAAAATTCATTCTAATGGGACGCGTTTAATTCTTAAATTATATAATCTGACAATAAAATTTGCCTTGACATGTGTTTACTGGTGATTAAGATACGTTGCAGGGAATTTATCACTCGAGGAAATTTTCTTTCAATATGTTCACCATAAAGAATTTACTGTGCAACAACTGCCTGCACAAAATATTTCTATCCCTTTTTACTTATTATACAGGTGAAATATTATGCTTAGCTACTGTTAAATTTTGTATTCACAGATGAATGGAATCAGATGCTGAATATGAAATTTTCTGTTTTTGATTTCTAATTTTGTAATGCATTTGTCTATTTCTGGGGAAGTTCCCATAATTGCATACAATTTTATTTGTATTTCATGAACATTTTATAGGTTTCAGCTGCTGAGATATATGAAAATGTTTCCATGAATAATGAGCATGTTAAATATATAACTATAAAATAGAGTCACTATAATTCTCAATTTATAGCTTTCTAAATGATAAAGTGTTATATGTTTGCGATTTTATTCGCTTGTTTGAATCTTCATTCGCTTGTTTAAATCAAGGTTCAATAATTACTTTGCATTCATTTTCTATCCTTTCAAATTGACTTTGATACAAAAGAATTCTTTACTAAATCTATCTTTCCAGGCTGTTCCAGCAAGGCTGCAGACATATATTTCTTATTAGATTCCTCAAGTAGCATATGGATTCAAGACTACAAAGAATTACTGCAATTTGTGAGCAATGTGGTCGATACTTTTGATATTGGCACTGGGCAATCGCAAGTTCGAGTTGGTATCATCACATTTAGTGACACCGCCCATTTAGATATTCCTCTAAATCGTTACACTGCAATTGCTACTTTGAAGGAAGCCATTTCTCAAATTCCATACCGTACTGGACTAACAAATACAGCTGCTGCATTAAATCTACTTCGAAGAGAAATTATTGCCGATCCAAAGGGACACGATGGCCCAATTGTAGCGATTGTCATTACAGACGGGCTGTCACGTGATACAAAAGCTACAAAAGAAGAGGCAGAAAAGTTACATTCTCTTGGTGTGAATGTTTATGCAATTGGTGTTGGGAACCGCTATGAAATTGAAGAATTAAAATCAATTGCTAGCGATGCAATCCTTGGAGTATATCAAGTTGTAAGTTATTCGGCTTTGGAAGAAATTGCCCATAACTTTCATATTCAACCATGTAAAGGTCAGTATTGGAGCTATCTTGATTTGTTTGTGAATGATGATATTTCAGCTTGAAAAAAATATCAGAATCTTGTGAATAGTTATTCATCAGAACAGCGTCTTAGGTAAAAAATTACAGTACTATTGAGTTGTTGAAGATATTTGAAATCAAAAGCAATTTTATTATGATTAAAAGTTTTATAATGTAATGATAAAGCTCAAGTATTGAACTGCATAGTTCTGAACATTTTGAAGTTCATGTTAAAAGCAACATTATAGAAGCTGTATTCCTTGACAAAATTATACGGGAGCTAAATGTGGTGTGAGTGTATGTATGTATGTATGTATGTATGTATGTATGTATGTATGTATGTATGTAAAAACTTAGATAAACCTTAGATATGTTTCGACCAAAGATTGGTCCAGGCCATGTCTAACTTAATAGCACCACCTGATAGGATTATCTGAATCCTGTTTAAGTCAAATTTTGTTTATGGTCCATTCAAGTAGTGAGATTTTGTTGAGTGAGTTATATCCAATTATGGGTTGCTTATCTGGTATTCCTTGAAGGAATCTATCCAGACTCCGTTTAAAGTTGATGGGATCCTTTTCCTCTTTGATCTCTTTCGGGACAATGTTAAATAGGGCAGGGCCTGTTAAGGAAAAGAAATTATGTTGCAGTGTACATGTATGCTGTGATCTTGAATTGGGCAGGGGACGTATGGCCCGTGGTTCCAGTCTTGGATGAACCTTGAAGCTAATGTTCAGGTCGTTTGGGCAAAGTTGGCAGTATATTCTCCACATCGTACAAATGATGTACCGCTCACGGCGACGCTGGAAAGAGTAGAGTTTCAAGGCTTTAAGGCGATCCCAATAATCGAAAGCAGCCATGCCTTCAATTCGTTTAGTGAGTGCTCTCTGGGGTGATTCAATCCTCGAGATGTTTTGTCTTGTATGGGGAGACCACAGTGGACAGCAGTATTCGAGGTGTGGCCGTACAAAGGTGAAGAAAAGTGGTATGATATGTATTGTATGCATGTATGTGAGTTTGTATGTTTGAATATTTGTGTTTGTATACGCAGACGCACACAGAGATTCATATATACATTAGTTTTAATATCTGGTTGACCCACCTTTAGCATCACTTACCGCTTTTATACGGTTAGGCATTGAATGAACTAGTTTCTTGCAGGTGCTAGGCGCATTTTACTCCATTCTCCTCTCAATTGTTCCTGATAGCTTCACCAAGCGTTCCCCATAGGTGTTCGATCGGATTTTGATCGGGACTTTGAGCTGGCCTGTCCATAGGAACGATACCCCATGTCTCAAACCATTGACGAGTATTCTTTGCTGTATGACATGGAGCGTTGTCCTGTTGAAAGATAACACTGTTTTTCGACACTACTAGATGTAATTTAGCAATTTATGGCTCTAAAACATCCTATAACATAGAAACGTAAGTAGCTGGATTCATCCTTCCCTGACATAAAACCATTTCTCCGGGTCCTGTGGCAGACATGCAGGCCCACAACATAATAGAACCAACCCAATGTTTTACGGTTGGTACCGGACATTCAGCCTTAAATGCTTCCCCAACTCCTCGACGCACGAAAGCTGCACCAGATGTACCGAAAACCTGAGTAAAATCATGAAAAATAATATTAGATTTATGTTGGATACATTTTCATACATATTTGGGGCAACAAACCAGTTACATTAAGTTTATATATTGATTGAATACAAGTACTATTTTGTTTCATAGTTTCTTTCATCACACCATTTGACTTTCGACCATTGCTCACTGGTCCAATTTGAGTAGTTTTTGGCCCACGAAGACGCTTTTCCATGTTGCCCCAAATATGTATGAAAATGTATCCAACATAAATCTAATATTATTTTTCATGATTTTACTCAGGTTTTCGGTACATCTGGTGCAGCTTTCGTGCGTCGAGGAGTTGGGGAAGCATTTAAGGCTGAATGTCCGGTACCAACCGTAAAACATTGGGTTGGTTCTATTATGTTGTGGGCCTGCATGTCTGCCACAGGACCCGGAGAAATGGTTTTATGTCAGAGAAGGATGAATCCAGCTACTTACGTTTCTATGTTATAGGATGTTTTAGAGCCATAAATTGCTAAATTGCATCTAGGAGTGTCGAAAAACAGTGTTATCTTTCAACAGGACAACGCTCCATGTCATACAGCAAAGAATACTCGTCAATGGTTTGAGACATGGGGTATCGTTCCTATGGACAGGCCGGCTCAAAGTCCCGATCAAAATCCGATCGAACACCTATGGGGAACGCTTGGTGAAGCTATCAGGAACAATTGAGAGGAGAATGGAGTAAAATGCGCCTAGCACCTGCAAGAAACTAGTTCATTCAATGCCTAACCGTATAAAAGCGGTAAGTGATGCTAAAGGTGGGTCAACCAGATATTAAAACTAATGTATTTTGTGAAAACGAGTTTCATTAACATTGAGATTGCAGAACCCCAAAACATTTGGGATGCCTAATATTTTTGACCAAGACAGTAATTAAGGTGCGTTTATAGGTATAAATTGTGCTGGCGAGTACTATAATATCTCTCAGGTATATTCCAGGTTTCGGCCAACCGCATCAAGTAGTAATAAACATCAATGATCGCTTAGTATGACCTGTAATTCTTCTGATAATCCCGCTGTAATTCTTCTGATGGGTAATTCCAGGTTTGTTTTGCTGGATTAACGAGCTGGGAAATGAATGGAATGCCTGGTGCGTGTCTTGTTGGCTATCTCCTCCTAAAAAAATAGGCCTGAGTATATATACATATGAATATATATATGAATCTTTGGAGCTGATATACGTTAAATGCACTCGAAAAACTTTTTGTAATGGTATTCCATTGGGGCGATCTTTCACTTTGAATCTCAGAACTGTCAGCCAGATCAGTTGATTTTGTTCGTTGATTTTATTTATTTACTTTGTTTTAAAGTGAAAGACAGGAGAAAGTGAAAGATGAATGAACGTGTATATGAAATGGACGTGTGTATGTGAAAGAGGGAGAGAGCCATTTATACATGAGAACACACACGTTCACTCACTCATTCCCTATCTTTCTCTCTCTCTCTCTCTCTCTCTCTCTCTCTCTCTCTCTCTCTCTCTCACGCACACATGCACACGTACATACTAAAAGATGTACGCATATATATTGATGTATGTACGTATATATGACAACACACCCCTTCACTCACTCTTTCCCGCTCTTTCTCTCTCTCTTTCACTCTCTTTCTCTCTCTCGCTCTCTTTCTCTTTTTTTCCTCTCTTTCTTTCTCTCTCTTCCTCCCTCTCACTTTCTCTCTCTTCCCCTCTTTCTTTTTCTCTCTCACTCTCTCTTTCACACACACCTCCATTTCATATACACGTACATACATCTTTCACTTTCATCTCTCTTTCACTTTAAATAAAACATTTTTTACAGAAAGTAACGACTTGAAAATAATTAAATAACCAAAAAAACATTGAAATATTGTCTGTTTAAAGAAAGCTAAAATATAAATACTTACTGTACAAACAACTTGCATTTTTGAAATCACATTCAGTTAAAAATATTTCTAAATGATTAAAATATTGTGTACGTCAAAAAGTCGAGGTTTTTTTTTTCTTAGCGAGAGCGAAGACTATGTGTGTGTATATGTCACATATAGCGGACGTGTGTTTGTGTTGATTGACAAGCCATGACATTCATTATAAGTGTATGTATTCTGTATGTGTGTATGTGAGTTGACGTCACGAAAGCTGTTTTTCCTTTGGTCAAGAAATAACAAACAAAAATTGTGTTTATCATTAGTAAATAGAGATCCAAATGTCAGAAAAAATTGTACTGCAACTGCCGAAGGTAAGTACAAAAATAAATATGCAAAAAAATTAAGATAAAATATACTATTTCTGAGATATTTCGCGTCCAAACAAACATCCCTAGAGTTTTAGTATTATTAAGATGTCTGATGGCCTATTTTTAAATCCCGCCAAGATGTATACACACACACACACATACACACACACATACTCACACGCCCACACACATACATACATACATACATACATACATACATACATACAACATACATACATACATACATACATACATCATACATACATACATACATACATACATACATAAAAGGATTTTAAAATGCAGAAAACATCTCGTTCCTGGAATTTATGTAGTCGTTTGAGGCTCTCGGGTTTTTAAGAGATAAAGTTTTTCAAGAGAACATATTGAACATCTTTTGGACCCTTTAATATAGGCTCTGGTTTTAGAAAGGATTTTCCATTTGATATCGTAGTTGGTCTCTTAGTCTATAAGCTTCCAGATTAAAGACGAAAGGGTAGTTGAATGTCTCTTATGGTGTCTAACATTCGAAAGACTGTTATATCCGGATTTAAACTTTCCTTCTAATGCTCCGATATAACCATTGCCATTTCTGTTCGACCATTGCCATAGTTCGCCGGTACCGGTACTTCATAAACAACGGAAGATATATCGCATTTCTGTCTTAGAGGACATTTAGATTTGTCTCTACATGAGCATCCAGGGCATGCTTGAGTCGTCTGTCGCTTATTGATATATGACTTAACATCGGTTGTTAGGGCAAGAAAAGATAATTTTAATCATGTGCCTGTTGTGTCTATGGGTTCTAGGAAATTGAGTATCTATTAAGTGCAAGAATTTTTTTCCCTATACTTGTCCGAACACTAAAGGAGAAAGTGGGCGAGCCATAAAACTTTCCGAGATTAATTCTTACGACTATATGATAGAGGAGGTGTAGAAGTTGTAAAAGATTTTATAAATAAAGCCACTGTTCTGTAGAACCTTATTATAATATTGAGCAGACTTTTCGAATATTTCTTTAGAAGAAAGGCATGTGATCCTACGGCTACTGTTGAGTTAAGATTTTAAATACAATAGGTGGCTGACAGGAGTGTTTATTGATGTATTTAAGATTTTCGGTAGTTTTATGGAAGGGCTTATGGGAATTAGTTTTAAGGTCTAAGGAAACATCTAAAAAGTTAGCCCAAGTTGTGACTCTAAAGCAATACTGTGTATGATTTAAATATGGTACTACGAAATTTTAAGTAATTAACTAGGCTAGCTGTAACCTGTTGGATTACCAATAGTTCAAGAAACCCGAAAAAGCTGCGTACCTCGGGAACCCGTGATCCGATTCACGCAAAACTTGTTTTATTCCGTTTGTTTTCACATTCTTGTGGTACCTTACTTTCAAAGCATTTTTCCCATTATGCACAGGTTTGGTTGTATTAAATTACAGACAAGCACACAAGCAAGCAATCACAGACTTTTAGTATTATATAGATTACTGATTAATTTGATAAATATAATGGTATGATATTAATTAATTTGCATTAAGAATTTAATATAATTACGTTAATAAGCAATACAAATTTCCATATTTATTAGGGGAATTGTTTTTATTCATTCTAACTGTGTGATTACTGGTTTTAGCAAGTTGATTGTAGCCATTCTGAGCTATTACCGTCTAGCACTTTAATCATTTGCATTTAGAGAGCTAACCCCTTTATAGACTAAATGCCATCAAACTGTGGGACACTCTTTTCAACAGCCAAATAGTGATCACAACGTTTGCGGCAACTACCGACGGTATCACTTCTTCCAGTGAAGCCAAGTTGCACTGATGTTACGAAAGAATGCACGCTTTCTCTTTCGTCATCTATGCAACCAACACACCAAACTGATATGTTGGTTGCATAGCACGAGTTGATATCATCACATTTAGTGATGGCAACCATTTAGATATTCTCCTAAATCTTCATAAAAGAAGAGGCAAAATAGCAACATTGATTGTAAGCTACGGGTAATATAATAATGTATTAAAAGACACAACCACACACAGATGTATGTGTATATGTGTGTGTTTACTCGTTTAAATCGATGTAAATTCTTGTAAGACTATTTCTTACAGAGCTGTTACTCTAGACGATATATCTACAGTCCAATACAAAACGACCAATACAAAGAGAACAAAACTGGAGAGTTTTTAGATAATTTAGTCGTTTCCTCTTACACATATTTCCTTAACAATATAACTGTTATATAAGAAGAATCTTTCTTAACAAATTACATTAATAAATCTTAAGATTGCGTAACAAACGCATATAGCTTTGATAAATTATAAAAGATATTGGATTGTGTTATGGTGTCAACGAAAATAACATCATCTCTGTTAAAATCAAAGAATTTACTGAAATACTAGTAGAGTTGAGAATTGTACGTTTGGTTAAACGTTAGCTATCAGATTTCGCAGCTCAAAGCAGAATCATTCCATGTTATATTTAGCAGCTAACTGACAATTATCATTCATTTTCACAGATACTCGGGTTGGTTGATAGATAGATAGATAGATAGATAGATAGATAGATAGATAGATAGATAGATAGATAGATAGATAGATAGATAGATAGATAGATAGAAGTAGGGGAAAAGAGACAAAGACAGAGAAACAGAAAAGAAGAGGGAGCGAAAGACAGACAGCGACAGACAGTGACAGACAGGGACGTAGATAGATAGATGATAGATAGATAGATAGATAGATAGATAGATAGATAGATAGATAGATAGAATTAGGGGAAAAGAGACAAAGACAGAGAAACAGAAAAGGAGAGGGAGCGAAAGACAGACAGCGACAGACAGGGACATAGATAGATAGATAGATAGATAGATAGATAGATAGATAGATAGATAGATAGACAGATAGACAGATAGACAGATAGATAGATAGATAGATAGATAGATAGATAGATAGATAGATAGATAGATAGATAGATAGATAGATAGATAGATAGATAGATAGATATAAACGGTCTGACAGACGGACGGACTGACGAACGGACTGACGGACGGGCGGACGGCGGACGAACGGACGGACGGATGAATGGACGGACGGACGGGCGGACAGACTAGCCGCAAATAGTATTTCAGTTATTTACTTTCAATCGTTTCAATTGTCGATAATCAATTATTAGCACTTATATCGATCGTCAACCACATCAGAAAGTGGTATGTTGAAATTCAATTTCTAGCAGCAATTTTACTCTTATGTATACACATAATTCATGCATCAACCAATGATAGAAAGAAAAGAGAAAAGAGAGAGATAGCAATTATACAAATAATTGAATAAAAATATATAAACAATATATGCAAACGAATGTATCGCAGTTTAACTTGAGAGATTTAAGAAGTCAAGGCAACAGATACAAAAAGTGGGCCATTGGAATAAAAACACAAGAAAAGGTTAGATGGGTAAGGAAAACAATAAAGTAATACAAATCGTATAAACGAATGAAAAACAGAAAAACACTAATGTGTGCGTTGGGTAGATAAGAAAAAAAAGGCTGGTGTACACGTTGTCATTAAATCGCTTCATCAATTGGGTTGCCGGAGTCTGAAAGAAATATATAGCATATACGACACATAAATGTGTGCATGTGTGTGTATGTACGCGCGCGCACACACACACACACACACATACACTCACACACACGCACACACAGTCACACACCCATACACACACGTTTATATACATATATGTGTGTGTGTGTGTGTGTGTGTGTGTGCGTATGTATGTATGTATGTACTATATATATATATATATATATATATATATTCAGGGTGCGGTGAATATATTGTTGTCTAGCATACCGGGCGAAATTCTTACCGGCATTTCGGTTGTCTTTACATTCTGAGTTCAAATTCCACCGAGGTCGACTTTGCCTTTCATCCTTCCGGGGTCGATAAATTAAGTACCAGCTGCGTACTGGGGTCTATCTAATCGACTGGCTCTCTCCCCCAAAATTTCAGGCCTTGTGCCTAAAGTAGAAAAATGAAAATAACAATGACATCCCATTTTAACAGATATATTCAGCAAAATTACATACAAATATTTTGAAATACTAAAGAACAAATTTATTCAATAAACTCACCATTGGCTTCAACCACCGCACCCAGACGACTTCGGAATCTCCTGCAACTTTTCTGGATGATGTCTTTGTTGGTGAATACTGACATGATCCTTGCCGTCTGGGGAGTTAGGTGGCCAGATGTTAGGTGTGATATGGTCGCAGAAATTGTTTGACAGCCATGACTGGGTTCTCCTGCTTGTGTGTCATGATGCAGAGTCCAGTTGACAGACATAGGGTCTCGGTACGTGTTTTGGGGACACGGCAAGCGAACGGTTGCTCTGGTCACCATCTGATCCTGGCAAAAAATTTTCTCGTCTGAGAAAAACCAAAGCCTGTTCGGTTGGAGGGGATGCTAGAGTTTGTTCCAAAGCTTCGTAGAGCGGCCTTTCCTCTTGTCCTTGATGGCTTGGAATAAAAACTGGCCCTTTCTCATCTTGTATGAGGAATACCAAATGTTTTCATGCACTACCTGCCTGATAATAAACTCAGACACTCCCATGTCCCTGGCAATGTACCTGGTTGACATGGAGGGATCGTTGTCAATCATGGCCTGGATCTCACCAACAAATTCAGAACTTTTTTTGTTTTTTTTTATCGGAACGATCAGAGTGAGTTTTTCCGAGCTGCCGTACCTTCGTAATTACCACTAAAATCATTCAACTCTTTCCGAATGCTCTGCACTGTCCTCAGATTGACATCTAAACACCCTAAAATGTGTGTATTAGAGCTTCCGGCGCGAATGCCAAGCAGTACAGCATGTCGTTTCCAAATTTCTGGCTGAGTGAATTGTGTCATGATGCTGTTTTTCCCCAGACGGTGCTTAACTGACCCTATTATACTGTGTAGTCGACAAAATCAAAATCAAACAATCGCATGCGCGAACTTAAAATTATAAAATAGCGACAATTTATCCATCGCACCCTGTATATATAAATATTTGTGTGTGTATATAAATATATATATACATACATGCATACATACATACACACGCGCACATATATATGTAGACTAGCAGTATCGCCCGGCGTTGCTCGGGTTTGTAAGGGAAATAACTATATAAGCATTTTTAGAGAGTTATAGCGAAAAAATAGCAAAAAATACATTAAAAATGGAAAAAATATGATGGTAAATTTTTTTTTAAATCGTTGACTCATCGTAGACATTTTTAGAGAGTTACTTCCCTTATATAATAGCGAAAAAATGCATTAAAATGGGAAAAAAACGATGGTAAATTTTTTTTTAAATCGTAGACTCATGTAGACGCTTTCTTAGCCATTTCTGTTTTGGTGTCTTCAAGCCATGAAGTCGTTGTTCTAAAAGAACGCTGGTCTCCTTGACAACGCATTACGACGTTGATTTCCTTACACTCCCTTCCCCACAGGTGCAGGTGTGAGCGTGGACGCCAACTCCGCCGCCATCGACACACGAAAAATTATGCATTAAAATGGAATAAAAAATGATGTTAAATTATTTTTAAATCGTTGACTCATCGTTGACGCGCGCTAATACCCAGACGGGCTCGATATGAATCACGACTATAAGATACCCGAATTTGGTTAAACTGCACCGCAAAATGTGGGAGTAGTTAGGAATCTAAATCGAAGGGGACAGACACTCACACAACTACAGTTTTATATATATAGATATACATAGCGCAGTAGTGATGAGATGTGACAGCAAAGAAAAGCATACATTCACTCTCTGCATGCAATTAGACTCGGAAAGTTTGTGAGGAACCCATTGACCCAATTTGCTGACTTTTCCGATAGCACACAGGTCTCAATGAATGGTTGAATGACCAAATCCAAGCTTCTCTGCTAGTTCCTCAACAGTTACGATGAGATTTTGTTCCACCAGGGTTTTCAGGATGTCCTTGTCGAGTTCTACAGATCTTTCAGGATGAGGCTCGTCTTCTAGGCTGTAGTTTATGGCTCGGAATTTCTGGAACCACCATTGACACTGCCTTACGCTTATTGTCCAATCCCCATATACTGCATTAATATTTCTTGTACTTTCCGTTGCGTTGTTGTCTTTATTGAACTCATAAAGCAAAATATGCCAAATATGCTCCTTTGTTACTTCCAACATAGCTTTGAAAAAAATAGCTGTTAAAATCGAAATGCACTCTTCAAAACTTGCACTATGAATAAGGACAAGGTAAAATTACTACCTGCTTTTATAGCAAGTTAATATAAGTAGTTTATCCCATTCCCCTCTGACTTTTAGTTCAAGCTGTTGAAAAAAACCGCATTATTATATATATATACATACATACATACATACATACATACATATACACACACACTCTTTCTCTCACACACATGCACACATTTATATTCTGTTATTCTTTTATATGTTTCAGCCTTGAGGTTGTGGCCATGCTGGATCATGTGTGTGTGTGTGTGTGTGTGTGTGTGTGTGTGTCTATCTGTCTGTCTGTCTGTATGTATATATGTATATGTATGTGTGTGAACAATAATATTTTCAACAGATGTGTTGCAAATGTATCTGATTGTTCTCAAGCTTCAAATTTACTCTCTTCCAAGAACATTTTCACTCACTCTTATTTGTTAGCTTCCCATACATTTTACTCATGTATCTATCAGCGTGATAGACAGAAACAAATATTACATCTAGTTTCACTTTATTCGTTACACAGTGTGTGTGTGCGTTTGCGTGTGCTGTAAACCAGACTAAGAAAAGCATTTGACACACACACCAGAATGTGAGTTTTCTGTAAATTTTGCTTAATTGGAGTTTAAATTTTAAAAACTGGACCTGGCATGACGCGATGCATTGTACTCTTAAAAATGCCAGGTAAATTGTAATTGAAGAAATCCTATATTGTAGATTTCTATAACTCCCAAAGGGAGGCAGATAAAATCTGCCTTTTATAATAAGAGATATATTTACACACATACACTCTCATGTACACACCTCTATTTGCACAAATACACATACACACATATATACATAAAAAAGAAATAAAAATCTAAAAGTATATACGCATAGTGGTACATATGTGAACATAATATATACACATATATACATAGATAAATATATACATGCATACATACATAAATATATACATAGACACACACACATACGTACATGCATACATACATACATACATACATACATACATACATACATACATACATACATACATACATACATACATACATACATACATACATGAGCTGCTCAAGTAACTACCACTACTTGAGCAATGATACCACTATCAACAAAATAAGAAGAAAAATTTCTTATATTAACCACAAGGGCCCAGGACATTGAAGACAATCCCATAGGATGAGATAACACACAAACAGATGGGGTTTTGATTGATCAAAGGCAGACACTACAACAATGACCTACAAATAGAATTAGAAAAATAAATTGAATGATCTGCGTGCATCTCGAGCAGATTCAGCTGTTGATGCTACCTTGCCTGAAGAGCTTGTCTCCAACAAGCAATGCCCTCCTCCCTCCTCCCTCCTGTATCACAAGAACTTTGGAAGTTGTCCATGGTCTTCGATCTGAAAGTCCTCCAGAAGCGACCATAGTTTTCGTCGATACCTAGAGTCAATCCCAGGCCATCACCGTTCATATCCACGACAAACTCCCTTTGGAGATCTTCAGTTACTTTCCCGCAAACAGCTTTGTCGAGTTGATATAATGCTGTAAGTGCCTGGCAACGTTCTAGATGCTTTATGCCCAATCTTGGCCTACGCTTAACCCATGACTGCAGCTCGGTCAAGATGAGCTGCAGAAAGACGTGTCACGTGTTGGACACCCACACCAGTTTGCCCTTGTTTTCATTGTCGTTGACACAATCGCAAATGATTTAGGTATTTCTGCAAGTGCCTCGGCCTCAACGCGTTCCGGCGCCACCACGTGCCGACGCCATTCTGACACCATCACGGAGTGGATATTAACAGCAGATGCATTTCTTGACCAGCGAAACCTTACCGTTCCATAAGAATTGGAAAAACAAGCGCTCAGAGTTTTCTTGGAACAAGGTATAACGGTCAAGCAGTAATAAACCACTGAGGGGATATATGCATTCGCTACTTCCGTCCGGCCTTTCAGAGATTGACTACCATGCTCATAATCTTTATCCACCTGGGATGATCTGGTCCGAAGCAGACTCTGAGTACTTTCACAAAGTCTAACGACAGAAATTGCCGTTAGTCAACATGAATTCGCCTCTACAAGATCCTAGTAGCAAACCCCACGGTTTGTCCTGGTTTATGTGTGCTCCTATACATAACTGGTATTTTTTCAGTACAGTATCGTTCGCTTTTATATCCGAAGTGTCCAACACCATAACAGTGACGTCGTCTGCGTTTGCAGACACTGCGCTCCTGTGACCTAGTTTCAGCTGGATGCCCCTCCAACTCTCTTGCCTTCGTAACATAAGTTCCATTGCCAAAACATATAAAAGCGGAGCGAGGCTAAGCATACTTGACGAACCGTGCGCCCAGTCTGTTGTCAGCTGGAGTAGATGGTTGTCAAGGGACGGCCGTTAAATTTGACTACGGAACAGACGCCACTGTGCATTGTGGTAATCCAGCTTCTAAAGATAGGACCGAAACCGATAGCTCTCAGGACAGCCACCAGATAACTATGGTTTTCCTTATCAAATACCTTGGAGTGATCCAAATTCACCAGTGCTCCACCCGTTCTTCGATGTATCTCATGAGGTGGAGGTTGTTGGGGATAGACCTGCCAGGAATCGCAGAGGTTTGCACAACTCTGATAATACTACCGACAAGTGCGAGCCTCTTGGCGAGCACCTTAGCAAAATTCTTTAACTCAGTTTTGAGCAAAGAAATTGTCCTGAAATTTTCAATTATGTCTCTCTTGTTTCGATCCTTCTTCAGCAGAGTCAGCACTCCCTGGCTCACACGACAGCGACTGCTCCCAGTCTGTTGCCAGCTGCAGTAGATGGATGTATGATGTCAAAACAAGTGCAAACAAGTCTGTCATGCGGAAATATAGCTTGTAGAGCAGACTATACTATCTTCGTGATTTGCGCGCCACGCAGCGACTCAGCACATCTGCTACTTCTTCCCATGGACTCGTTTTCTCACAACACTCAATTTCCCTGTCCCGATAGGCGCGGCAAAATATTAAGGTAGTCCTCAAAACCGGTGTCTCGGGTGAACTGCTCCCCGAAAACAGTTCGGCGAAGTGCTGCGAAACTCCACGCTCGTCTGCTTGGGATCGAAGAGCACACGACCCTTGTGATAGCCACAGACAGGGTTTTAGTTTTGTTGCAGTACTGTGCCTACTCCAATCGGGCCCAACCCACGTCTTTTGAGCCTTCCTATTTCAGCGCGCACACCCTAGCAATGCAACCTTCATGTTTTGCAGATACGGGTAGTTGTGGAGAGTAGGAAACCCAGATGTTATGGTGTTCGACACTATTGCGGTGACTTTGTTCACATATATAGTCAGAGGTCTTCTGCATCCTAGTTCTCGCAGGATGCTTCTCGGAACCTCTGCAGTAGAAGCTCTAGAGTCAATATATACAGAAGAGGGGAGAAAGGTGCGCCCTTGACAGACCGAACGCACGATACTGAACGATTCCGTTAGTAGGGTATTTACTTTGACCAACGAGAAAGTATTGCAGTTCATTGCAGCGATCCAGACAGGCCCGACGCCAGGCGTGCTGATGTATAACACCAAGTGGTAATAGTCGACCCGATCCAATGCTTTTGACTGTGAGAGCGTGTATGTGTGTGTGGAAGGGGCTGGTGACCTTGACGCGTGCGTGTGTTCATGTGTAGGTTGTGTGGATGATGGTGTGGGTGCTGGGAAGTGGTCAGTGCTAGTGTGTGCTCTCGTGTGGGTTCTGGGAAGTGGTCAGTGCTAGTGTGTGCGGGGTGGTGTCATGTCGTGTGATGTGGTGTGATGTGGTGTGGTGTGGTATAGTGCTGTGTGGTGTGTTGGTGTATGATGTGGTGGTGTGTGGTGTGGTGTGGTGGTGTTGGGATGTGGGGGAGGCGAGAGTATGTAAGCGTAAGTCGTAGATGGAAACTAAAACAATATATTGTTTTATATTGGTATCATTTTGGTTTTGATGTATGTATAGAATTTATCTTTGATGTATGTATAGAATGTCCGTATAGAGTTGGTTTCGTTTTTCGCTTTGTTTATAAGTATCGATAAGTATATGAATGTGAGTAAATGAATAACAGAGTATATATGTAGATATAGGTTACTAGCAGCATAGCCCGGCGTTGCCCGGGTATGTAAGAGCCCCTAGTAGGCAACGACTAATCCCAATCTAGTCCTTTCCCTCTAGGGAACGAAGGCGCATGTGTAGGTTGCAATGTCTTCTCTTCACTCCCAAATAACTATCAAACAGCTATCGATAATTCAACCCAACCAATTCCTACCAGGAAGAAATTACATTCGAGACTTTACCCCCAACACCGCCACTTCTGCTAATAGCTGCTGCAGCCGCAAGTTAGTTAGTTAGTTAGTTAGTTAATTTGGCTCAAAAGCAAATAGCAAGGCCATGTAGGGGGACATGGAGTTAAGTACAGGGTGGTGTTCATGTAAAGAGTTCAGGCCACTTGAGGTCCAGGGAGGCTTTGAACAAAGCGGTCGTCGGCATCTTCACCATCTCGTCTGGCAGCTTGTTCCACGGATCCGCAACCCGGACGGAGAAAGCTCCTCTCCTTCGATTTAGATGAAATCGTCGCAGGTAGAGCTTTTCGGAATGACCTCGCAGCCGACGCTCCGGAGCAGGAGTGAAGAACAGCTCTTTCGAAAGGTTACACTTCCCGCTTATGATGTTGTGGGCGAGAATGAGATCACCACGGCGGCGGCGTTTTTCAAGAGAACAAAGGTCGAGCGTCCTCAGCCTTTCTTCGTAGGACAAATTTTTGAGACCATGAACCATGCGGGTAGCCAGCCTCTGGACTCTTTCGAGGTGCTGTATGTCTTTGAGGAGATAAGGAGAAGAGGCTTGAATCCCATACTCCAATATGGGTCTCACCAGCGTGACATAGAGTGGCAGGAATATGGCTGCTGTGAGCATTCCGAATGACCGTCGAATCAAAAACAGAATTCCGCGCGCTTTGTTGGCAGCATGGACGCACTGGGCCGAAGGCGAAAAGGAGGAATCCACCAAGATACCCAGGTCCTTTACCTGATCGGTTCTCTCCAGCAGCAGACGACCCGGCTCGAAATCAAGTTGAGTTGCAGGAGTAGAGCCGACAGGCAGATGACAGCACTTTGACACGTTCAGACACAGGTCCCAATCGTTAGACCACTTCCAAATTTGGTGGAGGCATCGACGAAGATCCTCTATACTACCGCGAGGAGCGACCAGTTTGATATCGTCGGCAAATAGAAGGGTGTGTTGCGTGAGGTCGTCGGGCAAGTCATTTATGAAGACTAAGAACAACAAGGGCCCATGCACTGAACCTTGAGGCACGCCACTGCTCGCACTGGAGACGTCGGACCGCGAACCATTAACTTGAACTTGGAAGGAGCGATCTGAGAGGAAGGCACCAACCCATCGTACAATATCCGGATGGAAACTATATGCTTGAAACTTGACAAGTAGTAGGCGGTGGTTTACCGAGTCAAAAGCTTTGGCAAAGTCCAATAAAACGATGTCAACAGCATCACTATCATCGAGGATGCGCGTCACCAATTCTTCCATTACTAGTAAGTTGGTCAAGCATGATCTCTTCGGCACGAAGCCGTGTTGGGAATCAGTGATCGAGGCTGTGTTTAGGAGGTGGAGCATCATACGTTTCTTAAGGATGGTTTCGAACATCTTGCTGATGATTGATGTAAGGGAAACCGGTCGGTAGTTAAGCGGGTCTTCGCGGCTCCCTTTCTTGAAAATTGGGCAGATTATCGCTGTTCTCCAGTCTGCAGGTATAACACCCGTCGCCAATGACATATTGAATAGTCATGTTAAGGGCTCGCAGATTACCGGAGCCAACGCTTTGATAACCCGTGGGTGTATGCCGTCAGGGCCGTGACCCTTGTTGACATCGAGGCCTTGAATAACCCGTTTGACTTGGTCCCGCGTGATGATCAATCGAAGCATTGGAGGTACCGATCTATCAAATGGAGGGGGTTCACGACCATCATCTTGTTTGAAAATAGTTGAAAAAGCCTCGGCAAATAATTGACTCTGTTTATAAGGGTCCTCAATCGATACGCCTGTTGAGTCTACCAACGTTGCAATCTGGTTGTTCAAGCGGGAATTCCGCTGGACATGGGCAAAGAAGTTTTTGGATTGCTACTGGCATTTGCCGCGATTTTGTATTCATAACTGAAGCGTTCTTTCTTTTCAATTTTCACGGCTCGGTCTCGTTGAGTTTTGTACACCTCAAAAGCTGCAGTCGAATCCAGATTTTTGAATTCAGCCCAAGCAATATCTCTGAGTCGACGTTCTCGTTTAACCTTCTTCGTCACCCAGGGCTTGTGTTTCTTCCTCTTGGGAAGTCCAACGGGAACTGCCTGGTCAGTCAAACAGATTACATATGCTTTGAGGGATGACCATAGTTCGTCAACTGAGGACAACGTCATCAGGGAACGCCAGTCCAGAAGCGCGGAAGCCTCGGTTAGAATTTCAAGATTAATTGCAGAGAAGACTCTACGTGGCAGCGAAGTAATCGTGGGCGTGGAAAAAGATGTGTGCATGACGAACTTCAGGACCGCATGATCACTCTTGGCAAGAGGGGCGCACACAGATACGTCTGACACTGATCTTGGAAAGCGGGAGAATACCAGATCTAGCATAGATGGCTGCTGCCCAGACCGATGCCTTGTCGGATATTCAACATGTTGCGATAGAAAACAATCTTCAGCCACGTCAAGAAGGGCCTGGCCGAACCGGGAAGATGTTGTACAAATTGATGCGGGCCAATCGATCGTGGGAGCGTTGAAGTCGCCTAGTACCAAGCAGTCATGCGAAGCTGAAACGAATCTTATCGCTTCGAGTAGATGAGCATCGTCCTGGGGGTCGGCTAGAGGCGGCCTGTAGACAGCCAACACGGGCAGGCAAAACTCAGATAGGCTCAGCTTGCAATAGACGGCATCGAATTTGGTTGTAGGTTGAGCATTTGTGGGTAGAATACCGCAGGACGGTTTGTGCTCAGACCTAACATACACAGCAACACCTCCACCTCGCCTTTTTCCTCTGTCACATCTGAAAAGGACGTAGCCCTGCAGGTGGATCTCTGAGTCCTTTACTGCTGGAGTCAGCCAAGTCTCGGTGATAGCTATCACATCAGGGGAGTCGCGTAGGGCCAGTGTAAATAGTTCACTGAACTTTGGGAATAAGGAGCACGAGTTGGTGTAGACGATGCTGAGCTGTGAAGTCTGAGGGGCAGGAGTTGGGGAACAAGCAGAATAAAGGGTATCAACTTCACTTCGATTTGCCCTCACATCACTTTCCCTGTCAGCACTACAGCATGGGACCAGAGGTAGGACTTGATTATCTGTCCATCTTGGATTCGTAAACCCTTCTCTCCCATTTGTTTCCTCATCTTTAGCCCGGATATCAGGTTCCTCCGGCGAATTTTCTCTCTTAGTGAGTATTCCTCGCGAAAACCCATATTGGGGTCCTCCCAGGCATGTGTCTGAGCTCTGTTCAGAAAGACTGAAGCCTCCCGATCAGAAGAAAAGATTACCCTTATTGGGCGTGGTCTAGTATCTGCGGTTGGGTTCGCTTGGAATCTTCCTAGCCGAGCGACCTTAAGAACACTGACATTTTCGTTCACAGAGAACAATTTTCCAACCAAAACGGAAACAAAATTAATGTCATCTTTTAGGCGGTTTATGCCTGTATCACAGGTGGATTCAGCCTTGCCATATATTATTGCCGATCTTGAGTGGGCAAAAAGTTCTCTACTATGAGCTGCGGTATTCGATTCTTCATTGGAGGATTTCGAAAGGGTGGTTTCATAGCCATCGGACTTATGTCGGCCTGTGGGGTCGATCGGAATGGATTTAGTGGTCATAATTTTCCCGCCTGGTTTGGAACTGCACTGCCTCTTCTTCGGTTTGGGGGAGCACCACTCCCCAGATGAACCCACATCGATATCGTTCAGAATTGGTTGAGCAATGGCATTTATGGGAAGGACAAGTGAAGGAGAATCCAAACAGATTTTATCGTGATCAGGTTTCATAGCCAAATCTGCCCCTCTGGAGTTTTGACTACGTTTCTTCTTTTGGGGAGAACAACGGTCTTCAGGTGGGTTTGAGTCTACGCTCCTCGAACTAGGTTGGGGAACCTCCGGGACCGAAAAGGCAGATGAGGAAGAATCCGCACAGGAACGATCATGTGCAGGAACGACCGCCGGTTCCTTCGCCTTCTTTGGCCGCTTCGATTTTGTTCCCTTCGGTTTGGACGTCTCCAGGGAAGAAATCAAGGGTGACCCTGCGTCAACAGGAGACCGTTTATCGTGGTCAGGTTTCATAGCTAAATCCGCCCCACTGGAGTTTTGACGACGTTTCTTCTTCGAATACTTTCTTTATAACTACCACCCCAAACGTTTTACCTTAAATTTTTGACGTACGTTAAGGGTCCTCGGACGCTACTTGCAAACTCTTGGTTTATTATAAACCGCTTTTGTCGTGTGCACCAAAAAACCTTTTCCATTCGTTTGTTCAGTTTGGTCACTTTTGACTTTTTCGTTGTTGTCACTCACATTGCTGCCCGCTCTTTTGCCGTTTTTGTACATTTTTATACATTTTGGGATACTTACCCCACGTGTTCCGAGAGTTAAAAAGGTCGAGTTGCGTCCCCTAGACAGTCTGTGGTTTGTGTTTAATACACAAAACGGTTTGCTATGTGTGCCACATATGATTTAATTAACCGATTTTTTCCAGTAATAAAGTATCCTATTGGAATAAAAAGGGCCATAGCTCATTGGAGCAGACATGATGCTCGCTGTGAATTTTAAAAAAATTCCTGCCAATTTGTGAAAGATATTGTCGAAAATATGTCATCTTGAATTTGAACGCGATTTCCCAAAATGGCATGATTTTATCGATTTTTTCTGATGGTAAGGTATTGCATGGAAAACTAACGTCAGAATTAAGTTTCTTAGGGTAACATTAAGCTTCACCATGAGTTTGGTGAAAATCGATTGCAAGTTGCGAAAACTACAACAGAAAATGTGTTGCATATAAAAAGCTTAGATTCTCGACCCATGTCGAATTTATCGATTTTTTCAGAACTGGGGGAACTTTTCAAAATTTTCATCAAGTTTCATCAGAATCGGTTCAAAGCCGTGGTCAGGGTAAAGGTACAACCTGACAGACACACAGACACACAGACAGACAAACTGCCGTTTATATAGAGAGAGATTTATCTTATTTAATTTGTTGTTTTGGCTCGTTGTTAGTACGTGGGACACTTTGTATTGTATTGCTTTGTTTTTGTTGCATGTATTGTATTGCTTTGTTTTTGTTGCATGTATATATTTGAATGGTTTTTCGTTAACCGTATCGAGTTAGTTTTGTTTTAAGTTTTGTTTCTATAAATAGAAAAATAGTTATCTCCCCTGCGTTCTAATAGTCAGATTCATAATATTGAGACTTGAATTAATATATAAAATATTGTTTTAACATAAATAGATACATGTGCGTATGAATTGTATGTGTATACAAAATAGATATATGTATATATAGATAGATGAAAAACAAAACTTGTGAATTTGAATATGCATTGTGTATACGTACGTGTGTGTGTATGTATGTATATTTAAATGATAGGTGTATGTGTGTATATATTAGTATATATAAATATGTATATATGAACGTGTGTATTGTGCAATAAAATCGATTATAGAACTGAATATTTATAGATTTAAATTGAGGAATTTACGTAAATTTCAGTTAGATTATTTACTTATTTATGATTAAGCTCGTTCTTATAAAGCGTTTTCGTAAAGCCTTAGCAGTTATAGATATTTTCAATTGATATTTTTCGTCAAATATTGAAGCAGATATATCTATCTGATGAAGCATCATTACATATTTAAACGGATTTGATCATTCTTGAAAAACTTTGTTTTATTAATGAAGCAGAAACAGCCGCAATTTATGAGATGTGTCATTTGTTTGTATCAAATATTTAAATTGAATTCAATTTATAATTGTTCAATTTATTGTTTTGTTTTTTATTTCTTATTTATATTTGTATATTAATTAACTGTTTATTTTTTATTTACCTATTGGAATAACATTGTTATTGATATAGGTAATATAAACCAGTAAATTCTTCGGATATCATCCCTTAGGTGAATTTTGTCTCTAGCTAAATTGTTATATATATATATATATATATATATATATATATATATATATATATAATAGAAATATTAAAATTACTAAGTATCTCTAAAGGAGATTACGGCATCGTTACTGGATATTAATAGTTATCGCCAAACTAATATGGCAGTCCATAAATTTAAGACTTAAGCTGTTGCTGATTAGCTCCAAGAGGCCATCACCTCTAGCTAGCTATATGACACACGAACCTGCGTCCATTACAACCTTCGAACAGGGGAGGGTGCCGCTTCACCTTACTGGTCAGACATCTGCAGACATGTTTCAGGGTTGTTGCCCTTTATCAATGCAGCGTAGTTTGACTACGCCATATTAGTTTGGACTGCCATATTAGTTTGGCAATAACTATTAATATATATATATATATATATATGCATACACATACATATAGGTATATACAAATGGACACACACACACACACACACACATACACACACACACACACACACACACACACATATATATATATATATATATATATATATATATAACATATCTATCCATTTGTACACATATACATATGTATACACACACCCATATTTACATATATGCACACACTCACATGCACAGATATACTCGTATATACACACACATATAAATGCGCATCCAGAGTAGGAAGTGCAGTAAATGACGTTGCTAGTAGTGCAGATAAAGGAGTCAGTGATATGATAGGGATGATGATGGGTACCTGTGAGGATGGTGGTGTTGAAGAGGTAGGAGTAAGTGCGGCAGAGTGGTAGGGAGCAGGGGACCGAGCCAGGTTGGAAGGTGGAGTTAGGGAAGAAACTGCAGACCAGGCGGTCACACAGATTGGGGGGTTGTTAGACGGAGAGAAGAGGCAGGCTGAGGGAGATGTGTGAGATGGAGATGTCGGACTGGTGCGTTGGGGGCAGGATGGAAGGTTGGAAGGTGAGGGGAAACGGGAGACAGGCAACGGCGGGGCGGAGAAAGAGAGCAGAGGCACGATCCATGGAACGCGTCCTGGCAAAGGCTGTGTGCATTGTGGTGAGGGGTTATCAACGAAGGATGAAGTGGCGAGCCTTGAGTTGAGACTGAGTATGAAAGTCATGGTTGTCACTGCAGAACCTGCGCAAACGAAGGAATTGAGAGTATGGGGATGGAGAGCTTGGTGTGAGTAGGGTTGGAGGAGGAGAAGTTAAGGTAGGAGTGTGAGTCGGTGTGTTTGTAGTGGACCTAGGTAGTGAGAGCGGAGTGGTGTACAAGTATGTATATATATATATACTCTTATTAAAGCCGAAAATATCTTCACAAACTGTTACTCAGAGTTTCACCTTAGACTTCGTCCGACAGTTGTGATCAAAGTAACAGCTTGTGAAGATTTTTCGGCTTTAATAAAACACATTACTCTACCTTCGATATTCAAGTATATATACATACATATGTATATTTTATACATACTCGCGCGTATGGGATTGGTGGCACAAACAGGAAAATAAAACTCAAGACATGAGTGTAATATATATTTTTATTAATCGGAAGAATATCAAGGGATAAAAGCTTCAAATTGGGAGGAACACATTTATATAAACCAGTTAAAGTTTCTGGGTTATTTTTCAAATAAATAATAAAAACAATTACAAGGTCACGTAGATATACATACATATACATATACATGTATCAATATAAGTATAAGATTATATGAACAGAAATAAAACAAAAAAAATAAAATTATCTTCTCTTATGCTTACAAATACATTCTCAGAGTGGATGTACACTTATGTGCAAGCATATATATATATATATGTGTGTGTGTGTGTGTCTAAATATGAGCATATGTATGCATGCGTATGTGCATATGTGTATGTTTATGCATGTGTAGATACGTGTATTGACTTTGTGTTTATGTACAAGTGCGTCTAGACATGAGCACTTTCATTTGTGTGACTCATTGTATATATTTATGTCTTTCCCCTTTCCATATTTAAATTCTACCTCATTTAGTTATTCATCCATTGTTTTTCTTGAAAATAGGATATACCATGAAATAACCTTACATTATTAGAATAAATAGCATGAACTTCGAAAATTCCACCTTCTATATTTATATAAATATTTTAATTTTTTTTACTTTTTATTATTTTTAATTTGAATTTGAAATTGTTTTATATGAATGTTATCACAATGAGCTTGATAACGTATTAAGTTTATTGAAAAGATAAAAAGTGTCTTGGTTCTTACGTCACATCATAAGAGTATCAAATGTTCTCTAACTCTTGCAGAGACATTTCCCAAATTAACCAACTGTTGTTCGTCCATGTTTTTTTCTTTTTATACTCGGTTCCTTTCTCGAAATTCTTCCTGATAACCTTTGATTGTTTATGTGATTTCATCACATCTCTCTCTCTCTCTCTCTCTCTCTCTCTCTCTCTCTCTCTCTCTCTCTCTCTCTCTCTCTCTCTCTCTCTCTCTCTCTCTCTCTCTCTCTCCCTCTCTCTCTCTGTATGTCTGTTTTTGTATTTCTCCTCTCAAGCCTGTATTGCTTCATTCTTTCTCTTGCTACTTCTGGTCTCCGATTATTTCGTTCCGTAGGGAATGTTGTTTAAATGAACAAAATGTGTTGTGCAAAATATTTTCAGAAATGTAAAAAGATAAAAAGATAAAATAGATTCTTTATCTATCATGAATGAAAAAGGCCTTCAACACCAAGTGATGAAAGTTTATTTAAAGTGCCAAAGAAAAGCATCACGTTGGATATAATATTGCAAGTGTTGAGGTGATCTAAATTTGTGGCATTCTGGCGTGAATATGGAAGTTTTAAGTTTGGTTACACCGACGATTAAAACCTTCATTAAAAATGCGGGCAAAAGTATAAGCTTCTGCCATGATAACCTCATTGCAGAATGGTATCTTTGTTAAGAACGTAGTAGAGTACAGTATAAAGCTCGTCTACCTTCAGACTTATTTTGTGCTATCCAATACTAATATTATACGTAATTCTAGGTTTGCGTTTGAGCATCTGTCGTGTGTGAATAGATAACTGAAAAAACATGAAGTCAACAAGAAGAGTGAGGTTGGTCATTCATTTTTTAATAACTACAATTGCTTTCACGCAATGTAGTTCTCCAGGCGTGCAGGTACTTGATTATGCAACTGTTTCCCTACATTATGAGATCTAGTTATGTTTCTTCAGGCCAGGACAGACAGAGAGGAATTTCTTGAAGCCGAGAATTTTAATTTACTGAGACAATATTTACATATATAAAAAAATGAATGTCCAACCGTACTCCTTGTTGACTCCAATTTTTTCAATTATATATATATGTATATATATATATATATATATATATATATATATATATATATATATGCATGTATGTATATATATATATATGTATTTATGTATGTATATGTATGTATTATATATATATGTATGTATGTATGTATGTATGTATGTATGTATGTATGTATGTATGTATGTATGTATGTATGTTGTATGTATGTATGTATGTGTATGTATGTATGTGTATATATATATGTATGTATATATATATATTTATTTTTATTTTTATTTTTATGTTTTGGTTTATGTTTTTCACTGTTTGATTTGCCTAATAGTGATTTTTATCTCTAATTTAATTTATATATATATATATATATAGTGTAATAAATAAAATATATGCATACATACAAACATATATGTACGTACCGACATCTACATGTATATATACATGCATATATAAATATATATACGTACAGGACACCACAAGAAGACGTAAAAATCAACAGAAACGAAAATGGAAAAGCCATTTTGTTACAACAGAAGGACAGAGACGTGGAACAAGACGAAACGAAAACGGGAAAAACAATGTACAGCAGAAAAGGAAAAATCCCCTTCATCAGCTGTCGCTAGCAGACATAGCGTGTTTCGAAGGCAAGACAGGACACGTCTGGACATGCTAGGCCTTCCTACGAGAGAATTAAAATAAAATAACCTCGTAGAGGGGTAAAACGAGCAAGAAAAAAATGTAACACAAAAAGGGACGTAACAAAGAACTGCACAAAAAAATACATACAAGAAAAAAATACAAAATTAAAGATACATGTACAAGAAAATACAAAACGAGAATTAAATTACAATACGAGAAATCAAAATAAACAAGAGAACAAACGAAAAAGACGAACGAAGGCCTTTATTCTGGCGGGGACGAGAAGGTAACTGGCGAGCGCTGGGAAACATGACCTTAGGGCCTGAATGCAACAGGCGAAAGGATTAGCAGTGACGAAAGTGAGGAGGAGTGGGAGAGAGAGAGAGAGACAGATAGAGGAAGATAAGCGGCTAGAGAGAAGGGTGAGGCAGAGAGAGAAAGAGAGAGAGGGAGGGGAAGGCAAAGCAAATGGAGAGAAATTCGCGTCATTGTAGTAAACTGTAAAAATAAACTGGGAGGAAAGAGACGGAACGAAGTGAGAATTCGAAAAATCGAAAATTCAAACGAACCCGACGCGAAGAGCTGTCAGACAATAGTGTAATAACTAAAATATATGCATACATACAAACATATATGTACGTACCGACATCTGCATGTATATATACATGCATATATAAATATATATACGTACAGGACACCACAAGAAGACGTAAAAATCAACAGAAACGAAAACGGAAAAGCCATTTTGTTACTGGGGGGTTTGGTTTATAAGATTCTTTATGTGAGTTCGTGTGTTGAAGCATATTTTGTTGTGTCTGGGGAGAGTTATTCTCTTTTAGTGCCTTATTATTTAAGACACTCACCGGTAAAGTTTCCACACATTTACTTATTTATTTTTCTAAAATTTTCGTTGCGTCTTGCAATCTTTTCAATAGTCGTTAACTCTGTCCGTTATCCGAGCTGCGTTCTTTTTGTTTGTGGATCAGGGTGTGTACACATACACATGTATGTATGCATGCAAGTGTGTGTATGCATGTATGTATGTGTATGTATATTTGTATGTATGTATGTTTGTATTCTGCATATTCATGCTTGTATGTTTTTGTGTGTGTGTATATGGTCATGTGTTTCAGTCTTCATTTGCGTGTGTGTGTGCTTGTCTGTTCATTTTACGTATGTACCTATCCGTCTGTATGTCTACCTGTTTACATTCATATCCATTTGCCTACATACATGTGCATATACGAATACATATATATACATACATACATACACACACACACACACACACACACATGGATGTATGGATGTTTGGATGGATGGATGTATAGATTTATATAGATGTATTAAGGATTTCATTCGTCTGCCATTATTTTTTATACTGTACTTGAGGTTCCACTCTTCGTAGCTACTTTAGACTACTACTGGAGTTGTAGATCACCTAATAACTTTGTTCTGCGGTGCTTCTCCCCTGTTCGTCGATTTTTGCGATGGGTGAAACAAAGAAACAGCGTGCCTCCGTGAAATTCTGTTTTCTGCTAGGAAAAACGGCGGCTGAAATAGCTGTTATGCTTCAGACACCTTACCAGGACGCTGATAAGAGCAAAACACAAGTTTACAAGTGGTTTCTACGCTTTAGGAGTAGTCACTTTTCGCTTGAAGACCAGCCTCGTTCAGGACGATCGTCGACTTCCCGAACGAATGAAAACATCATGAAAATTCTTGAAGTGATCTTGGAACACCGTCACCGAACAATTGACAAACTTGTTGATAGGACTGGTGTGTCCTAAGGCCATAATACACATACACACACGCATGCGCACGCAAAACACACGCGCGCGCACATACACATACACGCACGCGCACACGTGTGTGCGCGTATGTGTATATGTGTGCATGCGTGTGTGTCCGTGTGTGCTTTCGTGTGTCTGTCTGTCTGTGTGCGAGCGCGCACGTGGATGTGTGAATCTACATCTACGCACACATACACACTCGTGTAAGTATGGATGCATACATACAGCTATATAGACATATACATGTATGTATATGTATATGTGTGTGTATATATATATATATATATATATAAACGAATTTACTTCCACGTATAACGTGCCTTCTTACTACCCCCACAAACCACGAGACCGATTTCCTATCCCTCACGCGGTCGATTTCCTGTTCACCGTGCAGTATTTTCCTAATAATTGTTGTCACTAGAAATACCAACATCAAGCTGCAATACCGCGTGACCTTTCTTGACCAATCGCTGGCATATGTCCAGTTATAAACATTGATTCTCTTCAATCAAACTCTCATTCAGATTCCAATGGCCGAGACTAGTGACACGCTTCAAACTCGCAGTACCAAGAGTTTCAATCAAACTGTTTTGATCCATACATGTAACTCCCAATAAATGTGTTGTGCCCTTTTCTCGTTTGTCTACTCACTAGCATATATATATATATATATATATATATATATAGATATATATATATATAGATATATATATATATATATATTATATATATATATATATATATATATATAGATATATATATACGAAAGGTTTGAAAATGCAATTTAAAAGATTTTTATTTACTTTACCGGTTTCACTCTTTGGAAAAAGATTGTTAAAAGTAACATGTAGAAGTTTGGTTGCGTTAATTATTGGTTGTTGCAAATTACTACATTACATATATACAGTCTTTGGTAACAGGGACATGTTAAGGACATAAAAAGTTCAACAAGTTCCTTAAAATATTGGGCACAAAAGATTACTACATAAATAATCGTTCTCAAGGACATACTTAAGATAGTTTCCAGAAGGAATTGATATTGGTATTGGTATTGTATCTGTATATTCAAACATGCACAGAATATTGGTTGACTCAGAGTACTATAATCCATATAAATATACATTCTTTGGTGACAAGAGTATGTTGAGAATATAAGAAAGTTTAACAAGCTCTTTGAAATAATGGGCACAAAAGATTACAACAAATATATTATACATCTCAAGATAATTTCCAGGAGGAATTATTAAAAAAGTTCAGTATACACGTACAGAATATTATGAGTTCAAAAAGATTTACTTTATAATAGTGGTGAAGCTAAAACTGACCTGTCCGTTTAAGGAGGAGAAATGTGGAACTGAAAAGAATGTACCCTTTTTTTTTCTTTTTTGTCTCTCCTTCAAGCATCAATGATTTTGGCTCAGGATGGGGTGAGTGTGTGTGTCTTTGTGTGTGTGTGTGTGTGTCTTTGTGTGTGTGTGTGTCTTTGTGCGTGTGTGTGTCTTTGTGTGTGTGTGTGTGCGTGCATACATACATATGGGGTGTGAATAGATGTGTCTGCGTGTCTGTAAGATCTGGTAGGATGGTGTGTCCGTTTGTCAACCGCGTGTGTGGTTGTCTTGGTGTTGTGTGTGTATGTATGTATGTGTGTGGATGGCATATGGCATGGTGCTGCGGGTGTATATGTGTGTCTGTATGGAGGTGAGATTGGTGTGAGTGTGTGTGTCCTTGTGTGTGTGCATATACATGTATACATGTGTTTGTGCGTGTGTGGGGGCTGTTTTTGATTGGTTCCAGGGTGGTGTAAATAGATGTGTGTTGTTTAAAGAATTTTTTGGGGTAGGATGGTGTGTGTATATGTGTGCCCGTTTGTGTGTGTGTGTGTATGTGTGTGGTTAATGTCTATTAGTGTGTTGCGCGTGCGTTAGTGTGTATGTGCTTGTTCGCATGTGTGTCCATGTCTGTTGGATGTATCCGTGTGGCATGCGTGTATATGTGTCTTGCGTGTGTTGGTATTGAGTATGCGCTTGTGTGTGTGCGTACACACGGTGCGGGTGCACGCGTCTCTGTGTGTGTATATACATGCATACATGTGTCTACGCGTGTGTGCGGGCCATACATACACACTACATATATATATATATATATATATATATATATATATATATATATAATATATATATATATATATATATATATATACATATATATAATACACATCATACATATACATACCACACACACACATCACACACACATCACACACACACACCACACACACACACACCACACACACACACACAACACACATATACATATAATATACTCATAACACATATATACATATACACAATGTATGCATACACATACATACACATACCACATATACACACAATATACATGCATACAATGTGTATATATATATATATAATATATATATACACATACATATAACATATATACACACAACATACACATACACAATGTATACATATATATAGATATAATGTATATACATGTATACATATATATATACAACACACATACAATATACATATATATATTATATATATATATATATATATAATATATATATATATATATATATTATTAGTGAATTGAAGAAATGGAGTTGAACGAAGATTGAACAGAAATCCTTTTATTGCATTCTACACCTGTTTCGAAAGCCACAATTTACCAAATTCCGATTGAATAAGGAGACCATATTGTGTCTTTCTCTTCAGGAAGAAATAGGAATTCCGTTGGCAGAACAAAAACAGAACAGAGGCGCAGAAAAACAAATCGAACGAGGAGGCTCCTAAGAGCCCATGGCCAAACTGTTTATCAATGTTGAAATCGGGTGGTGGGCGCGTTGAAGATATTTACAGGTCAGGCAGCGGTCAATCCGGTGGGTGAGAGCATGGGGTGCGTAGATGTTCTTTGTGATCGAGACTAAAGTTCTGACTATTTTAAGAATATTAGGTGTATTATGTGGGGCGAGGCAAAATCTACTTAGAAACATGTGTGTGTGAACTGTTCTATATGTGCGCGGCCGTAAGTTGGTAAAAAGCACTGCACAATGGTCACTGCTGAAAAATCTGTCAGGCGGCAGAAAATAATTTTATGTGTTCGTGTGTTCGTCTAATCATGCTTTGTCAAAAAAAACCTCACGTTGTCAAAACAAAACACCATTCGCCTAATGGGAGTAATTCCCCTTGCAATGGTTAATCAAATCTATCTTAAAAAGCTTTTTCAAAAAATTATTTCCTAGGGCTATTTTCATATAAGTAGGGTAACCGGGTGCAGGTATCATTTGTAAGCGTCATTTATAAGCAAGATAAGTAAAACGCCGCCAATGGGGGCATCGAAAAGCCGACTGCAAAAGTCCGTTTACATTCGGTCTCTGGCGAACAATATATGGAAAAGCTCAGAGACACAAATGGGAGGGCCACCGACAAAATTGACCATTCCAGCCTGTAGCTTGAGCTCGTATTCTTCAATCGCCATATTAGCTTGCTAAGTCCCGTGGCCTGGTGTTTATTCACGTCGCGAAAAGTTGCGTAATGGTTGGAGATTCGTAAGGCCAATTTTGACGATGAGACCCCGACATATGAGTAGACATCTGAGTCCGTGTAAACCTTGCATTGGTAAACGGCATTTCTGATCTTAGAGTTCCCTGACATGAACCTTATTCTATTAGGATTAGTTTCTGAAATTAGAACTGCGTTACTGTTACTATATTGATTGCGAGAAGTGCAGCCGCTTACTACTTTATTTTCCACTAAGTCACTATTAACTAACGGAATAACCCCTGATTCTTCACTATCACTCAGAGTGCTGTAATTGCTAGTGTCCGTGTTCCTGCTATTGCCGGAATCGATGCTGGAGTTGCTATTGAGACTCTCTACCCTAATGAGCCGAGTTGCGCTCACCTCACTACTGCCATTATTATCGTTAATGACATCACCCTTATTTATATCTATACGCCTAGTATATAATCCCTGGTTGGAGCTGAGATTATCAGTCACTGTACTGGCTCTCATATCATTATTACTACTATTATTATTCCTACTGAGCGTTAAACCGGGAGCGGACGAAGCTGTGCCTCCGGACAAAGGTGATAGGGTCTTAATAAGCAGCTGCCTGACCTGTAAATATCTTCAACGCGCCCACCACCCGATTTCAACATTGATAAACAGTTTGGCCATGGGCTCCTCGTTCGATTTGTTTTGCTGCGCCTCTGTTCTGTTTTTGTTCTGCCAACGGAATTCCTATTTCTTCCTGAAGAGAAAGACACAATATGGTCTCCTTATTCAATCGGAATTTGGTAAATTGTGGCTTTCGAAACATGTGTAGAATGCAATAAAAGGATTTCTGTTCAATCTTCGTTCAACTCCATTTCTTCAATTCACTAATAATATTAAAATTCAATTATCCGCACCAACGCACGGTTGCAACACCATATGGTTGTACCTCCAACCGTGCTTTCTTCTGCTGTGATTTTTGCTACCAAGGTATCGGTTAAACTTTTGATTAATCTGCAACAAGATTATTCATCTTTCTATTTCACCATATATATATATATATATATATATATATATATATATATATATATATATACATATATATATACATATATATATATATATACCATATATATATATATATATATATATATATATATATATATATATATATATATATATATATATATACATATATATATATATACATATATATATACATATATATATATATGTATATGGAGTGGCTTAAAAGCATTTATTGAATGGGTTTTATGTCCACTTTTAAGTAACTCTGTGTGTGTGCGTGTGTGTGTATGTATGTGCGTGTGCGTATTGTGTTGAATGTCCTCTCAAAATTTTTGGTACATTATATATTTATACTTATACATATTTACATATGTTTTTAATACATATTTATATATTTTTGATACAGCAATTATTTTACACACGTATATATCTTTCTGAATATGTTATATGTATATATTGTGTATGTGCATTATACATATGCTGTGTATGTGTATTATATGTATATATGTGTTATGAGTATATATATATATATTATATATATATATATATATATATATATATATATATATATATATATATATATATATATGTATATATATATGTATATATATATATATATGTATATATATATATGTATATATATATATATATGTGTGTGTGTGTGTGTGTGTGTGTGTGTATGTGTGTGTGTATATATGTATATATATATATATATATATATATATTATTATATATATATATGGAGAATGAGAAGGTATCAGAATAGTAGTTGTAGTGGGTTGGTATTTGAGGAGGGTGCTATGGTAAAGAGAGGTGTATGAAATTGAGGGGTGTGAATAGGGGTAGAGATAGGTTGGTTAGTTTTCAAAAGGGTGGGGTAGTGTTAAGTGCTTTTTGAAAGTGCTGAGGGAGGGGAGACTAAGAGGGAAGTGGGAAGTATTGGATTTGAAGAATTTGGAAAAATTTAGAAATGTGTATATGAGAAAGAATAAGAGCGGTGTAGTATTTTTTTAAGTAATAGATTGCTAGGCTAACTTTGTCTTAGTTTAAGGTTATATATATTTAGCAAAGTGTGTGAAAGATGAGTAGTAACTGTGTTTACTAAAATAGATAACATCAGAGAATCTATAAAGTAATGAGAAATTATGAAGGTGAGGAATGGTTAATGATTCTTTTAGATATAACTTACACTCGCCGATGTTTACATTGTATGGGGGAGTTTCGCTTACTATGGACCAAGATAGGGTGTATGGAATATTTTGAGGTTTTAAGGTTGTGTATATACGTTGCTAAGGAGGTTGATAATTTAGAATTTGGATTGTAGAAAGAGTTCTTGTTTGCACGGTGGCGGCGCTTGAAATCTATGATGCCACCGATATATAGCCTTTCTTGGTGGGAACGTGGTGTTATTATACGGCACTTGTAGATTCCATTTTTACGTAGACAGGATCCTCCAAGTGAGCATAGTTGAGAAACCCGACAATTGCAAGTTTTTCGATCTGTTCCATGGTTGGAGTTTACTACTAGTGAGTTTGAGCTACATTGGAGAACCTGAAGTGCATTCTGTATTTGAATTGGATTGGGAGGTTGTATCGCAGCTAGTATTCGTTGTTGCGTAGGTAGGATTATGTGATAATGGTTTGAGTCTGTTATTATTTGAGTGGAGTTACTAAAGGTTGTATTATTGCTTCTATGTGGGCTAATTTGGGGTGCAGTGTGAGAGTTTGGGTGTTCCAAGGACTGGTGTTGGAATTTGAGTTTGTTCGATGAGGCGATTAGGGATCCTAAATTAGGTGTGGTGGAGTTTTCATGGATGATTTGTTAAAGATAGGATAGTATTTATTCTGTAGTGGAAAATTAGATTTTAGGATTTTAAAGAAGAATTTAGATGGAGATTTAACTTGGAGAGAGAAAGATGGTGCGAACCATAGGATTTCCCGCTTCCTGGTCTTAGAATATTTAAAGTGTGTGGTTGAAGTGGGTTGATCAGGAGTGGGGCTTGTAATTGTTATAGGCTCAGGGTCGTTAGTGGGGCGGCCGGGTGCGATGTGTATGTTTTTTTTTTAGAGTTGTTGGATTGGTGTAGAGTTAAAGTAGTGTCTGTAGATTCGGAATTAGTATTGGGAAAGAGACGTGGTATTTTAGTATTGGGGATATAGATTTTTTTCGCGGAAGCCGCTTATTTTGAGGGCCTGATTATAATAAGGGATGTGAGTATTAAAAATTTCTTCGTTAGCAGATAAGTTAGAGATTCTGATAGATATGCCTGTAACTAGGCTATTGTGAGGTAAGTTTAGGGTAATTAGAGAGAGCATTTATATATTGTAAATATTTGTTGGGTTTATGGAAAACGTGATACAGATTTGTGTTGAAGTCGAAAGTAACGTCTAAGAAATTGGCCACCTTAATGTCAATTTCGAATGAAATGCTCAGGTTATAGTTTTATGCTCAACTTTAAATTTCTTGAGCACTACGAAGTGTATTCTAAACGGCGAATATATATATATATATATATATATATATATATATTATATATATATAATATATATATATGTATATATATATATATATATATAATATATATATATATTATATATATATATATATATTAATATGTATATATATATAATATATATATACATAGATATATATATATATATATAGAGAGAGAGAGAAGAGAGAGAGAGAGAGAGAGAGAGAGAGAGAAGAGAGAGAGAGAGAGAGAGAGAGAGAGAGAACTTACGTCTTGTTTTACGGTGATGAACATGAAAAATAATATTGTCCTCTTTTAAAACTGCATTAGTATGGATTTTTACTTTAAAGAGTGAAAGTAGGGTTGTTTCATACCTTTCCAAAAACTTTTGACGTCAAAAAGGAAGTGGAATTCCAATGCCATCACAATCTTTATTTACTTATTTTATCTATTTTTTATTCTATCTTTGTAATGATAAAATTTTGAATAATTTACTTTTGATTTAATGTACAATTTATGCAATATCACAGTGTGAAATAAGCAATATGTCACATGTTGCTATATAAATTTTATCTATTCAACTGCACTTGTGTAATTTTGATTTACGTGAAATTTTGTTTGAATGGTTTTCTTAAAGTTCGAACAGCGACAAAAATTTGTGAACACGTTTAATAAAAGTCCTCAATAATATTGTTGTTTAATCCACATACCATTGGGTATCATGATTAACATATCGGCAAGGCTGTTGATTAATATGTAAACTATCAATTCAGATATTCCAGACACGACACCAATGACAATGGCGAGTAGCACTACCACTACGGCAGCAACAACAACAATAGCAGAAACAACCACGTCACAGCCTGCTACAACATTATCAACAACTACTATTCCTACACCCAAACCTACAATGCAAACAACACGTGAAACATCTACACCTAAAATTACAAGTGAACCAACTACAACGAAGCCTACAACAACCATACATTCTACTCGAACCTGGGTTCCACAACCAATATCCACAAGAAGTCCATTTCCTGCACAACGACCAGTCTGGCAAGTGTTATTTTGGCCTCGTCCTCATTTTCCAAACCCCAGTAAGTAAATCAATTATACAAAGAGTGCTCGATATCTATTTTATTTTCTCTGCATGCAACGAGATTATTTTTAATATTAACAAAATTCAAGAGGCATAAGGAGTTATAATATATTTCATGAAAGTAAAACACTGCAAATTAACTCAGCGAGAGTTTTTACTGTTCCAATAATTTAAAATGCTTTCTCTCATTTATCTATATTCCTTGTAGAGTCTTTTTCAGTAGTTAATAACTTTTGGCTCGCGGATTTTCCACTCTTCTAGATATCGATAAAGTATTTAACTTTAAAATACACTTATTTTTTTCCTTATACCTTTTTTCTAGCGATCATAAAAAATAGTTTCATACTTAAAAAAGATGTATCATCATTGATGTGAATCCAATTTTATTCAATACATTCTATAATAATACCACTTACCACTACTTGTCAGAGGATATGATACAAAATGATAACTGTGCTTTTAAAATATTATCAGTGACACAAATTAAGAAATTTCTCTACAAAGAATTTTTAAAAGCATTTGTTGATGGGAAAGATTCACTTCTTTCTAACAAAGAGACATGTGCACAATATGCATAACAGCATGCGTTCTGGAGACTTTTCTAAAATATTTTTAAATGTTTTTCAGTAAATAAACCATGATTTTATCTAGATACTCATATTTCTTCGTGCGAGGGTGTGTGACTGTCATTTAAGCTTCTAAACAACTTAACTATGCTCATTAATGTCTGAAATATTAAAAAACACATAATACCACAATTACTATTTCATGTGATATCTATGTTCTTGAGTAATTATCGTCACACAATTATTCGGTAGAATGAATGCTCTTGCGAACTATTAGTTTCAAATAAAATACTATTGTGAGTAGTGGTGTCTGTACGCCATACTCACTTTCATCTGGACATCAACAATAAAGACTTGTTAATCTGGTTCCAAGTCTCCCTTCTCCACTCCCCTAAATACATCTGCTTCCTTTATCATTCTCCGAACTCTCTCAGCCACGAACAACTCTTTGTCCATTTTCCTTCTTGTTTTGAGAACATCTGCCTCGCTCGTTTTCAAAATCATTGCCCTCGGGGATTTTAACACTAACAATTCTTCTTTGCTATTACATGCATTGTATACTAATATCAACGGTGCTGAAACCGAATCATTTGCAATTCTGAACATCTACATGCAGCTGCATTTCTGACTAAAACGCAGGCGCTCCAGTCACTTCTGGTCTCTTTTCTCAACATAACGGTAGTAGAAACTTGTAATCATAATAACCGTTAGTAATTCCACACTAATAGAAATTAATATTCCAGCACTTAGATTACAGTTTAATCCTTCAGTTGTAATTCAACTCAAAAGAGGGACCCAACGAAGCCACTTGATCTGCTTAGAAATAATGGCCAAATCTCTAACAAATCACACACTACAATATTAAAAGGACACAATTCATAATTTAATGCACGGTAATATACTTTTGATATGCCTGCTCGATCCGTCATGATTTAGGCCTTAGACAACCATAAGTAATAAAATTTCAAAATCAAGTTTACTGTTGAATTAAAATTAATTCAATGTCACAAACTTATGTGCTTTTCAAGCTGCAAAAGATATTCAACAGCTTGATAGCAAATCCCATTGTATTCCTTTAACCAATCTCTCTCGAACAGAAAATAGCTGTATACAGCATTCAGCACAAACAGCTCCAGTTACACATTTGCACAGTTATTTAATCTTTCATAAAAATTTACATGCTCTCATCTGGATAAGGTTAGAGTGAAGCAGACTATAAGGTCGAACATATGTTGGTTTATTTCTTGTAAAACCTTTTGCAAACATTTTGCTCAAGTCTCCAGAGCAAAATTTTGTATACATATTAATGCACAAGCTAGTATGGATTATTGCGCGTGTGAGAAAGAGATGGGGAGATGAGTACCTTTTCTACCAATAAATCTTTTGCTTTTATTCTTTATACATCTCCAAAAATATTTCATGAATTAGATCAGCACAAAATAAACGTCTTCTGCTGCAGAGGATTTTGATATTACATTGAAAATTTGAATCAAAGTGGGGCGAATTGGTAGAAAATATAGTCAACCTAAAATCATCCTCCTATTATGTTCCGAGATCTTCCAAACAAAAGACTGGTTGAAGCTACTCAAAAGAAAATATTTTGCCTAAGTTACAAATAAACTGTTATTTATTTACACTAAGCATCGTTTCGATTTCTAACCATTTCTATATATTTTACTTTCTTATTCCGTTTCTTTATTTTTTTTTTTTTTGTTTCAGGTGTAATTGCATTTGGATTTGATTTGTTGGGTCTCGGTCAGTATAAATCGCAAATGATCTACGATTTTATTGCCAACTTCTTACCAATTTCCGGTTATAATCAGTTTTCTATTGTATCACAAGCTTATTGTCCTCAAAATCTGAATGTACCTCTAAGTTCGATGCCGAAGGACCTTAGTGGAGGACCAAGAAACTTTAGAAAAACTAAATTAACATTTCCTTCTTTAGAAGACACAGTGCGCAGAATACGTTATGATATGTTCAGATTAGCTTTACATAGTAGATTTTTTGGTCAAATGCCCAAACAGGTTGTCACTCTTTTTCTAGAGCCATCAGTAACTTCAGTTTCAGAGACATTGATAGAAGAGATAGAAAAACTGAAGATGCAAGGAACAGAACTATTCTTCATCAGCATTGACAGTGATAATGGACCATACACAAATTTTCTCAACACACTCGCCAGTGACCCTACAGGTCACCATGTTTTTGAAATACCAAATTACGAAGAACTTGTGTCAAAAATACAACACTCACCGTTTCACTTTCGCTCTTTATGTAACGGTTACATGCACCCTGAGAGTAACTAACAAATTTGATTATCTAAGTAGAAACAATTAACAATAATCATTTTACCAAGAACAATAAAAACATTTTAAAAATGAAATTTATTAGTCATAATCAAACTGACAACAATTATTACTAGATCCCCTAAATACTTACATTATGAACAACAATGAAACAAAATCACTGTGGCTATCATCATTATGAAGGATAGTAAAAGCAGTGACTGCAAGGAATTTGACTTAACACAGACGATTGTGAAGCAATGATCGTAGCAGCAAAAGCAAAAACAATAAAACCAATAAAACAGTAGCTTAAACAATCGACATTTTGAAAAGCAGTCTCTTTCCACTTTCCAGCTTACGCCTTTCCTACTTTTCTGTTTTCTTTTTACATCATTTTATCTCTATATTTTCTGAGGAAGCCTGCCTTATACCTCGCTATATTTCATCTCCTTAGCTCTCTCTTTCCCTCATCTCTCTCTCACTCCCTATCTCTCACATTCTGTCTCTCTCTTCCCTCTCTCTCACTCTCTATCTCACTCTCCCTATCTCTCTTTCTCAGTTTATTTGTAAAAAGAAATTCCATTTACATTCATTTTCAATTAAGCTTCTTATTGTTTAAAGCTTTAAAGAAAATATGAATAAAATATACTTTGCACTATTAGATATTTTTCATTCTTATTTTTACAATTGAATTTTTTTATTATCTATGTTAAATTTGTTCTGTATATTTTGTTGTTACTATATGTAGAAGGAGGCGAGTTGAATTACTATATATCTTACCTATTTCTTTACTACCCACAAGGGGCTAAACATAGAGTGGACAAACAAGGACAGACAAAGGGATCAAGTCGATTATATCGACCCCAGTGCACAACTGGTACTTATTTAATCGACCCCGAAAGGATGAAAGGCAAAGTCGACCTCGGCGGAATTTGAACTCAGAACGTAGCGGCAGACGAAATACCTCTAAGCATTTCGCCCGGCGTGCTAACGTTTCTGCCAGCTGGGATAGTCAGTTTATAACGTTAGTGGGAACGAACGCATGAAAAGGTGCCATGACACAATAATGTTAAGCTCACATTTTGTGCATGTGTGTTATGAAAATCACTACAATCAAAACACAAGGAAGTTACAGTTTTATACAACATAATTGTTATTTTGTATTTAAAATCAAAACAATAATAAAGGTTTTACAGTAAGCTCATAAATTTCAAGACATAATAAAAACCTGTGTTGTATTTAATTAATTAATTTTTTATTTTAAATTTGAAGCGAAAACAAAATTATATAATGGGAAAATATATAAAAGACTATGACGGTCTCCTTCGTCTAGGCTTCACTTTAGCTAAGTTATTTATTACTTTATTACCTCAGTAGCCAAGTCTCTTTCGATGGAGAACAAAACTAACCCATTCAATCTATCTTTATTCATTGAAGAACGAGAGTAGAGTTTTATATGTTACAGCTGATTAAATTATCGTTCTGCAATGACACTAGTTATAAGCAGGGTCATAAAAAGGAACAAGACCAATAATTTCTGAGGAGTGAGGTAGTTAATACCATCGTCTCCAGTACTCAACTGGTACTTATTTCATGGACCCAGAAAGGATGAAAAGCAAGGTTGACTTGAGCGATATTTAAACTCAGAAGCAAAGAGCCGGAAGAGATACCGCAGAGCATTTTTTCCGACGCTCAAACGATTCAGCCAGAAATTGGCGGTCATGAATTTAGATATGTTGTTTACAGTCGGTTTCTCGGAATTTGAATTTACCTTATTGTTAGCTCTCATTATTTCTTTGTATATGTGTTTGAATGAAAGAAACTTTACTGATTTCAATTTAATTGCGAATGACGTTTGAATACGTGTCTACTAAAACTTCTAACATTATCAGCGTTGTCAAAATCCTTTCGCGTTAGATCATTAAATCTGGAAGGTTCGTTTTTAAAGTGCTTAAATTTTTTTACGTGCGACAGTTATAGTAGACTCTAACAACACTAAGCATGATTCGAGTATCAAATGTTCCTTCATTCTCTTCAACTTCATCATAGAACCTTCTTTTACGTTGTCTTTGATGCTCGTATACTGTATAAATATCACATTTTCAAACCGACACGGTTACTTTATTTTCATTCTAGTTGAAATGAAGTTCATATTCCTTTCATATATTTTTCATCTCTCTCTTTCAAAAATCTGAATCGAAGCTGTTTACTATATCTAGACTACTTTTCTGTAAATATGTAGATAAACTGAAAGTTTATCAGCAGAAAAAGGAAACTCTTCTCTAGCCGAAATAAGTAAAAAAAGAAATCTGTCCAGACTGGATCTGAGTGTAACTCCTTTCCTAGTATGTCATTTCCCAGTAAGACGAAACCAGCTAGCAGTTCGAGGGGAGCGAAGTAAGTCAAGTTTTGAAAAGAGGGAGACACACGCAATAAAAACAGAGACTTTGAGTCTTCTTGATGGAATGCAGTGCCTTAAATTAGGTAAGGTTATATTATGTAACAGTTCAGTACTTTGATTTGAACTCAGGATTTGTTTCTAATCTACCGAACTTTCAAATGATGACTTTACCAGAAATCTGTCGAGACTGGATCTGAGTGTAGTAACAAACATGAGTACAGCGTTATTCAATACCAGCTGATGTCAACAGCCAGACCTACCCAATATAAAGAGTATGCAAAGCGAACGATCTCGCTCCTACTAGCTTAAGGACTACAGTACGGCAACTGACACTCGCCTTAATTCTTTCTCTCGCTCTCTCTCTCTCTCTCTCTCTCTATTTCTCTTTCTCTCTCTCTCTCTCTCTCTCTCTCTCTTGCTCTCGCCCTCTCTCTCTTTCTCACTCTCACCCTCTCTCTCTCTCTATCTCTCTCTCTCTCTCTCTCTCTGTACATGCGCATATTCATACATACACACACACACACATGATTTTGTAAATGGGATTCATAAGAATCAAGGCACACCAACTCATAGAACACCAGAGATGGCTAGGTACGATAATTTACAGTGGAGTAAATATCGATGACATCAAGTATCGGTAGGATACTGTAGACATGCAAATAATAAATCTGATTTAAACCATAGATCCAAGTGATCGGGGATCGTTGGTATAAAAAGTAAATACAAATAACGTTTATAATTTACGACAGTTGTTTCAATAGAATTTTATTTATTTAATGCAGTCTTAAAAGATTACATCATAATACATTATCCACCATCATCAGGTAATATTTTAAACGGGTAAGATTTTAAACATCGATCCGGAACATATAGGATAAGGTGTGACTTAAAACAGGCAAATATGAAACAAATTGATCATATAAATATACAATGTAAATTCAGTTATTTAAATTAGGTTATCGTTTTACTATGACACCGAATAATCTAAGTGCGGATGTGTATTGTACGTACGTATGGATGGGAATAGGTGAATGTTGATGACTGTTTGATGTTTGATGTCGGTGGTCGGTGAACTCTCTGTCCCTTTTGAGTGACAATAAATCTGCTAAGGTTTTGATGACTTTTTAATCACAATTCATGACACTGCTATGTCTATTGATTTCTTAAATTTGTTACTGAGAACACCAAGAGTCTTTTGACTGGTGGTTTGTGGTTATTTTGCTCCGTAACGGGTGATGTTTTGCCTTCCAAAGAACGCCTGTTTAGCTTTTAAAAGACAAGATACATATACAAGATGGCGTCAACAACAGCCATCATGAGAGCATCGAGTGGGAGAAGCGTTATTCCTACCAGCCCTTCTACAGCCGAAAACTTTTCTTCTTTTCCTTCACCCATTCTACTAAATGACTGTGAGCTGACCGACGAGAGTGTTGGCAGCGGCAACAACAACCTGAAAATCGTCGAACTAGTAGGAGCTGTCAGTATCGCGGGAAAAAATTAGCAACAGCAACACCACCACCATTACCAATTGTAGTACGACGTTAAGCATGCGGAGTGGGACGAAAATAGCGTAAACAACAGCATCAACAGCAACCCCACCATCACCAGTGATAACACCAATTCCACCACTACCACCAACAGTTACTACTGCCACCACCAACACAAACATTAATACAGCGAAAAGACCAACCGTTCTTATTTCTAAACAAAATAGGAACTGTTTCTAACGTGCGTGTCGTAGAATGGAGAAATCTGACGCGTCAGATAAAACGTTAAGTGAGGCAAAAGATCTCTTAACAGAGGATGACAGAATAGTAATTCTAAGCACACCAGAGGAAACACAGGAAGGCACTAAAAAATTGTTATATACAAATGTATTTCAACAAAAACCAGGATACTGGATCGAGCGACGCAGACCCAGATCGAAAAATGCCTAAGACCAATCTTAGGGATAGATACTTATGTCGCCCTTCGGAAATGCTTTAACACAGTTGAGGTGAGATTCCCAAATGAAGAGTTAGCAAAAGAAAGTGCGACAACAAAACTCAGAAGTGAAAAATTGTGGTTAATTGCAACATACATCGGTTGGAGAGCGGTTAAAATAAATATAACAGAGGTACCACCGGAAGTGGACATCTCTTTGCTGGTGGCAGCCGTATTATACGATAAAGAGAACAAAATGATAATTCTCCAAGTGCTCAAAATGGGAAAAGAAACTTGGTCAGGCACGGTAATGAAATTATGGATACACGCCGTTAAGAACAGTAGCAAAGCTGTCCCTGACTTGAACGATCTCTCTAAAGGCATACAGTAATTCGTAGTAGTTGAGGATAGAAAGGCGAGATATATTTGTGGCGAGATAAACCACTTATAGGCTTTCTGTCTCATGCAAAGAAAAGGAAAACCTCGCTACTGCAGACACCTCTGACACAACCACAGCACCAAAATCAACAGCAACAGCACCAATAATAACACTAACTGCATCTGTGCCAAAAGCAGCAGCATGCATCCAAAACAACAACATCAACAGAAGGAATCGTAGAAGTTCATTCAACAACATCAGCAGCAAGCACCGGTACGCGCCCGAGATAAACAATAACCTCACCTGCACCATCGCAACCGAGAGAAGACTCACGCACAGCAATCGACTAGACCCCTAACCTAGAAATGCACGACTGTGCAGACATACCTCTTTCCCCTACCACAGTGAACTGTGAAAACTCGTCTAGCGAGGGAAACTGTTTGTGGAAAAACACCAGAATGGATCCTGGTGATAGGAAAAAGAAAAACTTACAAAATGAAAACGAAGAGATTAGAGGAGAGACAGAAACCAACAAACCCTCACACACCCACACACTCTACACCAATACAATTGCAAATGTCTCCAACACTACAAACACCAAACAATATTTCAACAGCACTTTGCTCAACTGCTTGGAACGAATGGCAGTCCGGAACATAGAATGGACTTCAGTGCCTACTTCGACGGCGTGCCACGACTTTCGACAACAGGCGCAGAGTTGTAAAAGACTGATAACAGCCACAGAAATACAGGGTTTGATAGTGGACTGCACGGATGGCAAATCGCCTGGTTTAGATGGTCTGCCCTACAAGATTTACTTTTATATGCCAGATTTGTTTGGCGGCCTCTTAGCAGATATCTACAGCGACTGACAGCAGAACGGGAGGATCCCTAGTTCTGTGAGTTGAAGGGCGGTGACACTGTTAAGAAAGGGTGATCAAATGGAAACTTTTTGACCCATAACGCTGCTGAACGCAGATTTCAAAATTTTGGCCAAGATGTTAGCAAAGAGGTTGTCGTCGAGGAACTGATTGATGAACCGCAAACATGTGCCATCTTAAGCATATATTTATCCACAACAACTTCCACCTCATGCGATACATCATAGACAGAGTGAGTAAGAAGTTGGCTGGGTGGGGACCTGATCAATCTGGATCAACCAAAAGCCTGTACGTACTGGCTCTAGAATCACTACTGCAGAAATTGGAGGATTTGAGAAGTATCCCAGGCGAACTTAGATGTGGGAGAAACGTGTCGGCATATGCAGGCATCACCGTCATAGCGTCGAACACTAGGCACATAGACCTGATTGGTATTGCTCTAAAAGAATGCTAGGCAATGACAGGACAAAAAATTAACCAAGAAAAGTCAGTGGATATGCAGGATATGCACCTGGATATGCAGGCCCATGCCATACAATAACGTCGTGGGACGCTGGACAGTGGGACCAGTTTAATTGCTCGGGATCTGGTTTGGTTCAGATCTCAAGATAGAAAAGAACTGGGATGAGATGACGAGCAGGATAGCCAATCTCCCAGAAATGAACGGAAAGAAAGCTGCCCTTGAAAGTTAATGCGAGGTTGTGAGTGCATACATCGTCTCTATTACATCGCCTGACCATCGTACCTTGCCCCAGTTTACGTCAGTTCAAACTGGAGCAAATACACTTCCTCTCTCTGTGGCAGGGACATGTTCCACTGGTCAGGCGTTCCATTTGTTGTCAATATCCGCTAAATGGAGGACTGGATATGCCGTGGCTGCTGATGCACAGATCTGCGCTGAGGCTACATCAGTGCTTTCTTGCCAGTGAGCCGGTGTGGTCACCGTTTGCCAAACTCGCTCTTCCACAGTTCGTCACTTTGGCTGGGTTGCAGTCCTAGAGTAAGCTTAGACCAAGGCAGGGTCACTGGCGCCTAGAGTGTCATCAGGCGCTCATGGTCCTCGGGCAATGCGGTCGGTGGAAGTTCAACTTGCGTGTCGATGTTCTCGGAAAAACTCTGGACGTCGACGAGAATCAACGAGCCGGTTTCTTCCGAGTGGCTTTCGGACCGAGGTCTAAGGATAATTTCTAGAAATCCTTGGCATGAGAGTGCTACAGGGGAACATTGCTGATTCCGGAATAACTCCACAGGCATGGAATAGCCGGCAAAGCGACGAAACTGTTCCGCATACGCTTTTGCAGTGCCGGAGCATTGCTGACTTGTGGGCTGATGTTGAACACCTGCTGTCAAGTGTAGGACGAGATTCGGCTGTCGGTTGAGTTCATTGTGAACATTATGCTATCGCCTTCCTTTGACTGGGGAGAGCAGGTAGTGTTTCTTTGTTTGGTTGTCTTAGCGAAAGAGGTTGTATGGTAGACCAGACTTAAAAGGCTGAAGACATATACTTTTCTCTTTCACCAAGCCCTCATCACCTTTTTCAAGTTTCACTTGAAAAGGAAGGTGAGGGCAGAGAGTGAAGTGCTGTCTCCCAACAATTCTTTTGAAAGGTGGGTTAGTGTGACAGGAATGGTCAGAGTGAACGGGCCTGCTCTAAGCATGCGCCTGTAGGTTGAAGGAGGATGATGTAGAGAGAACACTAGCCCTTGTAGTTTTCGGATATCTCCACGAGCAATCCAAGGAAGTTTCCTTCTTTTGGGTAACCTTTCGTAGTTAAAATTTATTTTATCAATTTCATTGTTTACAAGCTTTATTTTATGTAACTCCATATTGTATTGTCTGTTCCGTCCTCAATGATTTTGTAAATCCTTAGTTGTGAATAAAGAAATCAATATTATTATCATTATGTGAGAAATATTATTAATATTATTATTATTATTATTATTATTATTATTATTATTATTATTATTATTATTATTATTATTATTATTATTATTATTATTTTATTATTATTACGTGAGAAACCAGTGCATGCCATAAAAGTGACACAGAGATAAAATATACGAAGCCCAGTATACACATCATGACTACCCGCCAGATAAGAGTACACTTTACAAGGGACAATCCTTGCTATATTGTCATGGTGTCTCTTTTATTCTTTCTGGGCTAGTGGCGTACATTGGCTGATAATATGTCATACGCTTTCACCATATTTTCCACAAATTCTGCACTTATCATTTTCTGATGTGTTGTCTATTCTGTATTTTATGTAATTCGTTCTTAGTGCTTGCTCTTGGGCAGCACAGATTAGAGCCTCCGTTTCTGGTTTTAAATTACTTTTAGTCATCCATAGCCATCTTTTTTCTCTGTCTGTCTTATCTTCAGCATCCCAGTGAAATTGCCCATGCATTCTTTTCTTTATCCACCTATTTTCAGTTTCATTCATTTTCAATTTCTTGTATAGAGCTTTATCTTTGCAATCTTCCATCCTACACAAGCCGGACCTTCTTACTTCTACTAATGGTGGTTCTGTGGAATTTTTTACATACCATGTTATGCTGTTTTCTTCTGCTCTAACGTTGTGTTCGCATCCAATCAGTCATCATCCCCCTCTTTTTCTTGGTACACGGAGTCTGTGTTACTTTTTGGGTGGAGTATCCCATATCTAGTCAGTGACTTTCTTGTCTTTCTGTCTAAGCTATTTAGTTCGTCTGCTGTTCATGCGATTACCCCTGCTCCATATCTAAGGATTGAAACTGCCCAGGTATTGATAGCTTCAATCTTATTCCGTCCGTTTAATTTCGACTTAAGGATAAGTCTCAGTCTGCGCAAGTACTTCACCTTAAATTTTTGTCATTTCTTTCTCCATCAATTTATCCGTTTCCAAAATACACAAGTGCTTATAGCCCGTCTCTTCTATCTGCTTCATAACCTCCCCCGGCGGTAAGGTAGCCCACCCATACATTTAATTTTGCTTCTCTTAAGACTAACACACTACACTTTTTCAGTCAGAACTCCATTCTGATATCATCACTGAAAGTATACACTGTATCAACGAGGGAACTGACTTGGGCTTCATCTTTACCATAAAATTTAAGGCCATCATGAATAACAAGTGGTTGACGTTTTGTTGGCTGCTTTTGAATATATACCCAGCCTTTGCTTTCCCCAGAATTGGTATCAGTGGTATCATGCACAGTACAAAGATCAGTGGGGACAGGCAGTTCCCTTGGAAGATGCCTCTCTTGATTTCTACTGTCCCTAAACTTCTTCCATATGCTGTCAGTTCCGTCCTCCACTTCGCCATACTTTTTCTAAGTAATTGCTCAACACTCGATGCAATACCAAATAGGTTCCTACATTCCATAATCCAAGAATGTGGGATCATATTGTACGCGTTACGATAGTCGATCCATGACATGGCTAAGTTACTTTTCCTTCTCTTGCAGTCTCTGATTACAGTTTGTCTACCAAGAGTTGATCCTTGGTACCTCTGCACCTACGCTTGCAACCTTTCTGCTCATGTGGCAGAACTCCATTTTTTCCAGATGTTCTCTGCGACTATTGCAGTCAATAATTTCCACGTAAGTAGCAAGCAGGATATCAGCCTGTAATTGTCTATCGTATTGCCTTTTTCGATGTTTTTCAAGCACAGCACTGTTCTACAAATTGTCAACCACTCTGGTGTTACTTGCTCGGCATTTAACAATGTGCTGAGTTGTGCAGCTATTCGTGCATGACATTCACCAAATCTTTTGATCCACTAGCATTTAACTCCATCTGGTCCCGAGGACTTCCAGTTGCCCATTTTTGTTCTAATTTCTTTCACTTCCCTAACTTAAATGACTAGTTCTGCCTGTTTTGGACAGACTACTGTTTGTTTCAATTCTTGCAACCATTCAGCATCCTTCCTGTGTTCCTTGTCATTGCTCCAGATGTCACTCCAAAACCTTTGACTTTCAATGTTATCTGGTATCAACTTTTCATCTGTACACTCTTCATTTATTTTTTTGTAGAATCTGTCCTGATCTACTCTGAATAACCTATTCTGGTGGTAACCCTTCATTCTTTGGTCGTATCTTATCTTTGCTTTCTTTGCAACGAGACGCTGTTTCAGTTCCTCCATAACCACTTTCAGGCCCTTTCTTTCAATATCATACCTCTTCTTCTGTGCCCTGTATTTTTGTTCGCTTTTAAGCTCCCCCTTTCCTTTTCGATCTAACACAGAAATGTCCTTCGAGAGCATATCTAACCCCGCCTGTATTCTTTTGTCACTCCCATTAAATTTATTTTTCTTGACATCAACACACACATTTTCTGCAACAACGATACTTGCTACCTTGATCAAATTATTTGTTTTTGTGATTTTTTTTTGTTCTGATGTATTTCAGAATTTCATTTGCATTTTCTGTTTCTTGGTTCAACTTTCAACCTTTATTTAAGGTTGCAAATAATGTCGCTATCGTTCTCCTGTAGCTTTGCCGTTATTCTGTCCATCTACCATTGGTTTTATTGTTTTCTTCCAAACCATCTATATGTCTCTCATCGAGCAAGCAGTCACTGTTCCTTTCCTGTGGTTTATTGGCGATTTCACCTCTGTTCTCTGCTATGAGATTTCTTTTATCAGTAGGATCTGTATTTTCATCGTTTCCTCTGCTGCTATTTTCCAATACCCGTCTTTTGATAGCTTCGAGCTCTACTTCTGTGAACCAACGATTTTTTCTTATTCCTCTAGCTTGATCACATAATCTCTATTTCGTGAGTTGAAACAATCCTCTCTCTCTCCATTGATCATAAATACGTTGTGGGTATCTTCTAAGAGGAACACCATTTTCGTCTACGGGGTTGCTCAGGTAGTAACATTCCATTGATTTGCTTGGTCCATCTACTTCGTGTGTACTGATTCCTTACTGGATAACGACAGGCTGGAGTCGGACCAGTATCTCTGAGCCTGTGTCACCATCAAGGGCTTCAGTTTCATTACCACCGTCATTCACAATATTTTGCTTTTCCATTGCCACTCATATGAGGTAGCGATTATCAGGTGGCACAATTACCAGTGTTTTTATTGTGGCACCATCACTAAATGTATCATCAATCAGAGCACAATGAGATTCCAACCGCTTCTTTTCATTATTATTATTATTATTATTATCATCACTGATATTATTATTTTCATTTTTTTCCTACTATTTGTCATTGTTAATATTTCCTCTGATTCGACATATGTTTTGGCTAAATTATTATTATCATCATTATTACCACCATCACCATTATTACCATCATTATTATTATTTCTATCTGTTATTAAAAGATATTATTGAATGTTGTTTAGTTTCAACTTTGGTCTTGTACTTGAGATGATCTTAAATATGTGAGTGTTTAAAGGAATAGTAGGAGCAAGAGCGATAGCTTGGTGAATAAATTCTAAAGGTCTGTAAACAGATTCGGCAGATGGTGAAGAGATCAGCAATGGCCATTCCTGTGCGATAAGGAGAAAAAAGCGGCCTCACACCCTTGGGGACAGCAGAGGTCAAATGTGTTTGCTACTACTAGCGATCAATGAGAGCGCTGACCTTGACCTTGAAAAGAACCAAGACATATTTTTAATTACTAATAGAAAAAATAATTATATATATACTGATATATTCACCTCGTTGATTTTTTTTTTCCTTTGAAATATTTATTTTCTTTTTATAAGTTTTGCTGTGGTTTACAGTTTTTGTAATTGTTCAGTTTGTATATATTGGCAGGTGGTTACCTCCTTAATTTTTGGTTTTGTATCATGCATTTAATAATGTTGTTATAATAAAAGGCATGTTTACATATTCGAGTAGTCAAGGAAAAAAGAAGGATAACATTTTCACACAAAATTGTAGATATTAAACTTTCTAAATTTTTTGAGATGTTCGTTTGTATGTCCGATGAGAGAAGACTGTAGCGTTTTTGCAATAAAAAGGATGTTTACATTTTCGAATACTCAGGGAGGAAGGAAAGGAAAGAAAAGGAGGGTAAAATTTTAACACAAAATTGTAGATATTAAAGTTTTAAAATTTACTAAAATTCATTGTTAGCGGTATTTTGTCTGCCGTTACGTTCTGAGTTCAAATTCCGCCGAGGCCGACTTCGCGTTTCATCCTTTCGGGGTCGATAAAATAAGTACCATTTGAACACTGGGGTCGATGTAACCGATTCATCCTCTCCCCAAAAAGTGCTGCCCTTGTTGCAAAATTTGAAACCATTATTATTATCATTATTATTATTATTATTATTATTATTATTATATTATTATTATTATTATTATTATTATTATTATTCTATGTTTGACTTTTGCTTTATATTTGTACAAGTTGGCTCCAAGTCTCACCCAGAGACCTCAAGAGACAACAGGTTGGAAGTTCATGTTGTTGTTATGCCTAGTGTGCCATATATTTGGGGGGGGGTAGTTTTTGGTGTTGTACTAATGAAT
>NC_043000.1:71912354-71914854 GCF_006345805.1 Octopus sinensis | reverse complement strand
TCGAAAAGTAATGTAGGTTTGAAGTGTGACAATTTAATTCGTTGTGATTTACCAGATCTGCAACTGTGTTTAACTACTCTGGTCAACAAGTACTTTTCATCAAGCATATGTCAAGGTGTACTTAGTGTAGTTTTTAATGCTGATTTCAAATATACAATTAGTTTTTTGACATCACGTACAGTTTTCAAGATGAGAAAGTTATTTTGGTTTTAGCTCATGCATGATATAGAAATTCCAATTAATGACGTGTATGCATGTATTTCATTTACATCATGGAAACATACCTTTAAAATAAACTACATTATTCATTGCTGCATAGTTCAGATGTAATATTTCATCATCTTAAATTAACCAGTCAAGTTTTGTCTGATGAAATAGGTATTTTAACATCTCAAATTGTCCGGTCATAATTGGTTTGATGAAATATTTCATCATCTCAAATTCAATATAAGTATAACTGTTTATATTTATTTCCTTACTTGTTTCACGGTGTTAACAAATGTCGAGACAGTGTAGAAATCGTCCTGATGTGTTTTGTTATGTCTGTGGACAATTTATTGTGAAAACTCAAAAACGTGCAATAACACCAGAGATCAAGAAGCTTTGTTAGCTATACTTTGACTGTCCTCTTGGAGATCTGGACAAGTTATGGGCACCACATTTTATCTGCTCAGCTTATGTGACTGGTTCAGTAATAATAAGTCCATGCCCTTGGCCATTCCAATGATATAGAGAGAACCGAAAGATCATTTTAATGAGTTATTTTTGCAAAGTAAACATCACAGAATTTTCTATGAAGAATAAATACAAAATTGTGTATCCCAATTTGGATTCTGCAATGAGACTTGTGCCTCACAATAGAAATCAGCCAATTCCAGTTCCACCAGATGATGATACTGAAACATCAGATGATGATGCTGACTGTCACGATAGTGCTGCTGAGGAATATTACGTGGCTGATGACGATAGCTTTGAACCTCAGAAAATTTCCCAAGCTGAACTGAATGACCTTGTCAGAAACCTATCCCGTCGCTAAAGATAAAGCAGAACTGTTGGCATAAAGACTAAAGGAGAAGTCTAGAACACGGTGTTCGTGTAACTTATTTTCGGCAGAGAAATGTGGTTCTACAAACGTGTTTTTCTGTTAAAAGCCCGCTTTGCTTTTGCAGTAACATCGATGGACTTTTCGAATGTTTACCACAAAATCATCATCCTGCAGAGTGGCATTTGTTTATTGACACTTCAAATCGAAATTTAAAAGCTGTACTTCTCCACAATGGTAATTTGAAGCCCTCCATTTCTATTGCACACTCCGTTAATCTTCATGAATCATAGGAGAATATGGAACTTTTACTTCATACCATTGCTTATGAAAGTACTCGTGGATATTTAAATGTCACTGGAATATTAATGGGAATACAGTGAGGTTTCACAAAATACTGTTGTTTCTTGTGTCTATGGGATAGTCGAGCAACTGACAAAGATTATTCGGAATCAAACTGACAGACAAAAACATCATACCAGCCAGGACTGTCTAGCGTCAAGAATACACCTCTTGTAGATCCATGTAATGTTCTATTGCCTCCTTTGTGCATAAAGCTTGAACTGATGAAACAGTTTGTGAAGACACTAGGGAAGAGAAATGCCAGAGGGTTTGAGTATATTGTAGAAAAGTATCCTAAATTAACATAGGCGAAGTTGAAAGAGGGTATCTTTGACGGACCCCAAATTAGAGAAATACTCAACGATGTCGACTTCAAGACAGCACTAGATGAACTGGAACTGCTTGCCTGGAAAGCTTTCATTGGATCTGTGAGAATTTCTTGGGAAACAAGAAGGCAATGGACTACAAAGATGGCATCAAGAATTTTCTGAAATGTTACTCAGCAGTGGGATGTCGCATGCCACTGAAAGTTCACTTCTTGGATACCCATCTGGATTTCTTCACAGATAAGCTTGGCGCAGTGTCTGATGAACATGGTGAAAGATTTAACCAGGACATTAGTGCTATGGAGAAACGGCCGCAAGGCTTCTAGAATGACAATATGCTGGCTGACTACAGCTGGACACTTTACCGTGATCAACCAGATCAGGAACACCGCAGGATATCCAGACCATAATGTTTCTAACTCTGTTGTGCTAACTTGGTCTGTTTTGTCAAACCCATGTCTTGTGTATTCACTCTTTGTAGAATGACAGTGATGATTTTTTAACTCAATAAACTCATTTACTTTCTAAATATAGTATGTCCTTATTTATTACGTTAATGATTTCATATATACAAATATGTAAATATATGCATGTATCTACTAAAAAACTGATACATGCTGCATACAAATGGAGTAAAATTTTGAAATCAGCATGAAAAATTAGTCTAAAAATGTTGGTTTGTATTCATGGGTATAATACATTTAATTTTGTTGACCAGTGTTATTTGACCATTTTTATCTTTATTATCAAACTCCGAAGCATGTAAAACTAATTTCATAAGGTTAAGTTT
>NC_043000.1:71697354-71907354 GCF_006345805.1 Octopus sinensis | reverse complement strand
TATTACGTGTTAAAAGTGAAATAAAAACATTTTTCTATCTTATGTCAGATACTTTCACTTTAACAATAAAAATAATAACAATTGAATTATATGTAGTAAGTAATAATTAAAATCAAACTAAAGTATAATATAATCGTAACATAACAAAAGTAAAAATAGCAATTGGTATAAAATTGCATCAGTGGTTTCACATGAATGGGAATAAATTAAAAATAAAATTAACGTGCAGCAATGGAATAGTCCAGATGGATAATAAAAAATTAAAGAAAAGAAAAGACTATTGTCTATAAAGTATACAATGTAGAGAAAAAAGAAGATTTGAACACATGGAGGAAAGCACCTTCGAAAAGTGTCTTGGTGCGACTATGAAAGATATCTGATCAGTGGCGGTAAATTCGCCACAATAGAAGCAAGGTTCGAGTCAACGGAGCGTGCAAGGGAGTACTCGACTCGAACTTGCAAAGTGAAAAGATTTTATTTTTACCTTTATATCTGGGACGTAGGACGTCCTGGAAAAAAATTTTAAATGCCCTTCCCCCCACGAAGTAGAGGTAGACTGGATTGTAGCCACACTTCTATACAAGATACAATTGATCGAAATTACAAGAGACGGGCTAACAATTCCAGTCTGTTATATATTTTAAGTATTGTTATCACTAGCGATATCAAGATATAACTTTGTATTTTGAATTTTATGTGTAGATGTATATATATAGATGTACATGTAATATGTACACATATATATACACATATATACATGCACTAGCACTATGACCCGGCAACGACGGGTCTTTAATGCTAGTGTATTCATAAAGCACAGGTGAAAAGATAAATGAACAAAGAAATTAGCAAAAAGTTAATGGTTAATCCCAGGTCGACGGTCTAGGTTGAAACATTAATTGTTTGCTAATTTCTTTGTTCATTTATCTTTTTACCAGTGCTATATGAATACATGATGTGCTTTTAGAGTCAGATTTGACTGCTATATCTAGCATGGGGGTACCTCTCCGGTACCTCTTCAGTACCCTTAATTATAATTATATTAATACAATTATCTATCTATAGTAATTATTACCTATATGATTTTTTCCAAGATGGTCACTTGATATGATAGTTATTTTAAATAATGGTCTTATCGTGCTTACACACACACGCGCGCGCGCACACACACAGAAAGACAGAGAGCACGAGGAAAGTCACGCGATGGAGCATCTGCGGCAGCATTAAAGGATATAGGACAGTATTAAATTTCATAACAGAGCGGCAGGAGTTACAATTGCCAGCGAGATATTTTCTTATTTTAACCTTACTTTTATTTTTTTTAATCACTCGGGCAAATTTTTTATGTATCACAAAACTGCACGGCTTTTTGCAAAACACGCGCTTTCTGTTTTTTATCTGCACTGTGCAATGATTTTTCTCGACAGAATTGCATGACCAAAAAAGGATGCTGCAGATCTTTCACACTGAATAAGAACAACTGCAGTGGCGGCCTCAAAGATAAACATTCTAGGTTCTACTTTAGCTTTCTATATAGTCTATACATATATATATCTACCTTTACATCATTGATTCTCGTTATAGCATTGATAGGAAGTCATATTCTCTTAGAGAAGCAGGAATAATATGCAAACATAAGTCATGCGAGACAAATACATGACACAATTTGCTTTGACTATAGATAGAGTTAACTGCAAATATAAATTTATTTTCACTTATTGTCATAACTGATTAACAAGCAACTTTTTAAAATATAGACAAATTTATGTATTCCTTTTGAAGATTTGATGCTGTTTAGCCCAGGTGAGCCCTGACTGAGCTAAAATACAATCAACGTCAATCCAGTTATAATCAACCCATCCTTTTTATATGTCAGAAACTACATTATCCAATTTGTCCTTCCCTTATTTTAAGACGGTAGTGTGTATTTTGAAAATTTTACTGCTATTTCTAGTAGACTAACCCATCATGAAGAGGGTTTCCTGTTGACTTAAATATGGTGATGCTATCTAAAAGAATGTAGGTACTTTACAGATTGTCTTCACGATAGACATATCTATGATTCATTGGAACACCGGAAATTAAGACGTTTAATGTGAAACAATTGACCGTTTGCCTCGAATACCAAAAATAGGATCGCTACGAAGCCGCCTAAGCATCTCATTTTACGAATTTATCAATGGTTTATTGTACTAAACAATTCACCGCCTTTTGCTATTACTATTAACTGTATATACTTCGTTCATCATTCTAGGCACATCCGATTGAATGATCTCAGCCTCAGTTGATTTCAACTTGCGGGATTCCGTAAAAAGAGTTTTAAAATTTGATGGCATTTTTAAAAAGAAATTTGCAAATCTGTTTTTATTACGAACGGACAGCAACACCCAAGACTGGTTTTAAATGATCAAATTCAACAGATGAATGCTTGCTCAGAAAAGAATTCCATGGATAATAGCGGCGCAAAGCCAGATAGAACGAAAAAATACCTTTAACCATATTGTTGATGTGTACATTTATATCTATTTTAGAATATTTCTTGGATGGCATAGTTAATTTTACTGAAGCTCATACTTTTTAGTCAGCAAATTTAAGTTTTACACAACTGAAATTTTCGAAAATACATAAAGGATAGATTCTAGTTTCTATTAGACTTGATAAACTAGTCTATAAATTAAAACTAAACCCACTAGCAAATCTGAATAACAAATATAATCAATGATAAACAGTGTCTTCCTTTGAAAAAATATCAGTTACAACTGTGATGTTGTTGATAAAATATGTTCTTTGTCTATCTACTTATCCTCTTTGTGATTTTGGATAATAAGAAAACTATGCAAATGAATCCTTCGAATTTAACTAAATTCTATATTTTTATGCAGCTGAGGATTGCTCTACATTTTAAATTGATGTAATATTTACATTGTTCAATTAAATGGAGTCGCATGAAACGATCGTACTGCATTACCTCTGGATATCCTTGTTGCTTATTTTGATATATATATATATAAATATATATATGTACGTGTGTATGTATACATAATACATACAAATATTGCACATATTTTAAGCGTACAAAGTAGTGTGTGTGTGCGCGCGCACGCGCCGTGCACAAATTTATATCAAAAGCTGAAAAGCGGCGAGCTAGCAGAAACGTTAGCCCGCCGGGCGAAATGCTCAGTGGTACTTCGTCTGCCGCAACTTCTGAGTTCAAATTCCACCGAGGACGACTTTGCCTTTCATCCTTTCGGGGTCGATTAAATAAGTACCAGTTACGCACTGGGATCGATATAATCGACTTAATCCATTTGTCTGTCTTTGTTTGTCCCCTCTGTGTTTAGCCCCTTGTGGGTAGTAAAGAAATAGGTATTTCGTCTGTCTTTACGTACTGAGTTCAAATTCCTCCGAGGTCGACTTTGCTTTTCATCTTTTCGGAGTCGATAAATTAAGTACTAGTTGCGGACTGGGGTCGCTCTAATTGACTGGTCCCCTCCCCCAAAAGTGTCGGGCCTTGTGCCTAGAGTAGAAAAGATTATATCAAAGGTTGACAATCTACTCTAATTTTTGGCCTGGGTTGGACTGTTCATATCAAAGTTTACAACTCTTACAATACGATGCGTGTGCGTGTGTTGATGTTGTGGTCCGATCCCAGATCAGACCCGAATTGAAGGCATGACCATCCCATCTTTTGGGTCAAATTTGTCCTTTCTTTGTTAAGTTTGTGGGTAGAGAATGCAATAAAAAGAAAAAGTTAAACTTAACATTTTCACAGTAACCGCAGGAACAAAATATAAACAAAGCATAAAATATGAACATGCAGCCGATCTTTGCCTGCAGTAGGGCATCCTCAGACAAAGTCAACTGACATTGTCATTTGGCCTTCTTTTGGATTGATATCTTTAAGGTTGAAACGCAGTAAAAGAAATTTTCACAAGATGACAGAGATCTTCGCCATGTTCTTTTTTTCGGCTGAAAAAGGAAGTATTTCACTTTACCCTAACTCCACTTTTCCTACTCTGTGTTGGCCTCATTATATAAGATTCAATGAGTCTCCTCTGAAAAATATATGTTTCTTCTTGATATCGATGTGTATACTTACGCCACAGATTTACCGATACTTTATGCGAGTGAGATTATTAAAGTGGTAAGATTTACAGATGATATATCTAGAGCATCTTACCTTCTTTTTCCGCGACTTTAATAATGAAATTAACTACCTGTAGAATTTTCCTGAATTTATTGGTTATTTCATTATCGGGTGTGGCGTCTACGAACTTATAACAGAATTTCATACTATTTTCATGCTATTTAAATCTTCAAAGACCAAACTCTTTTTTTTTTTCAAATACCTATCAAATAATGCTGCATCAAGATGTATTCCAGATGCAACATTTTTCAATATGTATTCAAGCCGTTTCTCAACATTTTCATATACTTTGATACCATCTCATCGCATGCACCTAATAGTTTCTGGCCGAAAATAGAATATTTGATATACGTTTCCCTAGTACTATCATGAACTCTTCTATTAAGATTTTGATGTTAGTTGTTTAGTTTCAGGTAAGTCTTAATCGAGAAGTTTTATGAAAAGAATATTCCAAATATAACCATCCCATCTCTTGTCAGGGTATCTAAGATTATCTTTTCTAGTATTCTTTCCTTTTTAAGACATGATTCAATGAAGAAATGGTTGTTTTTCTTCATTGACACAACTGAAAAACAATATGTTTCATATAATGTATGTACAGTTAGAGAGCATTGTAGTTCTCTATCAATGACTCCGTGCAGATTACCGCATGAGTGAGTTGGCAAATGATGACTTTCATACTTCTATTGATGGTGTCCGCTATTGTGTATTTCTTGATCTACAGACCATCAATAGCTCTTGATTGTGAGATTAATGTCGGCTGCCTAACGGGAATATACTGTGTGCCTTATTTGCCTGCCCATCACGTTATGAAGTGGTTAGCAATATCTCTAACAAACCCAACTGTGATAGTACCACTTTTCTTCTGTCTGAATAGCTTGAAGAATTACATTTTCAAATTCAATAACAGCGTATCCTTATTGTTGCTGCAAACTCCATGCATAATTATGCTCACGTTCTACGAAGGGTTTACTAGGAAGTTAACTAGTTATGCTTAGTTCGACCTATTCAGAATTAATCATAAATATCCCCAATAGAATTTTTTATGGTGATGGGGTGCAATTTCAGATGTAGCTAAAATTCCTCTTGATTATGTTTAAACAAATTGTCAGCTCTACAAATTTATACTAGCTACTACATTCCAGCCTATACACGAGAGAGACAGACAAGGACAGACAGACAGGCAGACAAACAGACAGATAACAAATCTACTCTAGTACTTGATTGGTAATTATTTATCGATTTCAAAAGTGTGGTTTACACTTAGAGACTAGAAAGCCAGAACAAATACAGTAAGGTATTATTCGTTCAACACATTTTTTTTTTGTTGTATTTATACAGTAATCATTAGTCTTTCCGACCTTCTTATCGGCTAATATACAATTTCTTGCTTTGACTGAGACTCAGATATAAAGTGAATTTCACCTGCTTGTTAAACACATATTGTGGATATTTTGTTGAAAAATAAGCCAGTGGGTAGACATTTTACATAGAAACCAAGAAATAATGGTTAGCTTCATAATTATTTCTATCGCTCCTTATGAAGATTATTATTAAATTGACTTTTTTTAACACATCTCAGTAAACCATTTTTTTCTATAATTAAATTTAAAAGATATATAAGTATCATTTACATAAGATGGACGAATGGAGGAACATTTCAATCAATTTTTGAAATAGATCTTAAAATACGATTTGCAACATTTATATTAATGAAGAGATAGAATGTAATAAAATCTAGAATGTAATAAAATATGGTTGATCGGATAATAGTACAGCAGAAGGAAAGAAATACTAACATTTTGACCAAGACACCATCACCATCACACGAAAAACAACAACAATATAAAGAAATTAGAACCAAACATCGCAGTCACGAAAATTAGAAAAGGAAAAAAAAACTATGTTCAGCTAGTAATACAATATTCTATTGGGTTGGCAACTAAGTTCCCGCCGTTTTTTAAATATTTTTTTAAGGTTTAATAAAAAAAAAGTAACAACTAATTAATCAATAATGTATTTATCTTTGTTGTTTACAACTTCTTAACGTTCAACAAGATTTTCAATACCTCGTTGGTAGAAATCACCCGATTTCGACTCGAAAAATTGATCCAACGAAGCTCCCAATTCTGCATCAGTATTGAACGAAACTCCGCGCATAGCATTTGAAAGAGATCGAAAGAGGTGGAAATCCGTTGGTGCCAAATCAGGAGAGTACAGCGGGTGTGGCAGCACTTCACAACCAGGCGTTTGAATGGCTTCCTTTGTCATATTGGCGATATGAAGGCGGACGTTGTCGTGCAGCAGAAGAACTCCATGCTACCGATTAGGTCTTTTCTCTTTATTAGTCGTGTTGAGTCGTTCCATCTGTTGAACATAGAGTTCCGCTTTGACCGTTTGGTTCCGTTCAAGCAATTCGTAATGGATAATCCCTTCCCAGTCCCACCATACGCACAACATCGTTTTACGCGGATGAAGATCATGTTTCACGCGCTGTGTCGCTTGTTTACCGGGGCTAAGCCACTCCTTACCTCCTTCATATTAATGTACGGATACTATTTTTCGTCGCCAGTAACGATTCAGTAAAGAAGTCGTTGCTTGTGTCCATGAGTTGAGCGGTGACGAGCAAGCAAACCAGCGGAGATTGTAACTCGTTGATTTTTGTTGTTGTCACTTAAAGCACGCGGAACCCATGCTCCATACTTCTGGGCCTTGCCCATCGAGTGAAGATGCTTCTCTATAGCAGTGTGGGAGCATTCCATTTTCTCTGCCAGTTCCCTTGTCGTTTGACGAGAATTTTCGTGTAAAAATTGGTTTAATCGCTCTTCATCGAACTCAACTGGACGGCTAGAACGATGTGCGTCTTTGAGGTCAAAATTTCCATTTTTGAACTTGGCATACTAATCACGAGCGGTTCTTTCAGCTATGGCACCCTCTCTATACACAGCACAAATGTCGCAAGCATTGATTAAAAGGAAAAAGAAGATGTCGAAAATGCTCGTTTTCCTTAACTTGACATTCCATTTTAATGATCTGAAAATAAACAAAAATTAACTAAAATTAACTAGAAAAAAAAAACAAAATAGATTCCAAAATGATTCAAAAATAGAATTCTCGAAAAAAATAGATTCCAAAATTTAAAAATGCAATAAATTCCAAAATTTTTAAAAAGCGGTGGGAACTTAGTTGCCAACCCAGTAAAACATAGAGATTGCTTAAAGCATAATATACATTTATAAAAATGAGGGAAGCATAGTACGCGAGTATGTATAAAAAATTATGAGATAATTTCCGGGATATTCTTTCAGCATAAAGATCATCAAATGAAATAGAAATTAACATATCTAATGTGGTAAAATAAAAAATGTTTAAGTCATTAAAATTACACTTCTAACGAAGCGAAAAGTCATTAGCATTAATGACAAGTCTCGTCAACAAAAGCAAAAAAAGATAACTCTGAGATCGAAATAAAATAACATTTGAATGGGGATATACAGTAATAAATTGGCTCAATCTTTGTCGAGCATGATGGCAATTTCAGATTTGTTCCGATGTTTTTATACCTCATCAATGAAACAGTTTCTTTGTAGTAATTACCCAACCTTTGAATGACTGAGAGAATATATATCCTTTTTAAAGGAAATTCTTTCACTCATTGGGTAATTTAAAATAGTGACGTGAGAAAATTTCTAAGGGATGCCTTTGGAAAACATATAACTAACTTACTTGAAGTAATGAACCAAAAACTATTCATTCAAATTACACTTGTGATAAAGGGGAATATCACAAGCATTAATTACAACTATTGTCTCCGCGGCAAGAAGGCAACTTCAAAATTTATGTTAAAATTTTGACTGGAGAATTTATCTAATTAGCACATCTAGTTAGTTGTTAAACGATACTAATTATAATCCATTTTCAATAATCTGTATTATAAATATTTTTATCGCTTTTATGAGAACTACAATTGAAACATGTCTTCTGAAATGAGTTCCTTTTGCCATATACCGTATGTAGTATATAGAATCATGTGATATAATCCCACTGTTAACTTATACGTAATAAATTGGGAATTCATTCAGTGGGCCACCAATATTTGAACTAGGAATACTTTTGATAATAAATTTAGAAGCAAAAAGAAATCATAATACTTGTTAAAAAACACTGTTAAATATTTTTAGAGTGCAGAGCAATGTTGAACTTAGTTAAAAAGCTGTTGCATTGTGCAATAGTTTTTTTCTGTTTTTTTTCATTTGACTCTTGAATTACTCAATTTAGTGCGTCTGAATTGCAGATTTATGAATAATTAATAATTTTAATCTAGCCTATCATGAAGTTAACTTTTTTGAGCAATTAAAATGTGATTTTAGATATATGTGAAAATATGAAAAACGATATCGGAAGTTAAACTTGCTGATGTGAAGAGTCTTGGAATTTTTTTTTAATTTCCAAATTGTTTCCTTTTAAATATGTTTTCTTTCACTGCTCCTTTCTCCCTCCCCTCCTTACATCTCTTTAAATACATTGTATATGCATATATGCATACATGATACAAGTAGAGAGAAAGTTATGCATACATAAAGAAAATTGAGTTTGTATGAGAATGTTTATGTGTTTATGCGGCATTTTTTAGTGCGTATGTATTCCTTCTGCCACGCTACGTCTTATATGACACCGATTTGGATTTTTTTTAAAGATATTTTATTCAATTGGAATGTTTTGGGTTTGTTTTGTTTTTGTATTAGAGAATGAGAAAGTGGAAAAACGATTGAACCTTAAATATACAATTTAGATGTAATAAATACCTGACACGCTAATTTATACATACAGTCGTACATATAAAATACATTCTTCCCACTTGACCTCTTTCTCTATATCCCGACTGTTTATCTCTTGTATAAATCTTTTCGAAATATTCTATCAAGTTTCAGTTTTACTAGAAATCAAGCAGCTTCTTATTTTGACATGTCTTTCATTTATATCAAGTATAAGCATAAGTCAGCAGACTCTTTTAGCAATCCTACTAGCCTCAACATGTTTCTTTTTTTGTTGTCATTTTCAATTCCTGGTCCATTTCTTTGAGCTATGATTATATTTTTTCTACTTTTATGGCTTTCTTATTCTTTCCTTGATACTCTCTCAGACTGATTCATCCCATTTTTTTGTAAATAAAAAATACATTATAAAGTGCAGCATTATTTTAAGTCATTATTTTTTACAGCGTCAGCATTCTGCGAGGCGAAATGATTTTTGCTCAGTAAGCATATTTAAGCAGACGAATAAATAAAACAAAAATAAAGTGAAGAAACACAATCTTTTTTGCAAAAAAAAGGAAGACCTACTTCCATCAGAATATGTTTGCCTTGCTTTATTAATAAAAATTTATACACTTTGTTGCGAGATTTTTATATTATTCTCAGAATTGTCTTAACAATAGAGTGCTTCCTAACCCAAAGATGCAAAGGTTTGAAATAAATATAAAGAAATTGGAAGTATATATTTTGATGTAAAGTAAAAAGAAAATCTAACTTACATGTATACGAATGCATACACACCCTTATTTACTACGTAAATTGATATTAGAAATAACTCAAGTTAGAAAAAAATACTTATTTTACATTTCAATCTACATTTATGTGATCGCTTCAACAAAATGTAATCCGATTCTAATATTTTCAGGCAAATATCTTAATATGTTAAAGTCACCAAGATTAACAAATCTTGCCGATGTAACAAATTTTGCTGAAGTTAACTAAATAAGTAATAATTTCGAAGGAAGTGACAAACAAACTTTAGCAGAATGTGTAATTATTGAGATTGTTCTATAACGTGTAAATGACAAAAAGAAAAAGAAAAATTATAAAATTAACATTCACTTGAGAAGCAAGTAACCATAAGATCCTACTTTTAGGGACGACTGGAATAATAATTTATTTGTTCATCTCTTTATACATATATATATATATTTATTTATTTATTTATTATGGGTTCTCTTGTTTCTATGGCATAAATCCGAGAAAATGCCATCCTCCACCCCTAGAGTAACCATAACGAATTTGATGTTTGACGTCATCAATCTGCACCAATCATAATCATCAGACGAAGAAACTGATCGCAATTTTCCCATTGCGTTTTTCATAAGATTATCAAGCACGAAGGCAAAACGATTAATAATCAAGAATTAACCATCAGAATCTCCCCATTGGAATGATGAAGTATCTACTAATTTATGCAGTACTTTTAGCTCAAACGCTGGTGAGTTTATTTATATCATTATTTGCATTACAATATCATTTAGTTGTATGTTTTCTTTATAGTTAAAATTCAAAAATACTTATTCGGTTCAGTTGAAGTTGACAGCTAAAACAATAAAATAACATTGAATTACGAAAATAAACTGTAATGTTTATTCATGCCAAGATTGAATATAAGTGAAATTAAAATAGTAGAAAATAAAAATGCATGATAAATTGTATGAAAACTACCCGAAAAAGGGAATAACCAAAAAATTTTAATATTCATCCACATCATTCCAAACGAATCCAGTAAACCAATGTATGGCAATAATTTTTCGAAACGTTAGTCTGCTTCTATGTATATCTACATTTGCATACATGCATGTGGGGACGGGCGTGTGTGCCTGTGTGCGTGCGTGGAGAGAGAGAGAAAGAGTGTGTCAAAAGACGTGCTACCATCTAACATATATTTAATGGTAGCATATATTAAATAGTAGCGTGTGTATATATATATATGTGTGTGCGTGCGTGTGTATACAATGCACAACCCCACACATATTGAATAAATGACTGAGTAATCGTTTGAATCATCACTAACGTGAAATTCAGAGTTATGGTTCAAGAAACCTCGTTAGTTTCCAATAGAATATATACTCTACTTTGTGCATGCGTTTAGTAGAAGTTTGGCTTCGTTTGAAACACTACATTTCTCCAATCCATATACACACATACTTGCCTACCTACGTACATTCGTATTTAAATACGCACACACACATATACACGCATGCACACACACACACAAGCGCGTACACACACTCACACACATACATGCATACCTCTGTGTGTGTATGTGTGTGCAAATCAGTGTCAGTTTTGTGCCGTGTTGTGCATGTATGTGTGTATGCGCGTGATTTTGTGTGTACGTAAGTGAATTACTCGTGTTTGTATACGTGTATATGTTTGTAGCATGTATGTGTACGGAACAGTTCACTGTAGCGTTTCAAAAGAAGTAAAAGGACTACTAAATGCATGCACTAAATAGAGTGTGTATGTATTCAATTAGAAACAGAAAATTCTTGAATCTTAATCCTGGGTTTCACGTTGCTGATTATTCAAACGATTATTCAATCATTTGAATAAATGGTTATGTAAACCTAAGAGTTAAGATTCTAAAAGTTTCAAATAATAATAATAATAATAATAATAATAATAATAATAATAATAATAATAATAATTGTTTGTAGTGTAGACACAAAGTGAGTGGTATTACGGGAGGTAAGCTAGTTGATACCGTTGTACTTTACTTTATGGATTCAAGAAGAAAGACAGGCAAAGTGGAGCTCGAATAATATTAACAGTTTCTAATTTAGGCGCAAGGAAAGCATTCCTGGGGTACAAGCGATTAAATCGAGCCCAGTACTACTTTATTCGATTGATACTGAAGAAAACGAAAGGCAATTTGACTTCGATAGAAATCGAGCATACGATTAAAGGAGTCGGAAGAAATAGCGCAAGGCATTTTCTGAGACGCTTTAATGATTCTACCAATCCAGTGCTATAAGGATGATGATGAGGAGGAGGAGGAGATGTATGTATGTATGTATGTATGTATGTATGTATGTATGTATGTATGTATGTATATGTATGTATGTATGTGTGTGTGTATGTATGTATGTATGTATGTATGTATGTATGTATGTATGTATGTGTATGTATGTATGTGTGTGTGTATGTATGTATGTATGTATGTATGTATGTGTGTGTGTATGTATGTATGTATGTAAGTATGTTATTCAATTGTATTTCGAAACTTTTCGCCAATAGAGGAAGAGCCAATCTTGATCCAAGACTCCTTCATTGGAATTTCATCAACATCAACAGGGTATTCGTGTGTATGTATGTATGTAGTATGTATGAAAGTGCGTGTATGCATGTGTATGTGTGTGCGAGTGTGTGTGTGTGTGTGTGTGTGTCTATCTGTCTGTCTGTCTGTCTGTGCGTGTGTGCGTGTGTGTACATCAATCTTTAAAAAAAATGTCCTAATACTCTCTTCTATTTTTCTTCACAGGTTGCAGCGGACAACGCTTTCCTGTATCGTGAGTATTATTGCTTGTCTGCTAATTTGGTTAGAATTTTTGCACATAGAGTTTTATAAGAAATACATTTTAATTTTCTTTTCTAGTGTGCCCTTTTGCCTCATTCTGTGGAAAGATTTCAAAGTTCAGCCTCTTGAACAAAAAGGTGTAATAGCTGTTTAAGTGTAATAACTATTTATCAAAAGCAGTCTTTAACCCGCTTCCTTTATAACTGGTCTTTAAGGTACATATACACTCATCGTTGTAATCATGTGCTCATGAACATACGCATGCATACACACAAACATATGTACACTATATAACGCACACATATGTATATAGATATACAGCTTTATCCTTTACCTTTTATTTCTTTTCATCAATGAACTGTAACCCTCCTTAGGCACCTCCTTGGACGGATTAATCGAACAAATCGACCCCAGTGCTTATTTTAAGTATGTTAATTACTCTATCGATATTTTTGCTGAACCGTTATCTTAGGGGTAATTTTATCCATATTAAGGTCATAAGCCATAAGTACTGCTCCTTGTTGAAGACCACCACCACCACTTGGGTGTTGCCCCATCATACGCGAGTTAGGATCTTCATAAGGTGGTATTGGAGGAGCACCATAGCGATCAAGAATTCCAGTGCTGCCTGGTCCATAACGCTCAGTTTGCATGCCATAACCACCTCTTCGCCCTTCTCCTCAACCACTATAGCTGTCATAATTATCACCGTCATACATAGGCGTAGGAGTGACTGTGTGGTAAGTAGCTTGCTTACCAACCACATGGTTCCGGGTTCAGTCCCACTGCTTGGCACCTTGGGCAAGTGTCTTCTACTACAGCCTCGGGCCGACCAAAGCCTTGTGAGTGGATTTGGTAGACCGAAACTGAAAGAAGCCCGTCGTATATATGTATATATATATATATATATATATATAATATATATATATATATAATATATATATATATATATATTATATATATATATACATGTACGTTTGTGAATATGTTTGTGTGTCTGTGTTTGTTCCCCCAACATCACTTGACAACCGATGCTGGTGTGTTCACGTCCCCGTAACTTAGCGGTTCGGCAAAACAGACCGATAGAATAAGTACTAGGCTTACAAACAATATGTCTTGGGGTCGATTTGCTCGACTAAAGGCGGTGCTCCAGCATGGCCACAGTCAAATTACTGAAACAAGTAAAAGAGTAAAAGAGTTAAGGGTAAGCAAACAAACCTACATTAGTTGTTAGGCAGTTATGGGGGTGGAGGCTTATAAATATACATGCATACATACATACATACATACATACATACATACATACATACATACATACATACATACATACATACTGAGGCGTTCCCTGCTGGACTGCTTCAGGGTTCCTTCAATGCCCCAAAGCAGCGGCGCCAAATTGACGAGAAGTTACTGCAATGTTGTTTCTCAAATATTATACAATACCAATTGCCAGAAAAATAATCCAAGACGAATATATACAATGTATCCTAAGTTGAGAACATACGCAGAAGAAATACATATATACATGCATATATGCACATACATACATGTGTGTGTGTGTGTGTGTGTGTGTGTGTGTGTGTGTGTGTGTGTGTGTGTGTGTATTAAAGAGATGTACTTGTTCTGATCTGAGATTGTGTGCTGGAACGAAAACAATTGCAGCGTGGAAGGTGTTTATAAGCCATTTAAGAAACACACAAAAACCGTTAGATTCACTTGTTTGTATTTATGTGTGTATACATACATAAATACAAACATGCATACGTATATATGTATATGTATGTGTGTATGTATATATATATATAATATATATATATATATATATTATATATATATATATATATATATATAGAGAGAGAGAGAGAGGAGAGAGAGAGAGAGAGAGATTTCCCAGCTGAGTGGACTTGGGTAACGTATCTTACTTAAAGACACAACTCGCCGCCGAGAATCGAACTTACGACTTTACGATCGTGAGCCGAAAACTCTAACCACTAGGTCACTCGCCTTCTATATATATGTGTGTGTGTGTGTGTATGTGTGTATGTGTGTATGCGTGTCTGTGTATGTATGAATATATGTGTGTATGAATGTATGCACGTATGTATGTATAAGTGTATGTGTATTTATATATATGTACGCATGTATGCATATGTATGTATATAATAAGAGACCTATAGATATAGATATAGGTATAGATATAGATATATAGATATAGGTAGAGATAGATAGATAGATAGATAGATAGATAGATAGATAGATATAGATAGATAGATAGATAGATAGATAGATAGATAGATAGATAGATAGATAGATACTAAATAACATTATAATGTAAATGATATGTTTAAACAAATTTATCATAGTGATAAAAGCTAATTAACCTTAACGTAAAAATTTGGTTTTCTTTAGTAAGAAGGATGAAACATTTTTTTTTTTTGATTTTTTGAAGTTTAGGAATATCGTATGCCTTTGGAGAAACTGCTATTCTTAGTTCATTACTCAGGATTTCGTCAGTAAGTGACAAATAAGTGAAGCATCGATTCAAAGCTTTTGATATGAGAAAGCAAACTGGTTATTAGTTGATTGGTGCCTCGAAGTTTCAAGTTCAAATTATTTAAATAACTAGTTATATCTACTAAAAATGTTAAATCCCTTTGAAACTTTTTATCTTCCAGTTTTACAATAGGAACACATTTAATATCCATTAAAATTTTCACTTCTTCCTTCAGTTTATAAAACCGCTTAAGCATTTGGGCCTTACTTAACCACCTAACTTCACAATGGTACAATAAATCCCCATATTAGGCATCAAGATCTTTCAAAAATTCTTTAAATTCCCTACAATCAAACCCTTTGCTCTTTATCAAATTAACGGCCTTAGTTAATCATAGCTACGAACCCTTTTACACGACCTACCATAGATAGAGCGCCATATGTAGCAAGACCACTCATTCTTTTCATACGGTAAATCAAAGTCGACCATTTGAAATAAATCTTCACTTCTGGTTGTTCCATGCATTAATTTCAAGGCAAGTAATTGTTCCCGAATGTTGAGTTTTGCAGTTATTCCACATATAAATATTGCAATCTGAGCAGCATTAGACAGATCAGTTGTCTTGTAGCGTACACGCCAGTGAAATTCCTCTCCTCTCTATTATATATACATACATACAAATGTAATAGATAACAGCTAGCTTTTGGGCACATTTTGGACCCCGTTGTGTCCACTACTCTGATTGGTTGGTATTGGCGCAATTTGTCTCTTATTCTATCGCGCCAACTCGCAGCTTATAGCCAATCAAATCTCCTCAATACGGTCACGTGTGACAGCCTGTTCTCAACTCAGTTTTGAGCCTACAACTCCTTATAAAAACCCAGCTTCTCCTCGTCTCGATGTCTTTCGGTTTCAGACCTTTTAAGGTCTAGCCACTGACCACACAAAACACCGCCAGTTCCAGCGACAACACGACAACAGCCACATTGAGACTCACCAACTTCATCCAACAGCATTCGGCGACCTCCATCTCCGTCGCCACCATCTTCCTAACGTCAACATCTCCACGTACACACTCAACTAGCAACTCGCCCAGGTTCCAACACTCCACTGTTCGTGAATTAATTCACCTTGGATCAACAACGAATATACAACCTGCGAGAACTCCTGTACCAAGTGGCCCAAGCAGCAGCATCATAGCCACAGCTTCACGTAGACATGTACCGCACCGGCTCTGCATAATCGCTGCAACTTCTTGATACAGTATTTCAACTATCGTGTACAATTGACTACAAACTGGTATTTATCATTTTTGTGTCTATGAACTTACTCCTCACTTCGATGGCTATAGACTCTTTCACTGTCTCTTCTTCATCGCCACCCTAATATGTTCTTAACACGCATACGTCTAAGCTTACACACACACGCATACTTCTTGTTCTTATGACGACCTGTCTATTATTCTGTATATATGACGCACACACAATCACACATGTTAACATATCAATGGATCTTCCCTTAAACATTCTACTCGGTTGTGTCTTTTTTTCCTCCCTGGCACATATATGCATTATTCTATTTACATTTATTGTATCGACCGTGTGATGTACTAAGAAGCCGTTCTCATCACCTCACTTCGCACAGACATTACAAATTGGTGATCCGTTCCAGCTCCTTGAAACTACAAAAAATAATTATAACAGAAGGCGATAATCCACAGGTATCATAAAACTCCCATTCCATTATAGTCTCATCAATAGCTAATCAATACAATACGAATTTTGCTGAATCAAATTTTGGAGAATTTCTTGTCATCAGCAATATATTTAATACGATCAAAAAGAGTTCTTCATGATAAGCTATTTTCAGACAAACTAAGTTTTTTCTGGGTATATATTCTCAACAGCATTAAGGACACACTCTTTCACGAATTCACCATCACTATGAAGTTTGAGTTTTTTAGCAATATTTTCGCACACCGCATAAGTAGCTTGAGTTACTGATTCACTTTCAAGAAAACAAAAGCCAACTGACTCGTTGTCGATATGCATGCGTTCAGTGTAGTACATTTTTTTTTTTAAATCTGCAAAAAAGTAAGATACTGTTTGGTTCAGCAAGTTTTAACTTGATTTCTCCCTTTCCCTTGTCCATACAGGTGTTGATAAGTGAGTAGGTAAGGAAGAGCGATAAGTGATAAGCCGATGACATGAAAGTAGTTCCTGTTGACCTTCTTGACACCGACTGATAGCAAAAATGCGACACACCTTTCGGAAAAAGTTATTTTTCACTGCTTTTTCAGAAAAAAAAGTCAGTAATATTTTTTATAATCCTGTTCACAAAGCACCAAACTAATAGTTTCTGTTTCGATTAAGCTTTACCAATTTGCTTTTGATTTTCAATAGATTTTTAAAATATCTTTTGCTTATCGATTGACAGAAAAAGGGTGAGTATCGATTTCGGAGAATTAAACTATGTTAACTGAAAATGTCAAGAAATAAAACGGTAATACATTGTACCTACAAACGTTCTTGTAATAAAAATAATTACATTGTACCACGAACGTGTACAAGATTTTGTGAAATGTCTATGGTATCTATTGAACACGAACTTAGCTCTCAGCTTGCTTATTCTGAACTGATCGATGTTTTTGCGAAGCGAAAAGTGCATCGTGTTTGTCTTGAAAGTTGCCAGGATTATAAAAGTGCTCTTTTATTCATATCTGGAAGTTTTACTTATTGAAATTTGTAATTGACCTAAATAAATTTAACTTGTACTTTCAAAGATGTTTTTTAGGATAACGTAAAATATTGAACTTCAGATAGAATAAAGTAAAATATAGTTGTGAATAAAAGGTGCGTAGATTATGAATTTTGATTGAAGAGATGGGGCTTCGAAACAAAAAGTTACAGGGTGCCTCTAAAAGTCACGGAGTAGTGGATATGAATAATTTTTACACAGTATTTTCTACGATCCTTCAGCTTTCGTTTCATATAAAAATTATTTCGATACATGCAATATATTTTTAGTTTTCTCAGCTAGAGTGTACTTGAGTTTCATGAGGGTGGTACAAACCTAGCAATATGCGTTTTATAATGAAAGCAAAATTTCCATTCAAATGGCAATTCAATTACCGGACGATTTCATTTCGAGTCTGACCGTTTTAAGTCGTTGTGGAATCGCGACCTTTGTTGCAAATAGGCATACGAGTATTGTATAAATTTTATAATTGAAAACTTTACTATATTTTGGACATATGAGTATATCAGCCTGCAGACACAATAAAATGGGCTCGCAAGCACAATTGCACCCGTGGGAGGGGGTTTCTCCACCCCTACCTCATGGCATACGAACTACTATGTTATATACATAATTATAAGTTAACAAAATGAGAAAACAACTTTGAAATGAGAAAAACAGTAATCAAAGCCAATATGTATATGTGTATAATACTTTCAGGAAGAGTGCGTTTATGATTTAAGGCTTATTCATTTTTTAAAACTGTAATACTGTTTGTTATTTGGCGAGCTGGCAGAATCGTTAGCACGCTGGACGAAATGCTTCAAATTCCGCCGAGGTCGACTTTCCCTTTCGTCCTTTCGAGGTCCATAAATTAAGTACCAGTTGCGTACAGGGTTCGATCTAATCGACTGGTCCCCTCCCCCAAAATTTCAGGCCTTGTATTTTTAGTAGCAAGGATTATTACTTTGAGATGCTATCCGCATGAAACAGCAATTAAATTAATGTTAAGATATTTACTACAATGAACGTCAAAAGTCTAATTGAAAATATTCGTCAGTGGAGAAAGACAAAACTAAGCTTAATGATTGATATTATTTTAATCATTTTTGTCATGTACGGGAGCCATGGCTAGAGAACCCCTTAACTAAGTATAAACTTCACTGGAGTGTTAGTTATTGAGCTAATGCAGTCTTTTTCTTCACCACATGAGTATTTCTGATTAGATTAATAATGAGAATTACTTTAAATGTTTTACCACTAATTAAAATATTCATTTTTGGTTAATGTCGGTTCAACATACAAAATGCAGCGAACCAAGAAATTTTTAATTCATTAAAATTTCTTGCCTCACAACATTAAGTATGTTAGCACCGACCACACTATTTTCTTTCGTCCTTATTCCTTTATTAGTTTGTTTTTACTTTTTTGCTAAAAATGCACAATTGTATCTGAAATTAAATGTTACAGCAGATTTTTAGCATCTGCATTGTTATTCATTGTTATTGTGGTTTTAGAATGTTCATCTTTATTCCTAATCTGATGTAATGCAACAATATAAGTTTTAAATTGTTCAACCTTTGTGTAATATAATTACTGTAATATAATACATAATATTTTGCTTATCTATATCTATCAATTTATGCTTTTAGGTTGCACTGGGGATATATTTTTCGTCATGGATTCCTCTGCAAGCATTTGGCAAGAAGACTTTAATCAACAACTGAAGTTTGTTAAAGATCTTGTAGATACTTTTCAGATAGGAGAGAACGAGTCACAAGTACGAGTGGGTGTGATAACATTCAATGATATAGCACGCCTTAAATTTTCATTTGATCGCTACACAACACGTGACGAAGTGAAAGAGGCTATATCACAAATCAAGTACGAGGCTGGAGAAACTAATACTGCTGCTGCTCTTCGTCTTCTGCAAGAAGAACTGGCACCTTATATTGGCAGCAGCAATCGCACATTGATAGCTGTCGTTATTACAGATGGGCGGTCTATCAATTCTGAAAAAACCAAAGAAGAAGCTTTAAAGATACATAAACTTGGCATAAAGGTACATGCAATCGGTGTTGGCAGCAGATACGATATGAATGAATTACGATCAATAGCAAGTAGTGAGCGAAACATTCACGAGGTCACCAGTTACGCAGCTCTTACCGGCATTGCCAAGATTTTCAGGGACCGTTTATGTATAGGTGATGTATTTATTTCTTCAAGTTAAATTATTTTACTTTTAATAACCAGTGCTGATTTTCTTAGTCGTTCGAAAATCTGGTGACACGGGTTTATAACGTCATAAATGTATATATTCAAAAGTAATTCATATGATCAGAAAAAAAATGAATGCTACAAAAAAAAAATTAATATTTCTAAACTCAGTGGAGCACAAATAACATACAGAAGATACAAAATAATACAAAAACTTTATCTGACAGCTAAAAGCTAATATCAACGAGGATGGTTCTGAAGCTGCTAGTAGTATACATTAGCAGCAACTAGTTCTTTCAGAAGTCCGTGGGGAAAGGTCGAGAAAAGTTGAAGATACTTCGAGAAAATTTATGCATGAGAAGGCTTGTATGTGTGTGTGTGTGTGCGCGCGCACGCACGCGTGTGTGTTGTATAAAAAAACTTGACTATGTCCAATGTTTTACTTCTTTTTATCAAAGTGTTCTCATATTATTATGTCTGATCCTTGTAGTGTGTCTGAAATAATTAAAACGTTTCAAGATTTAATTTCAGAATGAAATGTTTGCTGTTGACATATGTCTTTTCTATTTTATAATAAACATTTCCAATGGGATTGGTGTTGACATTAGTGGCAGAATTTATATTTTCGTCCATTAACATTTTACTTCATCTACCAGGAATTCTTTTTCTGTTTTGATTAATGCATAAAATCAGTGTGCTTATTTTAATATTCTATTGAATAGCATTGGTTCCAAACACTTTGTCGATAAGGCGCAACTACGCAGGTTAAGCAACGTTGGTGATGGCTGCTGGAACTTTATCGTTCCAAAAGAAACCGCAAGGAACTAACTCGGAAGGAGGAGGAGGTGGAGGGGGCCTTCTTCCTGGACAGCTGCGATACTTAGAAAAGTTCTGGCTATTTAAGGTTTCTTGTAGCCCGATGTTATGAATTTTCTTCAACGGTCTTATCTGTCTTGCGTAAATATAATAATAATAATAATAATAATAATAATAATAATAATAAATGCCCCGATGCAGTACCAGGCAGTGGCTCACATGGCTGCTGATCTTAACTGATGGGAAGTATTATCATGTATATAGTTTTGTCTTGGTATAAAAGATGGGCTACAGCAAATATTCTGCTCAAAACCACACATTTGCTTGTCAGTTGTTTGACCGTAACCATTTGACCATGTCCCTTAGTGGCTGACGATATGTGCATCTCTGATCACAAGCAGAAGTAGTGGGGGAGCATCATAGCCGTGTGTTGAAAGGAATTCTTGGAGGTTTGGATAATTCACATTTGGAAACATGGGTGGTTCCTTCAACATCCTTAAACAATCCTTATTCAGGGACCTTTTGAGCGGGATGGGTTACTCGACCAGAAGAAAATTCTAACTAGGCTCCACCTGCAAGGTCATGTGCTGTTTATCTTGATATGAGATCACCATGTCGCGCATATATGGTTGTGATGCATGTGCCTGGTGTACCCTTATCAGACGGGTAGTCATGATGGGTATACTGGGCTTCGTATATTTTACTCCAGTGTCACTTTGATGACATGCACTGCTCTCTCACTCAATAATAATAATAATAATAATGGTCCATGATTTAGGAATAAAGCCAGAAATTTTATGGTGACTGGGTTATTTAATGCTTTCGCCCGCAATACTTATTGGTACTATATCTTATCGACCCCGAAGAATGAAAAGCAAAATTGTTCTTGACAGGATTTCAAACCAGAGCGTATAGAGCTAGAAGAAATATGGTGCATTATTTTGTCAGCTGCTCAAACCATTCTGCCATCTCAGACTCAAGTCCATCAGATTTAGGTGTAGAATTTAAGCCGATTGCATTGATCTCAGCTTTTATCCTTTCAGGGCTAATAATCAATGATTTGTAGTTTCAAAAATGATATGTCATACAAAAAGATTTTATCGAATACATTTTTGTTTCACTCTTGTTTCATTTTATTTTTAGAAGAAACAACTACTCGACCGCCAACGACAACACCGATACCTACTACACCAGCTGCAACAACAACAACTGAAATATTTCCTACTACGTTACAACGACTTATAACTTCACCCTTACTTATGACTGCAACAGTACGTTTAGCACATAAAGGTGACAGTGCAATTGATAATTATGCTCCGGCAAGTCATGCACAAATCAGCTATGCATCGGTGAATTCAGTTCAAAACGGAGAATCAAAAGCAAAAAATTCGCCAAGATTTACAAAACCGATACCCTCTTCGACTAACAAAGATTCTCATTCTAAGAATTTAGATATGGCGGTAAATGGTACTCAAAAGTCGATCAACTTTGATAAAATATCCTCCTTCGGAAACACATTTCAGTTATCTGATGCAGTAAGAAAAGCAGATGATAATAAAAGAGCAAGTAAGAATTATTATTTATTTTGGTAAACTAAATTGGAAATTATTTGTCTGATACGCACTATGTGGAGACCGGCATGCCAAAGAATAGACCCAGCGTTTTCTCTGCATGTCCTAAAAGGCAACCAAAAGAGGCTGAGTTAGGATTTGCACTCCGACCTCGTAAAATCTTAACCAGCAACAGGCTCATGGGTTGGAAGGTTATTTCCTGAGTAGTACAAAGAAGTCATCCACCAGGATTAGGGAATCACCAACAAATGGTGGATGCAACGACGCGTTGGTACAGCGCACGCCCTCATACGCGTTGTACAGCGCATGCCCCATACTGCTTCCACTATACGCACTATAAATACAATGACCTTTGTTTTAGTTATTACGGATAAGACGATTCTTATCCACTGCCTTATGTAAAGATTTTAAATACTTGCATTTTGATATATATTCACAGATTTTGAAGCAATAAGTTTAACAATGTGAATTCTACAAGATTACTTGAATTGAGGAAGAGAAAATGAGGAACTCTGAAAACAAATTTGTATTATCAGTCTATTAACAATTTCACTATTGTTTTGTAGAAAAGGTAAAAAGATATAAAAGTGTATATAAAACCTATATGCAAGTATAGAATAACAGAATTTTGATTTCTTGTAGCGTTCTTGATTTCCATTGTTACATTGTGTCACTGATACCGGTTATTAATTTGAGTTTAAAATCTTCAAACGAAATCATTTAGCTATTTTTACTGTTTTTTACTGATATGGGATTCTTGAAAATTTTCACTTATAATTAGTACTATAATCTACCTGCGTTTTTGAAGCAAAATTTTGGCGGCAAATTATGACCAGTTAAAATTATCAAAAATAAGGCTCTAATTTCTTGCTTTTTTCACCGACAAATTGTTTATCCCTCAGATACGTTCATTAGTATTTTCTTGGGCGGGGGAGGGGTTCACGCATCGTTTACAACCCATAGTATCCGAAGTACCAGTAACTGAAACATAGCTGGTCGAACTTAACTTTGTTCATATGTCCTACAGTTAATCCAAACTACCTCTCTTCATGTTGTAAGAAACTTAGAATATTCTTTACAAAAACTGATACGTGAGAAAAGCTTACATTAACACTAATCATGTCTAACTATATCTGATGATCGCATTAGCTAAAAATGGCTAATCATAAGTATAAGAAAATTCAGCACTGGAGGGACATAATAGTCCTTCAGAGAATTTTATTCGACTTTCATTATAGTTTATTTATATTTAAATAAACAACTAATTTAATGAAAGGGGTGATCCACTGGATAAGGTTAATGTCACATAAGAATAAATTATTCGAACTTATTGTGTACTAAGCTTCAACACGCAACTATAATGCTAGTAACAGTAAATCCCCATATGAAATACTTTTATTTAGTTCTATCCTTCTATATTCTATGGTAAAATCCTACTTGAATTGACTTTAGGACCGCAGATAACTACAAAATAAATACCATTTATACTATAGAGGGATTCAATCTACCGTAGACCTCTTCAACCCTTTGCAAATAGAATAATAAATCGATATCCCATTAATAAAAATTATAATTCTTTTATAAATTTCTATTGACAACTATTAAGAAAATATGACATTAACATCTAAGAGAGTTGATTAGCCTAATGGTAAGTTCTATCGTCTGAAATTGAGTTTAGGAACATAAACGCGTTTAACTAAATACCATAAAACAAATAATCTGACTATATATAGACTGTACCAATTGTGTAAAGATTGTATGTTTCACTATAGCCCAGTGTTACAACAATCAAATAACTAGCAGCAATTGTCTTTCTAAATGATTTAATTAATCTGGTATCGTTTTATATTTTAAGATTCCCTCACGAAAACTGGCCGAAAAGAACGAAGTGAATTAGCACCTGAATCACCAACAATCCTTCCTATTTTACAATTTCAACAGATAAAATCCTATCAAAGTGCAAATACAAATGAGAAAGAAATAACCTCAAAAAAGACAACTAACTTCACTACCAATGAATTTGATATCGAATCAGTAATTGATGGCGATTTTGAGACGGATGTTGATAGCGACTCTGATTTCGATGGATTAGCTGAAAATACTTCCGAATCTACTAAAATTAACACCAAAGCAAAGAAAAAACCTGCAAAACCAAAGAAAAACAAAAAATCAAAATCGAAAAAGAAACGACCTAATAAGAAAAATAAAACTCTGCCGAAGAGTTTACCAACAGCTTCAAGTGAAGTATCCCCATGGAAGAAAACGGGCCCAGACGATAAAAGTGGAAACGAAATTGTTGAAGGCGAGGTAGAGTATGTCGTCGAACCCACTGAAGCACCGAAAAAAGACAAAAAGTCAACGCCAAAAGAGCCTGTCAGTCCTACTAAAAAACCTAAATATGACACGAAAGAACACAAAGAATATGAAGAGGATACTAATTCAGGTAAACTTATGTATATTTGTTTTAAGATATATCTTAATTGATTTATTCTGCGTTAATAATTAGGATGAACAGTAGAAACAATGAAATGTTTGTTCGATTCTCTTCATGCCAAGTGTCTGTGATTCCTATACACAGGTATTGGACAACACCTTAAAATTTCAAACAAATTTATTTTAATATGGTGTAGGACCGCCTTTAGCAGTAATTACAGCTTACATTCTATGAAGTATAGACTCGTACAAAGTTTGAATTGTTTCCAAAAGAATCTTTGTCCATTCTTCAGCTAAAACAGTCTCCAGTTCTTGTAGTGATGATGGTGGAGGATATCGACTCTTTACTTGTTTTTCTAAAATGCACCATAAATGTTCAATAATATTTTGGGACTGTGGTGACCAGATAAGATGTTCAACTCAACTAAAATGTTCCTTGTGCCATTCAGTAACAACTTTAGCTGTGTGAATTGGTGCATTATCATCCTGAAGGATTGAGTTTCCCTCCGGAAACAGTTCCGCAACCATAGGATGAATTTGATCAGATAAAATGCTTAAATAGTCTGGACTATTAATTCTGCCACGAAGGGAAACCATTGGGCTGGTTGATTTACAAGATATAGACCTCAGATCATCACAGATCCTCCTCCATATTTAACAGTTGGAAGAAAGCAGTTTGGGTCAAATGCTTCTTTTGGTTGTCTCCACACATATACTCGGCCGGTTGTCGGAAATAAGGTAAAGAATGACTCGACCGAGAAAATAACATTCTTCCACTGCTCATGGAACCACGGGACCAATTCTGTAGGTTTTTACTCCACTCTAAACGCTTTGCAACGTTTGTTTTTGAAAGTAGTGGTTTTCTGATTGCAGCCCTCCCGTAAAATCCAACTTTTTGCAGCTCCTGGCAAACAGTTTTTGTGTAAACTGGGTTCTCTAGGTGGTCATTAAGCTCTGCAGTAATTTTGGGAGCTGTAGTTTTGTGATAATTTCTAACAATTCGCGTAAGAGTCCGACGGTCCCTATCTGAAAGGTTTGGCTTTCTTCCGGAGTTTTGTTTTAACGAGGAGGTTTGTCCCTCTTTCTCAAAGGCTGTCATTACTTTCGAGACAGTACTTCTTGATACACCAGACATTTCGGCTGTTTTCGTTACGCTAGCGCCTCCCATACGAGCACCAACAATTTGACCTCTTTGAAATTCCGATAAATCTTTCATTTAATGAATTTTAATTACCCTTGTCTGATGATATCTGAAAAGAAACAGCAATTTTAGCAAAACATATTAAGCAACACTAACAATAAATCAAAAAACATAAAAATAAACAAGCTTTTGACAGTTTTATAGGTATTTCAAACTTATGATGCTATGATCCATTATTTTGTCCAACACTTGTATATTCATAATCGAGCCAACGAGAATAATTCTACAGCATCGCTCGATCGCTAAGAAAGAGCAGCTATATTACTCTCTATCTTGAAAAAGAAAGGGCAGTGAACAAAGGTTGTTCTGGATATACATGACGCAATAGGCGTGAGTAAAGTCTTTCTAGCTAGGAGTGGAATTGCCAACTAGATTCACGGAAAACGCGTTTTTTCTCGGTGAGACTTTTCACACATTCCTACGTAAGAAAGCATATAATGGCAATTTATCTATTGCTTTTACAATAATTGTTTCTTTTTGTTTTTTGTATTTTACAGATACTGTGATATTTGGTTTCGACTACTTGAGCCTAGGGGAATATCGTACTAAAATGATCTTCAAGTTTATCAATTTATTACTTCCAAATAAATCTACCGGATATTTTGGCGTTGTGACGAACTCTTACTTACCAAAAGATTATAGCATTCCGTTATCCCCATTCACTAAAAGAAAGAATTATAATTTCACTAAAGACATAACACTTAGAAAGTCTTCGGGTACAATTGGAGTCATCAAGAGAATGGGTGACATACTATATAAAAAAGGTGTAGAAGATCAGGGAAACCATTTTAAACGCTTAATCGGTGTTCTCTTTATTGACCCTTCAGTAACGAATATCACCCCTGATATGTTGATCGAAGCTAATGCTTTTAAAGATTCGGGTTTTGAAATGTATTTGGTCAGTGTTGGCAAGCGACGTTGGCGAAACATAAGAGCTCTTGTGTCATTAAGCACACAGCCACACAGCAAATACTTAATCAACATACCGACATATCAGTATCTTGTCGACAACGTAGCACACAGCCAGTTGCTACAGAAAGTATTCGCAGTATATAAAAGGAAATCCTGAACATCCTTTTAGGTTTTCCTATTTTCACCAGTATGAAAATGGTGTACCAAGAACACATTTACTGGAATATTCTACAGCAGACGCTATTCTTCTTTCTAGTTGACTGACACCCTGAAGAATAAGAGAATTTAAACTCAAAATTACTATAGGTAATAAAATTTGGTTTTTATTGCAATAACTTTCGTATAGAAAGAAGAAATAACTCGGCATTAAAGCCGAGCTACTTTATGAGTTTCATCGAAATTTTGGAATGCAAACAGCGTACATAATTAAGTATTTAATAACCAAATGAATTTCGATGAAATCAGTAGAAATCCATAAACTAATTATGGTTTTTGTTCTAAATTTTTCAAGGACATTTGTGAATTGATCAATATCAATTTTGGTTTAGATAATTATTTTACTCTATATTTTAAATTCTGTTCTCAAACTATTTTACTAACCTCAAAACAAATCGAAGTAAATTTGTTTAAGCTAAAAACGAATTCTAAACTTGATAAATTTTTCTTTATTGTTTGAGTTGTTTCCTTTTGATTTTTTCATATACTGACTGATGTCCTAAATAAAAAATAAAAAGATATATGTAAATTCTTCAATATACTGATTTATAAAGTGTTTTTTTTTTTTTTGTTTTTGAATTGATAGAAATGTTTCAAATTCAAATAACTTCACCCCACTAAGCTTACGTATTGGCCAATTCTAGAATATCAGTTACAAACTGTGAGCGCAATTTATCTGAGAACATTAAGGTGCGCGAGTGGGTGTGTTGTAAGTAGCTTGCATATCAGCCACATGGTTCCGGGTTCAATCCCACTTAGGCAAGTGTCTTCTATTATAGCCTCGGGCCGACCAAAGCCTTGTGAGTGGATTTGGTAGACGGAAAATTGAAAGAAGCCCGTCGTATATATGTGTGTCTCTGTGTGTGTGTGTGTGTGTGTGTGTGTGTGTGTGTGTGTGTGTGTGTGTGTGTGTGTGTGTGTGTGTGTTTGTCCCTACACCATCGCTTGACAACCGATGCTGGTGTGTTTACATTCCTGCAACTCACCGGTTCGGCAAAAGAGACCGATAGAATAAGTACTAGGCTTACAAATAATAAGTCCTGGGGTCGATTTGTTCGACTAATGGCGGTGCCCAGCATGGCCGCAGTCAAATGGCTGAAACAAATGAAAGAATGAAAGAAAATATGACTTAGTATGGAACACAATATAGTATAAATATTATATGGGTTTGGTTTCACAAGGAGAATCAAGTCAATCGAATAGACCCAATCAATTTTATTCATCTCCGATTGGAAGGTAGCAGAAATACCACTTAAAAACCAACAAAAAGTTCACGAAGACTATGCTGCATCATAGGAAAATCGAATATTTTCCTTTGATTAAGCGGTTAATACTGGAGCTGAAATTCTTTCTCGTTTAACGTCTAATGAGTATGGAAGGTAGAAGCGTCCATTTAGATGACTAAGGTGTAGAGGATGAGAAATAAATAGCCATCATTTGTAAAGCATTTAGTTACACATTCAAGCAGAAAATTGTTTAGCTTAACAAATGTTCCTGTAAACATTCCTATATATACTTTTTCTGGGTAAAAATCCAAAAGAATTTTAATTTTTTCTCAGTACTTTGCAGATAATGATCAGAGGTAGCTTCAGTTTATCTATTCTTTTTGAATGTACAAAATCCAAGACAAATGGATGAAAAAAATATATTCAAATGAAATTAAAATATCAAAGGAAAAATATCTTTGCTTTAGGGAAAAGTTTGCGTAAACAAGTAATTAACTCAATACTCAATCTAGACAAATACTGTCTAGATGAGTTATTTACTGAAAAAAGGGCAAGTCCAATCATAAATTGATACAGGGTTGTTCAAGAAAACACATCTGTACATTTGATATAAATACAAGATGTTTATCACACAGAACAAAAAGGAACACTAATTTAGAACGTGGTATGTTTAACAGATTGAATGGTTCCTTAAAAATGATGAATTTTGTGAATTCGAACACCCAACACAATGAAATTTATATAATGGCCTCTGTGGTGGGGGCGTGCATGCACTGAAGACAACTTTTCATATATTGTGCCTCCGTTTCACATTTCTGGTCCAACACATGTATTATTATACGTAACAAGTTTTGTCTGGGGATTAGGAATTTAGAACTTTCTATACACATCATACATCTGCTTTCGGGAATGAGCACGCTTTCCATGCATGCTAAATACATATATTGCATATATACATACATACATACATACATACATGCATACATACATATTGGCAAGAAATCTTGAAATAAAACTGAACAATGATATACATACATATAGAGAGAGGGGAGAGATAGAGATAAATAGATAGACTTCATATATATATATATATATATATATATATATATATATATATATATATAGAGAGAGAGAGAGAGAGAGAGAGAGAGAGAGAGAGAGAGAGACAACTCACGAAAAAAACCAAAAGATGAAGACAAGTGCTGTAGAAAACAAACATATGTATTTGTATAACGCTCAGGAATTGAAAAAGTCTTTTACGTTTCGAGCCTAAGCTCTTCTACAGAAAGGAACACAGAAAGAAACAAGGAGAGAAAAAAATGTGTGTAGTGGCTACCGATCTATCATATCCAGGCCTATTCCCCATTTTTTTAGGAGTGGGTAGCCACAACAAGACACACACCACGCATTTCATTTCCCAGCTCAAAGAGGCGAGTCCCGTTCTATGCTCGGGTCAAAGCATAGAACGCAACCCCCGATATCATCAGCGGGGCCCATTAACATATGCTGGTTTACTCCCCACCCCTCACTGTCGCATCTTGCTGGTTCCGTACCCCTTTGAGCAACATCAAATTCACTCACCCGTCCACAAACACTCTCCACGCAGCGAGTTGTCAGAATCGTTAGCACGCCGGGCGAAATGCATTGTGGTATATCGTACGTTTGTTACCGAAAATTTATTGTTGGAGTGTGTTCGTAAGTTCCTATTAATTGTTATATTTCTTGTTGTGCCTATTGTTGGACTTATTGTTGAAAAAATTATAGTATAGTTTTCTTTCGAAAGCTATCTGTGGTTTTCCCCTGTGGGGAAAAACATAAATTGCCGGCAAGATGCCGAAAAGTTCGTGTTCTTCGTCGGGGGAAGAATCGATTGAAAAAGAAGCCAAGAAAATAGAAAGCTTAATTTTAGACAACGTTTCTGGTGTGTCGGAAGACGAATTTCCAACATTACCAAGTGTTACGAACACCAATAGGAAGACAGAAAAAAGGACCATCCAAAATGAAGAAAAGAAAAGTTTTGCGTCAGCGGCTGGTGGTGAAATGCGACAGCTGTCAACTGACATAAAAGAATATTTAAAATATTAAGATATGATAACAGAACGAAATGGAATTGTCAAAGTAGAAATACCAGAAGAAGAATTAACGGAGGAAAAAAAGAAAATCATTATTTTTAAGACCTTTTGATAAAATAGGTGAACAAAAAATTGAAAAATGTCTAAAACCCATCTGGCAGGACATTACATATCTAACCAGAGGGAAGAAGTTTGGAACCATCGTGGTGAGGTTCAAGAATGCAGAAACGGTACAAAAACACTCTATAAAATCTTTAGAGTCGGACGACACTATGTTAATCCCAATCTACATGAGAATGAGAACGTCAAAATGAGAATACCTAGAATTCCACCCAGTGTAAACCCTATGTGCTTGATGGCGGCAATCCTGGCAAACAGGGAAGATAGTATTAACCTTCTGCAGGCTACCGTCACAGAAAATACTTATTGGACAGGTCAGACGCTTAACATCATATTACAGGCTTACCAAAAATTTTAGAACAACTCTCAGAAATCGTGGAAGTAGGGGAGGAAGTTCTAAATATTTTTGTTGAGGGGCGTAAGCCCCGATGTTTCCAGTGTGGCCAACTGGGTCACATTAAAAAATACTGTAAAGAAGGTGTAGAAGAATCAGACGGCGAGGACGAAGAAAGAGAGAGAGAGAAACTGAAAGAAAAATAAACAATAAAAGGAAAATGGAAGGATCGAACCAGCAAAAGCAGAGCGAGCCGAGACAAAAAAAAAACAGCCAAGAGAGACAGACCGAGGAAAGCGGAGCGGGTAACGAACAGAGGAATAGCTACACTATACAGTAAAAACGAAGGTTTAATGCGGGAAATAAAAACCAAAAAATCAGCAACTCGATTAATTGATTTGGACGAAAAAACGTACATGTTGCCTAACACATAGAAAATCGGTCTCAACTTGATTTTCACCAATCCATGTTTGAAGGTTTACCATCTCCGACCCTAAGTCAAGAAAAGGTGGAGAACCCCTCTCCACAAGACGCCCCGATCTAAAAGGTAAGTCATGTCTATTCACATTGGTTGTATAAAAGTTCGTGGTCTGATGTCAAGCTGGAATCAAGGATGCTTCTTAAATGACATCAGGTCGAGAAATTTGGATGTAATTGTTGCAACGGAAACCCGTGTGAAGGGGCCAAGAGATCTGCTCCCCCTCCTGAATGGCTACGAGAAATACGTTTCTCCGAGTCGGGCGGGAGGTGGGGGTGGAGTGTTGGTCCTACTAAAAAGAAACCGGGTAGCCGAGAAAAAGTTGGTTTTTTTCTGACCCAGAAGGCAGGTTGGTCGTTCTTGACCTGACATTCAGTTGTGACAAGACAATCAGGCTGGTCGCTATTTATGCACCCAACATGCGGAGTCTTGCGAAGGACCAATCACGCCTGAGGAGGTGATGGAGGCTTTGACCGACTGTAAAGCAGGTAAGTCGTTGGGACTTGATGGTCTTCCGCACGAGCTGTATAAATGTATGCCAGACTTGTTCGGGCAACTACTGGCTGACGTGTAGGCGAACTGGCAACAGAATAGGTTAATCCCCAGATCTGTGTGCCGGGGAGTTGGTCAGAAAGGACCCGGACAAAGGGGACGTTATAGAGAATTTCAGGCCCATCACTCTGTTAAACGCAGAAGTGAAAATTTTGACCAAGGTCTTAGCAAAAAGGTTGGCGCGTGTCGCGAATCATATAGTCGGGGAGGCACAGACATGTGCCATCCCAGGCAGAACCATTCAGGATACCCTCCATCTTATTCACTATACCATAGAGAGGGTTGGTAATAAATCTGGCAAAGGTGGGGCATTGGTACATTTGGACCAGTCTAAAGTTTTTGATTGGGTTGACCATCGATACCTGGCGACTGTGCTTGCGCGGTTTGGCCTGGACCTTGGCTTCCTCAAGTGGCTTATCGCTTTGTACCACAACATTGACTCGATAGTTCGGGTGAACGGTTTCCTTTCGAAGCCGTTCTGCATCTGACACTCGGTTCGTCAAGGATGTCCGCTCTCACCACTTTTGTATGTGATGGCTCTCGAGCCCTTACTGCGAAGGTTGAGTGGCATCTCGAGAGAACCAGGTCTAGAGGAGTTTGTTACGGCTTACGCGGATGATATCACTATCAGCTTAACCTCAGTAGCACGCCTGCGTGAAGTGGGTAACACTATTGAGGCTTACGAGGAGGTGGCAGGAGCAAAGATTAACCGGGAAAAGTCGGTCGGCTTGCAGCTCGGCACCTGGGTTGGCAAGTCGGTGCCTTCAGACAGCGTTGTTAGGCGCTGGACGGAGGGACCGGTTAAGTTGCTGGGAGTTTGGTTTGGACCAGGCCTCCAGATAGAGAAGAACTGGACGGAGATATTAAGCAGGGTGGCTGAATCACTCTGGGGACATCTGAAGGATCTACACATACCCATCTGTACTTTCTATTGGCAAACTTTTTGCTTCGTCGAAGTATTTCTGATTAGAGAAGAATCAAAGCATGCATTGTTCGTGAGGGTTTTTAACCAGAGTGAATGGAGCTTTGCCAGAAGGAACTGTGATCGGACGGCATCCGACGATCGTTGGGTGTTTCGACCCAGAACCGTTACACCCTCTCGTTGGTGGGTCGGTAGAAGTGGCCAATTCACTACTTATCATCTCCTCCTGACTTCCAGATTAACTCCTCTCCTGCTCAATAACCAACAAGAGACTCTTTCTGCTACATTTCCCATCCTGTGCACAGCAACCCTTCGCTCTTTTCTTCTCGTTCCAGTGGCTGTAAGCATCCTCCATACCTACTGAGTAGGAAATCCCCTACAGCCAACTTCAAACTGAGAAAGCAATGACTGCCATCCATTCTCCCTGCAATGATGAAGATTCTCGTACAGGGCACGCTTCAATTCGTTTGCCTGATCACACCCTTCTTAAGCTTGATCAAGATTATTTTCTTTGCCTTTTCAGAGTACAGAACTACATCTGGCTTCAGGGTTGAATGGACGACCTGGGAAAACTTCAGTCTTTCTCTTAGTTCCACTCTCGTATCCTATAATTGGGACCCATATAGTAAGCCATTTGTCCTATTTGCTGACCTCGCTGGATTTTCTCCTTCTTTCACGAACTTAATTAATGCTGCTGTTTTCTCCTGGTGATGGTGTTTCTTGAGCCTCTCCTGTTCCAGTGTGTGAGCGAGTGTTGCAAGCACCTTGTCATGGCGTCACTTATTTCTCCCTTGACTAAGTGCTATTTTGCACCCAGATAAGATGTGTGTCAGGGTGCCTCTTTCTCCACAAAGTCTAGACAGCGGGTCCCCCTTTAAACCCCATCTGTGCAGGTTTGTTGGCGTAAGAAGTGTGCCATACACCTCCACAACAGGGAGGAGATATGGAAAGGTTCAAGTCTCCATAGGTCTGTTCAAATGACCTTCCTCATGAGGAAGTCCCATTTAGTTCAGGCTCTCTAAGATACCTGAATTGAGAAGAATTGAGACCCTTCTATCCTCTGTATGTAATTCCAATGGTGTCACATAGCTTCAGCATGCTTTCATCCTGTGCGACTGTGGTGCTGGCCTCTCACTTTCGCCTGGACGTTGTTGTGGTGCCTGCATGTCTGACAAGCTCATCCAAGAGGTCCCTAAACAACATTACAAACCTACAGTTCACGACCTTGAATTCTTCCACCACAGAAGACAGGTCTATTGAAGTAAAACTTGCGTGTGTGGATTAGATGCACCTTCGGGGGTGTTTGTTTACCTTTCTTTCCCCTCTTTCTACACTTGTCATTAGAATCTCATATACTGTCAATAACCATACGAGTCTTAGGTTCAGTCCGTGTTGGAAGAACCATACCTTGTATTTTCCCGGAAGCCCTAATATATCAGTCCTCATCAAACACTCCTCTGATTTTCCCTTCAGCACTCAGGAATGAGATAGATCTGAACTGGTTAATGCCTAAGGAAATGTCTTCCTTTGGTATGAAACATCCCTTTGCCTTCTTCCAACATGGTGGACAATCCCTTTTGTTCAGATCTCTCTGAACAGCGTCGATGACAGGATTTTTAGGCAAGTTATGACTGGAAATTAATGGGATTTGCACTTCTATATTTATAGTTTTCATGCATAGAGTGTGGTTATGGAGAGAAAGTATGATAAAAGGGGGAAGAGTAAAAAGCGAAGAGAAGGGAAAAGAAAGGAGAATAACAGAGAGAAAATGAAAGAAAAGGAAAAAATAAAAGTGAATGAAAGGAAGACAATGAGAAAGAGGTAGAGGGGAAGAAAGCAGAAAAGAAAGGGGAGGAAAAATTGAAAAAGACAAGAAAAAAACAAATAAAGAAAAACAACAAAAGAAAAAAGATGGAATAGAGAAAAAGATAAAGAAAAAGGGAAGGAGTAAAAAGAGAATAAGAGGAAGGAAAGGAAATGAATAGGAGAAAATGAAATAGGATTTGTGTCAGAACGATCAAAAAATACAATGGAAAAATTCAATAGCAAAAATAATAGACGATAAACTCGGGAATTAGTAGCATTTAAGGGAAGAGATAGATGAATAAGTAAATAAATAAAATAATGACTTGGCAGTTAAAAATGAATAACAGCGGGGGTTAGGGACTTATTTGAAGGAGTGGACTCTCTTTTATTCTCTTTTATTTATTTTTTTCCTTTTCTTACATTTTCTCTCTATTACTCTCCTTTTTCCTCATTCTTTCTTCTCTTCGTTTTACTTTGATCCTCATTTATCATATTTTCTCTCCATCATCCCACCTAATGCAAGAAAACTACATACAGACGTGCAAATTCCATCAATTTCCAGTCATAACTTGCCGAAAGATCCTGTCACCTACAGGTGAAACTCGGAGTAGCAAGACTGCTTCGACCTGTGTGGGGAGGGGGTGTTTTTATAAATGGTTCTGACAAGACACTTCCATGGGCAGCTATGTAGGTACGTTACATGGCTAGATCATTATTAACGGACATGCTTATAAACATAATGTGAGAAAAGTTATCATGGAATTGTTGAAACAATCATCAATCTTGAAAAGTGAATACCAATTTCCAATTTTTATTATTGATACTCAACATCGGAATGGAATTCGCGAAATCATCAATCAGTTCAGAATAATCAAGCTGAGAGCTAATTTCGTGTTCAATAGATATGTAGTGGATCTTGCAGGCATGAAGTGGATTCGATCCACCATAGTCAAATTTCAAGTAACAGTTCAACAGAACTTTTCTCAAGGTAAAACAATAGTTTTTCTATGACAGCAGTTTTACATTTGCCAGATTGCCTTAGCTAGGCCGAAATAATGTCTTCACCACTTGACCTTTCTAACCTCTTCTATTTAACAAAAATTTTTTTCACCACATACCGTTTGCAGGAGAATCTCATTGAATTGCAGCGCGATGAAATATTTCAGGCAAAATTTAAGGATGAGAAACAACATAATGTATGGAAAAGTGGCACTACTGCAAAGTATCCACTACACTGGGAAAAAGCACATTTGTACGTTACTGCTTTTCTTTCATCTTACTTTGTTGAATTTGGTTTCAGCTGTATCATTAACTTACTGTCAAAAGCTCGTAATCGACTTGACATTGTAAAAAGAGATGATCTTCGGTTATCATTGACTACGCTGGAGCCGAATATTGCAAACCAGCAGAACAGCATCAGCCGCAAGGCTCGCATTAAATAAAGTAGCACTAAAGTACTATCTTCTTTTAATAAATATGTCCTTGTATAATTATAATTCATTTTACTAGTGAACATTCATTTTCCATAGAATTTAGCTAGTTGTTAAAGTTCATGTGCAATAAATTGGTTATGTAAACAATACACAAAATATTTTAGTAATTTTTATACAAATCCTAATAATATTTAATTATAAAGATACAATAATATTTTTCAAACATTGAATGGTTAAAACAGGAATCAAGGGGGTCCACAGGTAAAAAATGGTTTGAGAACTCTTGATATATTCATACATACATACATACATACATACATACATATATACATACATACATACATACATACATACATACATACATACATACATACATACATATGTGCGTACATTTGTCCTACCGTTCCTATGTATGTATGTATGTATGTATGTATGTATGTATGTATGTATGTATGTATGTATGTATGTATGTGTGCATGCATGCATATATGTATGTAAGCTAAAATATTTACCACTTAAAAATGGATGTTACGTTAGAACACACAAATACTGCGATATTTACCAAGAGAGAAAAACTTTCATACGGTTTTTCGGTGCACATCATAGCTATCATCAGCGGCAGACAATCATCACTATTTCCGCTGCCAAGATTACCAGATCACGTGATTTCAGCCTCTTTTGGCGTTGTCAATGGTAGACACCAGACCGTTAGTGAAAATTTTACCCTTTGGTATTAATACTGCTTCTCTCTCTTTTTTCTTTCTTTCTCTCTCTCTCTCTCTCTTTATCTCTGTTTCTCTCTCTCTCTCTCTCTCTCTCTCTCTCTATATATATATATATATTATATATATATATATATATATATATGGTGATTGCTATTTCTTTGTAGAAGAAAGTCATCTCTTCAATTAGTAAATACCGTCATGAGATCTCATATGACTAGTAAGTCCAACTTTGGATTAACAGATCCTTCTGCAGATGTTGCAAATATTTTCAGGCAGAAAAGTGTCAGGAATTGAAACCAACTCCTGTTTAAGAAGTGCTTGTTTCCAGATAGAGCGTTAGACTCTCTTGAGTTCAATAGAATAAAAATATAGACAAGCAATCAATTATTATCGGTGCTGATAATGACATTATATTTATATACTTATACAACACATTTGGAGAAACAAATGCTTTAAGGGGTTCATTTCACAACAATCGTATAGACCTATTACTATCTTACGTCATCTGACAACATATTGGTTTCAAATTTTGACACAAGACCAGTAATTTTGGTGCAGGTCTAAGATGAAAGGCAAAGTCGACGTCGGCGGAATTTGAGCTCAGAACATAAAGCCGAACGAAATGCCGCTAAACATTTTGCCCTGTGTGCTAATGATTCTGCCAGCTCACCATCTTTAATCAAACATCGTATTGCCTGCAATTTATGTGTCTCCGCGTTATGTCTCGGGTTCGAATACGCATGTTGTGTATTTGATTCTGAGGGGTACCATGGAGACACACGGATTAATATGTAAACCTGCTGACTTATTGTGTGTCCACAGCATGAAACTATTAGTAGCTCGTAATTCGATATTGTGTATATTAAATGATATTTATAGTTCACTAGACGGAGTAGATTTTTGTTGATCCTACTAATAGCGGAACACTAAACTTTATATCTCAGTGTCACAGGATTGAGCTTTTCCGTCACGATCCAAATTGCTTGACTAAATCGTCCTCCCATCGTAGTGAAGGACTTCCAATTGTTTTTTTTAGATCTCTTGGATACCACTCGGCAAATGCACAGATCCAACTGTTCTTTATGAACCTTGCGACATGGCCAGCCCAGCGGAACTTGTACTTTCAGTAATCTGCAATCACATTGTTCCCTCTGCTCCGTTCTCGAATTATCTTGTTTCGAATATGCTCTCTTAATGATATTCCTAGCATGGATCTTTCCATGGCCCTTTGCATCGTAACCAGTCAATGTTCTATTTTCTTTGTAGTGCCCCACGTCTCATCCTCATATAAGAGTGCTATTGTTCTGAGCACATCCTTTTTCAAGTTAAATGCCTTCCATCCTGCCCTTATTCTCTTTGAGATTTCAGCATCCATATCTCGGCGCATATTCATTTTGTGCCCTAACTGAACATACTCCTTTACCTCTTCGATTTCATCACTTTCCACCTCATATCTCGTACAAAATTAACAGCTTTGCCAGGCAGCTAGTCAACAAGTACACTGACAGACATGAACCCCTCCTTGTGCAGGTGAAAAGACGAAAGCTTGTCTAGTATGATCATGTATCCCGCTACAATTCCCTGCCCCAAACCATTCTTCATGGCACAGTTGAGAGAGGGCGAAAGTGAGGCAAACAGAGAAAAGGACTTGGCAGTCACAACACAGTGAACCTGCTATGCATGAAAGAGAATATACACCTGTGGAAATGACTGACTGTGAAAGCTTCTAGAGTGACACTCCTATGACTGGCTGCATAAGATAAGGAAACTTGATGATGGTGGTGGTTATATGCTTCTCAATCACATGGTCCTTGGCACAGTAACAATGCATGGTACTGGGGTAAGTCTTGTACTACAGACCTGGACTAAACAAAACTTTGTGAGCTTGCGAGTGTATTTGCAAGGTGGTAACTGAAAGAAGTAGGCCGTATATATATGTGTGCGCGCGCGTGTGTGTGTAGTGGTTATATATATATATATATTATATATATATATATATATATATGGTCACGATGACTTTCGGGATTACGAAGGAGGTAATCAGGAAGGTTTTTAGCGAAAAAATATGGAAAAGTATAATTATTTAGTGGATATTGGGGGTAACTGTTCAGTTTGCGGGCGTAAAAAAGTAAATAAAAATAAAGGGGAAGATAACTAATAAAAGAAGCAAAGAGAAGTAAGTCAACTTCTCACTATCATGGACGCTATGTCTATCTGTCTGTTCCCTTTTCACGGTCAAACGGCTGCACCAATGGTCACGATATTTTTCGGGGTTACGAAGGAGGTAATCAGAAAAAAATGTGAAAAAGTATGATTATTAAATGGATATTGAGTTTTGTATTAATAAATCACCTTTGATTCTTTTTTTTTTTTTTGTTAAAATTCCGGCGACGAAGATTAATTCTGGATTCCCTGCTCCCTGTATAGTTTGTGAATTTAGAGGGTTTAGATTTGCGATACTATCCCTTTAATCCCCATCGTAGATGGACAGACTCCTAAAGATTCCGCTCGCGCATTCACAGCAAACAAGGCACAGGGCCAGACTTTAGGTGTATTTTTACTCACTCCGATATTACACTCGGCCAGTTATACGTTTCTATGAGTAGACCAACGGACTCCAGTAATTTTGAAATTAGTGTCGACCAAACAGAAAATATCGTCTACAAAGAAGCTTTGTAATCATATTGATATTATCGAAAGGAATATGATTCATAATTTAAATAATAAAATTTGTGGACTTTGAATGTATAAGAGTATAAATAAGCGTAAAATAATGTAAACAACTAAAATAAAAGTATATCTAAATAACATTTTTTCTTAACTCTTTTTATGTGTGGTCGAAGGAAGTTCTGGCTTTCGTTAGAAGTGGTTTACCTAACCATTCATGATACAGAGGCTGGGAATTGTCATTACATGTCACTTAGTCGCAAATACATGCCATATAACTGCAATAAAATGTTTTATCACAAGGGAATGTACGCTCCAAGGGGCGTACCCAGACAGTTGAAGACTAGTGTGAAGTGAGAGTCATCTTCACCTTGTTTTCAGTGTTTGTGGGGATGTCATATGCACCCAATATAACATGCTGATTACAAGCTGTACGGTGATATTACTGTAACCGCATGAACTTTTAGCCAAGTGATTCCAGTACAGGAAACCTGGGTGGGGCAACCAGAAACGTTCCTTGCTCTCCATACATTTCCGCAGAATTATTTATCTTAAATATTTCTGTGACAGTAAAGAGAAATAACAATAAAGTTAAATAACAATCAAAATGATGAACTCGAAACAGTCAACAGAATATAATTATAGACATGGTGAGTATTTTAATAAAAATTTAATTTGTTACTTTCAAAATGTCTGGGCATCTTTTTATGTTACTTCTATAATAAAGCAACCTGAATTCTTTATTCGATGAACATGGTGAGTTTTGCTATTTAAAATGTTTGAGCATTTCAAATAATTTTTATAATAAAGCAACATTTATTCTCCATTCGATGTTCGATATAGTGCAGCAACGTAGTGAGCGTCTGGATGGCGTAATACTTCTAAAGGGAGAACAAGATGGGGTAGTACCTCTGATGGGAGAACCATTCCGGGTAATGGTTTCCACAAGCCGGCTAAAGCGTGGTGAGAGTAGCTGACAGCTTTCAACCCTCTGCGAGCAAGAGCCTCTTTACTTATGTATGTGAAAAATGGACCCGACGGATTGTGTGGAGGAAACCACAGGATTAGTTCAACGAGTAGGAAGGCAGATCAGCAAGCATTGTTGGGGGAGGACAGTTGTCTTGACATCGTCATGCTAATGGAGTCAAATGGGAACGGACGGACGAGAGAGTGAGGCAGATGATGTTGCGCAACCATCCCTCACTTTTAATCCATGTCACGCGCAAGTCAAGATATTACACCATCCCAAACCCACCTTCAAGTCTTGTGACGATGGGAAAATCACAAAGTAGGAGGTATGGAGGCGCCGGAGGCTGTAGTTACAAACGCAGACGGACTAGGACATAGGGCCGCTCCCCACTGACCGAAGTAGCTGTAGCATTCACCAGCCCCTTTGTGTCTAAGGATTTCCACCTCTAGGATTGTTCTGTTCACTTCCATGGTCTGAGGGCAGGACTAAAAAGGTACTCTAAATATAGCCCGCTTCACCATACGCTTGAAACACTAAGGTGAAGACATTGTTGACATCGCTCAGCAGTGACACGTGAAATGTATGAACGTGCCATGTCATGGACAGCTCCAAAGCAAACCGACGTGAGAGACAGAAAACACTTGTTATAAAAGAACTCGGTAGAGCAAAATTGCAGCTATGAGCGATACCAGGCTTACAGACAAAGGTGAGGGACTGAGATCAAAACCGGTTACACCTTCTTCTGGAGCGGCTGCAGTAGCGACGAACGTCGTGAAGCACGAGTGAGTTTTGCCATCAGATCTGGTGTGTTCAGCAAGCTAACCAGCTTCTCAAAGAAATGAATGACTGACTACGGTTCCCTCTCAGAGGAAAGGGCCATTCCACCACCATCAGTGCTTACATCCTCACTATGACTAAGCCTGAAAAGGTCAAAGACATGTTTTATGAAGATTAGAGAGCCCTCAGAGCAGCTGTGCTTAATGTCAAGCTCGTCGTTCTCGGCGACTTCAACACCAGAACTGGTGCAGACTACCAGACATAGAAGGGAATCGCTGGGAGAAACGGAGTTGGCAAGAGCAACAGCAACGATCATCTACTGCTTAAGATCTGTGCAGCATATGACCTGCGGATTAGCAACACAGCATTTCGCATGCCAAACCACCAAAGGACATATGGATGCATCCACGCAGCAAACATTGGTATCTAATAGACTATGTCATAGTCAGAAGACGGGACAGACAAGATGTTAGGGTAACAAAGGCGATGTGTGGTGCAGAATGCTAGACAGATAACAGACTCATCCTCGAAAAACTCGACATGCAGGCAATCACGAAGGAAGCCTACAAACGACAAAACATCACTAAATTGGAACGGCACTATATGAAGTAGAACCTCAGCGAAGAGCTGGGGAATTTGAGCCAACTCGACATTAGTACAAAGGAAGTAGAGGAGGACTGTGTGATGTTCAGAGACGTGGTATGCAACACTGCATTCACTCATCTGAGCCAGAACATACGTAGACACCAAGACTGATCCTACAGCAACGATTAGAAAATTCAGAAGCTGCTCAAGAAGTGTGAAGCCTACAGTTTCCCTCAGCAAGACAGCACATCGACTTCCTAGAAGCCTACAACGCCACCAAAAGCAAGGTGCAGAGAAAGCTCAGTTATGAAGGATTCCTGGCTCAGCAACAGCTTTAAGCGTTTCTACGATACTCTGAAAGCCATCTACGGGCCACAGTCCTCCAGAACATCACCACAGCTCAGTGTTGACGAGACCACTCTCCCCACTGACAAAACTGAAAATCCTTCAAAGCTGGGCAGAGTACTTCAACAACGTCCTGAACAGACCTCCTTCTATTAACGTGAGGCCACTGCTCGCATGCCCAAAGATGACATCGACACGTCTCTGGCTAAGCCTGCAACAGAAACAGAGGTCCACACATGCACATAGCATAACTAACTTTTAAAACGCCGAGGAAGGGAAAGAAAGGTGGGTATGAGGAATACGTTGTTTTAAGGAGAGAGGCGGTAAGTGGCTTTTCTGCTGTCCATCGAAAACACTCACACACACATATACATACATTCGTACATACATACATATGTCTATTATACACCATTTTAAACTCGTGATAATCTGTGCACGTTTGTAAATTTGCGTGTATATGCGCGTGTATGTGTGTGTTTCAGTGTGCGTGTTTGTGTGTGTGTGTGTGTGTGTGTGTGTGTGTGTGTGTGTGTGTGTGTGTGTGACGTCCTTTACTCTTGTGTGTGCGCCTGTCTCTTTACTCTTGTAGTGTCCTTGTTACTGTCACATATTGTGAAAATTTTTAATTACGTAAAAATGTTCAAATTTGGTATATTGAAATAATTTTTCAGGTTAAATCCTATTTCGTTATTTATTTGCTCCAGAAAAATGAAGAAAAATGTTACTAAGGATTAAAGTTTAATCAATTTTACCTAATCAGAAAAAAGGATTTGGAAGCTGACATTTTCTGCATGACAGCTGTCTATCACAAAATGAAAGCAAAATCATTACGAGAAGAAGTTTTTATTAAACAAACGAAAGCAAAGCATTGCGATGATCATAGTTATAAGAACTTCTGAAGTTTTAATAAGTTATAATGAATAAAGTCATGTAAAACGGTCGAACAGACATGTAAATAACTTTTGCGAAAAATTGCACAAATCTGTCCCGATCAAGAGGCCTATCTGTCGGGAAAGGCATGGTCTGACATGGAATAAACAAAAAATTATATAAGATATTCTATTGTAAAAATTGCCCGACAACGACTGGAAATAGATTCTCGCACACCATCACTTGTAGACGCGATCGCCGATTCACTAGCACTCGTTGACGGATTTGTTGATTTCTTTTTAAAAAACAAGTCTAGAGTTATTTACTCAAAAGAAGCTTTTTATGCTCTCTATAAATTTCTCGGTAACACGCAGAAGCAATTGCTATGGCAGTAGAAACGTTTACACTTCGTTCAAAATTTGGATCTTGTACTTGAAAATTTTCAAAAGCTTTATCCAAATGTTGAAATGCTTCCGCGAGTCCTTTGAATGAGGATGCACTAACTGGTGTTTCATCGACAGTGTCCTCTTCCTCTTCTATTGTTGCCTGCTCTTGCATTGCAATAAGCTCTTGTGGTGAATTCGTCACTATGTGATTGAAGCAGCTCATCTACGTCACTTGCCCATACGAGATTCATTTTATCTGCCAGGTTTACAATTTCTTCTGTTTCTTTTTGTACATTTTCTTGTAGTGATTCAAAAACCTCAAAATCATTAAGAAATTAAGAGCAAAGTTTTTTCCAAACACACTTCATATTCTTTTGAGTGAAATTATCTCACACTTTTCCTATGATTTTTACTGCAGTATAAATGTTTTCATTTTTCCAGAATTCTATTACAGTTGGTCCTTCTTCTTTGTCTGTTTCTTCATTCAGCATTGCAAATGTGTAGCGTAAATAATGGGCTTTAAAAGTTGCAATAACACTTTGGTCTATTGGTTGCAAAAGTGATGTCGTATTCGGAAGCAAAAAAACAATTTTGACATGATGAAAATGTTGCAGAACTGGAGGGTCGCCAGGTACATTGTCAATAAGCAACATTACATGAAATGGAAGTTCGTTCTTATGATAATATTTTTGAACTTCCGGCACAAAGTGATATGAAAACCATTCTATGCTATCCCTATCTATGATGATGATGATGATGATGATGATGATGACGACGACGACGACGACGACGACGATGATGATGATGTTAGTTAGTTAGTTAATTTGGCTCAAAAGCAAATAGCAAGGCCATGTAGGGGGACATGGAGTTAAGTACAGGGTGGTGTTCATGTAAAGAGTTCAGGCCACTTGAGGTCCAGGGAGGCTTTGAACAAAGCGGTCGTCGGCATCTTCACCATCTCGTCTGGCAGCTTGTTCCACGAATCCGCAACCCGGACGGAGAAAGCTCCTCTCCTTCGATTGAGATGAAATCGTCGCAGGTAGAGCTTTTCGGAATGACCCCGCAGCCGACGCTCCGGAGCAGGAGTGAAGAACAGCTCTTTCGGGAGGTTACACTTCCCGCTTATGATGTTGTGGGCGAGAATGAGATCACCACGGCGGCGGCGTTTTTCAAGAGAACAAAGGTCGAGCGTCCTCAGCCTTTCTTCGTAGGACAAATTTTTGAGACCATGAACCATGCGGGTAGCCAGCCTCTGGACTCTTTCGAGGTGCTGTATGTCTTTGAGGAGATAAGGAGAAGAGGCTTGAATCCCATACTCCAATATGGGTCTCACCAGCGTGACATAGAGTGGCAGGAATATGGCTGCTGTGAGCATTCCGAATGACCGTCGAATCAAAAACAGAATTCCGCGCGCTTTGTTGGCAGCATGGACGCACTGGGCCGAAGGCGAAAAGGAGGAATCCACCAAGATACCCAGGTCCTTTACCTGATCGGTCCTCTCCAGCAGCAGACGACCCGGCTCGAAATCAAGTTGAGTTGCAGGAGTAGAGCCGACAGGCAGATGACAGCACTTTGACACGTTCAGGCACAGGTCCCAATCGTTAGACCACTTCCAATTTGGTGGAGGCATCGACGAAGATCCTCTATACTACCGCGAGGAGCGACCAGTTTGATATCGTCGGCAAATAGAAGGGTGTGTTGCGTGAGGTCGTCGGGCAAGTCATTTATGAAGACTAAGAACAACAAGGGCCCAAGCACTGAACCTTGAGGCACGCCACTGCTCGCACTGGAGACGTCGGACCGCGAACCATTAACTTGAACTTGGAAGGAGCGATCTGAGAGGAAGGCACCAACCCATCGTACAATATCCGGATGGAAACTATATGCTTGAAACTTGACAAGTAGTAGGCGGTGGTTTACCGAGTCAAAAGCTTTGGCAAAGTCCAATAAAACGATGTCAACAGCATCACTATCATCGAGGATGCGCGTCACCAATTCTTCCATTACTAGTAAGTTGGTCAAGCATGATCTCTTCGGCACGAAGCCGTGTTGGGAATCAGTGATCGAGGCTGTGTTTAGGAGGTGGAGCATCATACTTTTCTTAAGGATGGTTTCGAACATCTTGCTGATGATTGATGTAAGGGAAACCGGTCGGTAGTTAAGCGGGTCTTCGCGGCTCCCTTTCTTGAAAATTGGGCAGATTATCGCTGTTCTCCAGTCTGCAGGTATAACACCCGTCGCCAATGACATATTGAATAGTCGTGTTAAGGGCTCGCAGATGACCGGAGCCAACGCTTTGATAACCCGTGGGTGTATGCCGTCAGGGCCGTGACCCTTGTTGACATCGAGGCCTTGAATAAAACGTTTGACTTGGTCCCGCGTGATGATCAATCGAAGCATTGGAGGTACCGATCTATCAAATGGAGGGGGTTCACGACCATCATCTTGTTTGAAAATAGTTGAAAAAGCCTCGGCAAATAATTGACTCTGTTTATAAGGGTCCTCAATCGATACGCCTGTTGAGTCTACCAACGTTGCAATCTGGTTGTTCAAGCGGGAATTCCGCTGGACATGGGCAAAGAAGGTTTTTGGATTGCTACTGGCATTTGCCGCGATTTTGTATTCATAACTGAAGCGTTCTTTCTTTTCAATTTTCACGGCTCGGTCTCGTTGAGTTTTGTACACCTCAAAAGCTGCAGTCGAATCCAGATTTTTGAATTCAGCCCAAGCAATATCTCTGAGTCGACGTTCTCGTTTAACCTTCTTCGTCACCCAGGGCTTGTGTTTCTTCCTCTTGGGAAGTCCAACGGGAACTGCCTGGTCAGTCAAACAGATTACATATGCTTTGAGGGATGACCATAGTTCGTCAACTGAGGACAACGTCATCAGGGAACGCCAGTCCAGAAGCGCGGAAGCCTCGGTTAGAATTTCAAGATTAATTGCAGAGAAGACTCTACGTGGCAGCGAAGTAATCGTGGGCGTAGAAAAAGTTGTGTGCATGACGAACTTCAGGACCGCATGATCACTCTTGGCAAGAGGGGCGCACACAAATACGTCCGACACTGATCTTGGATAGCGGGAGAATACCAGATCTAGCATAGATGGCTGCTGCCCAGACCGATGCCTTGTCGGATATTCAACACGTTGCGATAGAAAACAATCTTCAGCCACGTCAAGAAGGGCCTGGCCGAACCGGGAAGATGTTGTACAAATTGATGCGGGCCAATCGATCGTGGGAGCGTTGAAGTCGCCTAGTACCAAGCAGTCATGCGAAGCTGAAACGAATCTTATCGCTTCGAGTAGATGAGCATCGTCCTGGGGGTCGGCTAGAGGCGGCCTGTAGACAGCCAACACGGGCAGGCAAAACTCAGATAGGCTCAGCTTGCAATAGACGGCATCGAATTTGGTTGTAGGTTGAGCATTTGTGGGTAGAATACCGCAGGACGGTTTGTGCTCAGACTTAACATACACAGCAACACCTCCACCTCGCCTTTTTCCTCTGTCACATCTGAAAAGGACGTAGCCCTGCAGGTGGATCTCTGAGTCCTTTACTGCTGGAGTCAGCCAAGTCTCGGTGATAGAGACTCGGAGAAAATGATTTTATGGTGTTTGAAAGTGATTAAAAGCAGATTTTTAATAGTTCGTTCTGTAAGAAAATTCACCGGCAGGAAATTGCTCATACAGCATACTGTATAAAAAGGGAAGTCGCGTAGGGCCAGTGTAAATAGTTCACTGAACTTTGGGAATAAGGAGCACGAGTTGGTGTAGACGATGCTGAGCTGTGAAGTCTGAGGGGCGGGAGTTGGGGAACAAGCAGAATAAAGGGCATCAGAGATAGCATCGTTGACGGGGGTATCAACTTCACTTCGATTTGCCCTCACATCACTTTCCCTGTCAGCACTACAGCATGGGACCAGAGGTAGGACTTGATTATCTGTCCATCTTGGATTCGTAAACCCTTCTCTCCCATTTGTTTCCTCATCTTTAGCTCGGATATCAGGTTCCTCCGGCGAATTCTCTCTCTTAGTGATGATGATGATGATGATGATGATGATGATGATGATGACGATGATGGTGGTGGTGGTGGTGGTGGTGGTGGTGGTGGTGGTGTGGTGGTGGTGGTGGTGGTGGTGGTGGTTTTGGTTGTGATGATGAAAAAGAAAAGACATCGGAGGAACGATACAGCGGCGAGCTGGCAGAAACATTAGCACGCCGGGCGAAATGCTTAGCGGTATTTCGTCTGTCGTTACGTTGTGAGTTCAAATTCCGCCGAGGACGACTTTGCCTTTCATCCTTTCGGGGTCGATAAATTAAGTACCAGTTACGCACTGGGGTCGATGTAATCGACTTAATACCTATATCTGTCTTTGTTTGTCCCCTCTATGTTTAGCTCCTTGTGGGTAATAAAGAAATAGGTGGTGATGGTGGTGGTGGTAATGATGGTGGTGATGATGATGAGGAGGAGGAAAAAGAAAAGGCATCGGAGGAACGATACATCCCTGCTCGCAGATAAATTTTTCTGCAAAATATAGTGTGGCTTACAATGCGTTGCTTACCCATGCATTTTAATTGAACTGACTTATTTTTTTTTTAAGTATTGCCATTATAGATATTTATAAACCGGTGAAATTAAGAAATCAACTCGTAAATAAACGAAACCCTCGAATCCATCAGTGTACACACATAAACACACGCACACGCACACGTACACACACACAGTCGCACATGTATGTATTATATGTAAGTGCGCACACGCGTCTACACGCATAGGTACACCATGATCTATAAACACGCAGATGAGGGTCAATTCATATTTAAAAGAAAGTGAAGAAAATAATATGACCACCTGCTTATCGGGAAATTTGTAAATTCGATTTATATTTTTTAAGTATGACCATTATAGGTATTTATACTCCGGTGAAGTTAAGAAATCAACTCGTAAATAAATGAAACCTTCGAATCCATCACTGTACACACGCCAACGAGAGTCGATTCATAGAAAAAAAATTGAACAAAATATGACCACTTGCTTATCGGGAAATTTGTAAGTTCGTTTTTTTTTGTTTTGTTTTTTTTGTTGTTGTTTTTTAAGGTAATCAAACCAAATGTTCATCATTTCGAGCCACTCACTCAATGAGTATTTCTGCCAAATGTAGTGAAAATCCATTCAGCCGTTTTCCAGTAATTTTGCAAACACAAAAAGACGAGCGATTACAATACACTGTTTTCGCTTACACGCGCAGGGTAATAATAATAATAATCAATTCTTTTTTATTGGCCACAAGGGCTGACACGCATGATTACATAAAGGGACAAGACAGGACGAAAGGTTACAAAGGGTTTTGCCGTTTTTTTTAAAAAACATCGAGTAAAAATCTTTATAACAACTTATAAAATTCAACAATGAAAAACTCCCAAAAGGGGGAGACGTTTCGAAAGGTTCCTGGTGGAAAAAACCCTACAAAAGCCAACGGGAGCCTGGTCAAAAAAAGGGGGTGTAGAGAGTCCCCTTTCTTCTCCTTTTACATTACCTTTTTCTTTGAAATCACAGGCGAAACCTGAGAACTGGTCCATTTATACAGGCTAGTCTCGCACAATTCACCACCTTTCATAAAACTTGCTATCGGACAGCACTTTCCTCTCTAACCTCATCTTCCTTTTCAAGTGAAACTTGAAAAAGTTGATGAGGCCTTGACCAAAGAGGAAAGTGTCTGTCTTTAGCCCTTTCAAACGAGTCCACCACACGACCTCTTTCGCCACAGCCACTAGGCACAAGAAAACGGCCTCGCCCTCCTTGTTAAAGGAGGTCGGCGGGGCAATCTTCACTATGGATTCGGCCGATAGTCGGATCCGTCCCACACGTGACAGTAGCTGTTCGACATAAACCCATATTTCAGCAATACTCGGGCACTGAACGAGTGCGTGCAGAACGGTTTCGTCGTCCTGGCAACACCTCGGGCAGGCCCGGCTGACGGCACTTCCGTGCCGGTAGAGTTTATCTCGAACAGGCAGAGCCCCTCGGTAGCACTGCCAAGCGAGAGACCTCTGGAAATTATCCATCGGCCCCGGCCCGAAAGTCCTCCCGAACAGACCGCACAGTTCGTCATCTTCAACGCCTAGAGTTTCCCCGAGAACGTCGTCGCATTTTTCCTCCACTAACCCTCTATAGAACGCTAGAGTGGAGCTGTAACCGACCGCATTGCCCGCCTGGCGGAGGGCGGAGAGGGCTTGACGGCACTCGAGGTGCCAAGCGCCCTTTCTCGGTCTACGTTTGATCCAGGTCTGCAGTTCCGTCAAAGAGACGAGCTGCGGAAAATCGCGTCTGACAAAAGACGACCACACCTGTTCACCGTCTAGGAAGCGCTTGAGATGCCGCAGCCTGAGCGCATGTCTGCGCAACAGTAACCACGGCATTCCAAGGCCTCCGTTCAGCGGTCGTTGACAGCAGATGGATCGCCTGACCAGTGGCACCTGACCCTTCCACAAAAAGTCGAAGAGCAGACGTACCAGCTTGGCCAACCAGCGGTCTGGACAAGGGGCGACGGTCAAGCGGTAATAGATGACGGATGCGATGTACGCATTCGCCACCTCCGCTCGACCTTTCAGGGACAGCTTCCTCTCGGCCCATTTCTGGGTGAGACATGCCACCCTGCTCGTCACCTCTTCCCAGTTCTTATCCACCTGGAGGTCCGGACCGAACCAGACCCCGAGCAGTTTAACGGGTCCGTCTGTCCAGCGCCCTACGACGCTGTTGGACGGCATGGGCTTGCCTCTCCAGGTGCCCAGTTGCAAGCCCACAGACTTTTCCGCGTTAATCTTTGCCCCTGTCACCGCTTCGTACTGGTTTAGCGTATCGCCAATCAGGCCAATGTGCCTGTGGCTCGACACCACCACGGTGACGTCGTCGGCATAAGCAGACACGCTGTTTCCGCCTCCTAGATCGCGCGGGATACCCCTCAAAACCTCCAACTTGCGCAGTAATGGCTCGAGAGTCAAAATGTACAAGAGGGAGGAGAGAGGGCATCCTTGGCGGACCGAACGCGAGATGTCGAACGGTTCCGAAAGGTGACCGTTCACCCGTATCACTGAGCAGATGTTGCTGTATAAAGCAGCGATCCACCCGCGGAAGACTGGACCGAAGCCGGCTGCCCTGAGAACAGCTGCCAGGTACCGATGGTCGACCCTATCGAAGGCTTTACTCTGATCCAAGTTGATCAAAGCCCCACCCGCGCCAGCGTCGTTACCCACCCTCTCTATGATGTAGCGCATGAGATGGAGGTGTCGTGTATCGACCTGGTCGGCACGGGGCATGTCTGCGTCCCGCCGACCAGCTTGTCCACGACAAGCGCCAATCTCTTGGCTAGCACCTTGGCCAAAATCTTCAACTCTGCATTGAGCAGAGTGATGGGCCGGAAATTCCCTATAACGTCCCCCTTGTTTGGGTCCTTCTTTAGCAAAGCCACCACCCCTCGACAGACAAAAGCAGGAATTCTCCCGTTTTGCTGCCAGTTGCAGTAGACGTTTGCCAACAGGTCCGCAAACAAGTCTGGCATTGAAAAGTAAAGCTCGTAGGGCAGACCATCCAAACCCGGCGATCTACCTCTCGTGCAACTCTTCATCGCTTCCTGTACTTCCCAGGCAGATATCGGTCCTTCGCAGCACTCTGCCTCGCTGTCCGAGAGTTGCGGCAGTCCGTCCAGGTACACACCGAAGTCTGTACCGTTGTGTGTCCGTTCCACCGCTCGTCCCAAACAGTTGAGCAAAGTGCCGCTGAAGCACCGTACACATCTGCTTCGGTTGGGTAACCTCGCGCCCGTTCTGGTCCACCAAAGACCGAATGGTTGCTCTGTTGCCTCGCTTCGCCTCCGCCACGCGGGCCATCGAGCGGCTCTAGTCCCCTCCCCGCTTAGCGAACGTGCCTTAGCTCTGACAACGCAGCCTTCGTGTTTGGCGTCGAAGTGTTGGTCGAGGGCCAACCTTGCCGCCAACACGTCGGTCGCGATGCCAGTGTCAAGAGCCTCGTCTAGTTTCTTAACTAAATCCCGCTCTCTCTTCCTACGTTCAATAGCTAGAGTCTTACTATACCTAATCGACTCTACTCTAATTGCTCTCTTGAGGGCAAACCACCAGTTGTTGTTGATGATTGCCCCCGTGAGCGCCCGCTTAACTAGTAAACTAATCCGGTCTCTGTAAGCTTTGCACGCCGTTAACGACGCGTTCAGCTTCCAGTAGCCGGATCCCTGTCTATGTAGCCTATCTAAGTCGACCGTACAGATCACTAATTTGTGGTCCGTATATTCGACTAGGTGGAATTGTGGACACCCTACGCTGTCCTTATCCGCTGGCCTACAAAACACTCTATCTAAGTACGATCTAGACGACCCGATGCGGTTTGTCCAAGTCCACATTGGCACATTCGGGTTGTCTAGTCGAAACCTGTCGGACAGCTGAAAGCGGCCGAGTAGGTTGGCGAGGCTCTTGCACCCTCCCCCTCTCCTATCAGACGCTCCCCTGCCCACCCGATCGAAACGTTCGTCTAAGACAGCGTTCCAATCCCAACTAGTACTAGAGTGCGTGACGTTCCCAGGAAAACTTCCAGACGTTTGAAATAATCCGACTGCCCTGCTCCTGTCGGAGCGTAGGCAGCCAGCAGTCTGAAAGCACCGCCGTCACTACCGTCCACGTCGAGGACCACCAACTTACCTTCCGGATCCAAGAAGACTGTCCTTATTTTCAGGTCCAGGCCCTTCCGAAACAACACCGCAGTACCACCACCGCCCGCTCCCGGCCGACACGGAGATAGAAATATCTCGTATCCGCCGAAAAGGGCTGCGAGTTCCTGCGGGTGGGAGAGCCTGGTTTCACTGATGGCTGCTACATCCACATCATGAAACCTCAGGTCGTTTAACAGGTGACCCTGTTTCCAAGGTGACCCGAGGCCTCTCACATTCAAGCAACCGATTCTAAGATTTGCCATGTTTCAAAAGTTAGGGGAAAAAAGAGGAGAAAAAAGGCTCTACTTACTGTTGTTGGTGGTGGGGGTGGCTCCCTTGTGCTTTTGCACGGGTGCTTCAATAATATTTTTGTAAAGTTTCTGAGAGAAACTTTTCCCTAACGATCCACATCGTTAGGGAATATTTGTTTTATTTCGTTGTAAACTGTTTTGTTATTTTTATTGTGAGAATGTGTGCTGGTGGTGTGTTGTGTGTAGGTATTATGAAATCTGTAATGTTTGTGCTTGTTTTTTTTTAAATACTCAACCAGTTCCTGGTTTCTTGTATTCACTGCTGTAATCGTGTCTGTAATTGTGTTTGTGTTTGTTTGTGTCTGTGGTAGTGGCAGTAGTGGTGTCGAAAGTGTTGTTGTTGTTGTTTGTTGTTGTGAGTGTGTGTTGTTATTGATGTTGTTGTTGATGTTGGGAAGTACTATTTGTTCGTGTTTCCCCTGTAAATCTTTTTGTTTTTTCCTCCTTTTCTTTTTTGGAGGCACTATGTTCCATTCTCCTTTGTTGGAATCAGAGCTCGCACAATCCGAGATCTCTTCATCCGGCAAAGGGATGCCCCTCAAAACCTCCAACTTGCGCAGTAATGGCTCGAGAGTCAAAATGTACAAGAGGGAGGAGAGAGGGCATCCTTGGCGGACCGAACGCGAGATGTCGAACGGTTCCGAAAGGTGACCGTTCACCCGTATCACCGAGCAGATGTTGCTGTATAAAGCAGCGATCCACCCGCGGAAGACTGGACCGAAACCGGCTGCCTTGAGGACAGCTGCCAGGTACCGATGGTCGACCCTATCGAAGGCTTTACTCTGATCCAAGTTGATCAAAGCCCCACCCGCGCCAGCGTCGTTACCCACCCTCTCTATGATGTAGCGCATGAGATGGAGGTTGTCGTGTATCGACCTGGTCGGCACGGCGCATGTCTGCGTCCCGCCGACCAGCTTGTCCACGACAAGCGCCAATCTCTTGGCTAGCACCTTGGCCAAAATCTTCAACTCTGCATTGAGCAGAGTGATGGGCCGGAAATTCCCTATAACGTCCCCCTTGTTTGGGTCCTTCTTTAGCAAAGCCACCACCCCTCGACAGACAAAAGCAGGAATTCTCCGTTTTGCTGCCAGTTGCAGTAGACGTTTGCCAACAGGTCCGCAAACAAGTCTGGCATTGAAAAGTAAAGCTCGTAGGGCAGACCATCCAAACCCGGCGATCTACCTCTCGTGCAACTCTTCATCGCTTCCTGTACTTCCCAGGCAGATATCGGTCCTTCGCAGCACTCTGCCTCGCTGTCCGAGAGTTGCGGCAGTCCGTCCAGGTACACACCGAAGTCTGTACCGTTGGTGTCCGTTCCACCGCTCGTCCCAAACAGTTGAGCAAAGTGCCGCTGAAGCACCGTACACATCTGCTTCGGTTGGGTAACCTCGCGCCCGTTCTGGTCCACCAAAGACCGAATGGTTGCTCTGTTGCCTCGCTTCGCCTCCGCCACGCGGGCCCATCGAGCGGCTCTAGTCCCCTCCCCGCTTAGCGAACGTGCCTTAGCTCTGACAACGCAGCCTTCGTGTTTGGCGTCGAAGTGTTGGTCGAGGGCCAACCTTGCCGCCAACACGTCGGTCGCGATGCCAGTGTCAAGAGCCTCGTCTAGTTTCTTAACTAAATCCCGCTCTCTCTTACTACGTTCAATAGCTAGAGTCTTACTATACCTAATCGACTCTACTCTAATTGCTCTCTTGAGGGCAAACCACCAGTTGTTGTTGATGATTGCCCCCGTGAGCGCCCGCTTAACTAGTAAACTAATCCGGTCTCTGTAAGCTTTGCACGCCGTTAACGACGCGTTCAGCTTCCAGTAGCCGGGTCCCTGTCCATGTAGCCTATCTAAGTCGACCGTACAGATCACTAATTTGTGGTCCGTATATTCGACTAGGTGGAATTGTGGACACCCTACGCTGTCCTTATCCGCTGGCCTACAAAACACTCTATCTAAGTACGATCTAGACGACCCGATGCGGTTTGTCCAAGTCCACATTGGCACATTCGGGTTGTCTAGTCGAAACCTGTCGGACAGCTGAAAGCGGCCGAGTAGGTTGGCGAGGCTCTTGCACCCTCCCCCTCTCCTATCAGACGCTCCCCTGCCCACCCGATCGAAACGTTCGTCTAAGACAGCGTTCCAATCCCCAACTAGTACTAGAGTGCGTGACGTTCCCAGGAAAACTTCCAGACGTTTGAAATAATCCGACTGCCCTGCTCCTGTCGGAGCGTAGGCAGCCAGCAGTCTGAAAGCACCGCCGTCACTACCGTCCACGTCGAGGACCACCAACTTACCTTCCGGATCCAAGAAGACTGTCCTTATTTTCAGGTCCAGGCCCTTCCGAAACAACACCGCAGTACCACCACCGCCCGCTCCCGGCCGACACGGAGATAGAAATATCTCGTATCCGCCGAAAAGGGCTGCGAGTTCCTGCGGGTCGGAGAGCCTGGTTTCACTGATGGCTGCTACATCCACATCATGAAACCTCAGGTCGTTTAACAGGTGACCCTGTTTCCAAGGTGACCCGAGGCCTCTCCCATTCCATCAACCGATTCTAAGATTTGCCATGTTTCAAAAGTTAGGGGAGAAAAAAAAAAGGAGAAAAAAAGGCTCTACTTACTGTTGTTGGTGGTGGGGGTGGCTCCCTTGTGCTTTTGCACGGGTGCTTCAATAATATTTTTGTAAAGTTTCTGAGAGAAACTTTTCCCTAACGATCCCACATCGTTAGGGAATATTTGTTTTATTTCGTTGTAAACTGTTTTGTTTATTTTTATTGTGAGAATGTGTGCTGGTGGTGTGTTGTGTGTAGGTATTATGAAATCTGTAATGTTTGTGCTTGTTTTGTTTTTCAAATACTCAACCAGTTCCTGGTTTCTTGTATTCACTGCTGTAATCGTGTCTGTAATTGTGTCTGTGTTTGTTTGTGTCTGTGGTAGTGGCAGTAGTGGTGTCGAAAGTGTTGTTGTTGTTTGTTGTTGTGAGTGTGTGTTGTTGTTGATGTTGTTGTTGATGTTGGGAAGTACTGTTTGTTCGTGCTTCCCCTGTAAATCTTTTTGTTTTTTCCTCCTTTTCTTTTTTGGAGGTACTATGTTCCATTCTCCTTTGTTGGAATCAGAGCTCGCACAATCCGAGATCTCTTCATCCGGCAAAGGAATGGTTGAGGGGTCTGCTTCAGTAGCAGGACGAAAAGTTTTTGGTTCCGCCGGTATCGGTGGTGCCGCTGCTCCTGTTACTGTTGATGTCGCTGCTGTCGACCTTCGAGGTACTGGTGTCGGTGTTGTTTTGCTGGTGTTGTCGGTGTTGGTTTGGGTGGTTGTTGTTGTTGGAGGTGGTGTTGTTCGTCTTGGTGCTGGTGTTGGTGATGGTGTTGGTGGTGTGGCAGCCTTTGGTGTTTCTTGCTGTTTTTGTTGTTGCTTGTGTTGTTGTTGTTGTTGTTGTTGTTGTTGTTGTTGTTGTTGTTGTTGTTGTTGTTGTTGCTGCTGCCTCTTGCTGAAAGCCTCCATCCTCTTTTTGTGAATGGGGCAGTCCCTCTTTAAGTGGCTTTCGCTGCTGCAGAGAAAACATTTTGGCTTTCGCCCCTCCACAGCAACGTTTAGCCTGGTGCCGTCCGGCAAACTTACGAAATCAGGGACTTTACTTATATTCTCTTGCTGAATTTGCGCAAGAAGCAGCACTCCCATCCCCAACCAGTTTTTCGCCCTCACTCTCCTGACATCTAGAATGGTGGTAGTGTCCTCTATATCATAGAGGACAGCTGCCACCAGCCATGACATATTTAGCTCAGGGGGGACGAGGTCGATTTTTATTTTTGTTACTCTTCGCCCGAGGTGGGTCGGAATTAGTAACAAATTCTCAGTTTGCAAGGGCGAAATGGCGTTCGCCCTTGCAAGCTCCTCTGTTGGGAAGCGAACCTCCACGGTTCCAAAACGCTTCCCCTTGGTTACGTAGCTCTTTTGGGCCCAAATGGGCTTTAGAGCTATCTCCAACTGTTGGGGTGTGGCATTTGTTATTTTTTTAGTTTTCTGTCGAAAACTTTGTAATTATTGTTTGCTTGTTGGTGCTTTCAATCACCTCTTGTGGAGTATTGAGGAAGATACCATTGCCATCCTTCCTTAACAATTCCTTCGCTCTTTTCACATCTTCTAGAGTTATCTTAACTTCCTCCGAAATTTGCTTCGCAGCAGAAGCAAATTGTTGGAAGTTTTTTTTTTTTTATCTCCGTGTCAATGTTTGTGATGATTTTTGTATTTGTTTTTTTTCCTCCTCCTTCCGTACCAAAGCATTAGGTGAAGGCAGAGGGGGAAAATCGAGAATTACGTCGAACGCGACGTCCTGGCTTGCATTCTCCTTTTGAACGGAGCTCGTGCTCTGCGGTTCGGAAGGAGAATCTTTGTTGCCTTTTAGGCGTGAAGTGGGTGTTTTGTACGATTTGTGTGTTTGCGGAGGGAGTGTATCTTGAAGGAAGGAACAGCCAACTGTTCGCTTCATAGCCATGTTTTTTTTTTGTAATATTCAAAATGTTGAAAAATGTCAAATGTTCAAAATTTTCAAACGTAATTTCACCCCGAATGGGGCAAAATTTCGCCCAACCGACGAGCTCCGCCAGAAGCCGGTCGGTTTGGCTACAAAAATATTAAAAAATATTCAAACCTAACAATAGATTTCCAATGAAATTGGTGTCAAATTCACGGAGCTGATTCACGTACGTCCATCGGCGTCGGAAGGAATAATAATCAATTCTTTTTTATTGGCCACAAGGGCTGACACGCATGATTACATAAAGGGACAAGACAGGACGAAAGGTTACAAAGGGTTTTGTCCGTTTGTTAAAGAATCCGTGTAAAAAACTTTAAAACAATGATTATTAAAACAATGAAAAACTCCCAAAAGGGGGAGACGTCTCGAAAGGTTCCTGGTGGAAAAAAACCCTACAAAAGCCAACGGGAGCCTGGTCAAAAAAAGGGGGTGTAGAGAGTCCCTTTTCTTCTCCTTTTACATTACCTTTTTCTTTGAAATCACAGGCGAAACCTGAGAACTGGTCCATTTATACAGGCCAGTCTCGCACAATTCACCCACCTTTCATAAAACTTGCTATCGGACAGCACTTTCCTCTCTAACCTCATCTTCCTTTTCAAGTGAAACTTGAAAAAGTTGATGAGGCCTTGACCAAAGAGGAAAGTGTCTGTCTTTAGCCCTTTCAAACGAGCCAACCACACGACCTCTTTCGCCACAGCCACAAGGCACAAGAAAACGGCCTCGCCCTCCTTGTTAAAGGAGGTCGGCGGGGCAATCTTCACTATGGACTCGGCCGATAGTCGGATCCGTCCTACACGTGACAGTAGCTGTTCGACATAAACCCATATTTCAGCAATACTCGGGCACTGAACGAGTGCGTGCAGAACGGTTTCATCGTCCTGGCAACACCTCGGGCAGGCCCGGCTGACGGCACTTCCGTGCCGGTAGAGTTTATCTCGAACAGGCAGAGCCCCTCGGTAGCACTGCCAAGCGAGAGACCTCTGGAAATTATCCATCGGCCCCGGCCCGAAAGTCCTCCCGAACAGACCGCACAGTTCGTCATCTTCAACGCCTAGAGTTTCCCCGAGAACGTCGTCGCATTTTTCCTCCACTAACCCTCTATAGAACGCTAGAGTGGAGCTGTAACCGACCGCATTGCCCGCCTGGTGGAGGGCGGAGAGGGCTTGACGGCACTCGAGGTGCCAAGCGCCCTTTCTCGGTCTACGTTTGATCCAGGTCTGCAGCTCCGTCAAAGAGACGAGCTGCGGAAAATCGCGTCTGACGAAAGACGACCACACCTGTTCACCGTCTAGGAAGCGCTTGAGATGCCGCAGCCTGAGCGCATGTCTGCGCAAGAGCAACCACGGCATTCCAAGGCCTCCGTTCAGCGGTCGTTGACAGCAGATGGATCGCCTGACCAGTGGCACCTGACCCTTCCACAAAAAGTCGAAGAGCAGGCGTACCAGCTTGGCCAACCAGCGGTCGGACAAGGGACGACGGTCAAGCGGTAATAGATGACGGATGCGATGTACGCATTCGCCACCTCCGCTCGACCTTTCAGGGACAGCTTCCTCTCGGCCCATTTCTGGGTGAGACGTGCCACCCTGCTCGTCACATCTTCCCAGTTCTTATCCACCTGGAGGTCCGGACCGAACCAGACCCCGAGCAGTTTAACGGGTCCGTCTGTCCAGCGCCCTACGACGCTGTTGGACGGCATGGGCTTGCCTCTCCAGGTGCCCAGTTGCAAGCCCACAGACTTTTCCGCGTTAATCTTTGCCCCTGTCACCGCTTCGTACTGGTTTAGCGTCTCGCCAATCAGGCCAATGTGCCTGTGGCTCGACACCACCACGGTGACGTCGTCGGCATAAGCAGACACGCTGTTTCCGCCTCCTAGATCGCGCGGGATGCCCCTCAAAGCCTCCAACTTGCGCAGTAATGGCTCGAGAGTCAAAATGTACAAGAGGGAGGAGAGAGGGCATCCTTGGCGGACCGAACGCGAGATGTCGAACGGTTCCGAAAGGTGACCGTTCACCCGTATCACCGAGCAGATGTTGCTGCATAAAGCAGCGATCGACCCGCGGAAGACTGGACCGAAGCCGGCTGCCCTGAGGACAGCTGCCAGGTACCGATGGTCGACCCTATCGAAGGCTTTACTCTGATCCAAGTTGATCAAAGCCCCACCCGCGCCAGCGTCGTTACCCACCCTCTCTATGATGTAGCGCATGAGATGGAGGTTGTCGTGTATCGACCTGGTCGGCACGGCGCATGTCTGCGTCCCGCCGACCAGCTTGTCCACGACAAGCGCCAATCTCTTGGCTAGCACCTTGGCCAAAATCTTCAACTCTGCATTGAGCAGAGTGATGGGCCGGAAATTCCCTATAACGTCCCCCTTGTTTGGGTCCTTCTTTAGCAAAGCCACACCCCTCGACAGACAAAAGCAGGAATTCTCCGTTTTGCTGCCAGTTGCAGTAGACGTTTGCCAACAGGTCCGCAAACAAGTCTGGCATTGAAAAGTAAAGCTCGTAGGGCAGACCATCCAAACCGGCGATCTACCTCTCGTGCAACTCTCATCGCTTCCTGTACTTCCCAGGCAGATATCGGTCCTTCGCAGCACTCTGCCTCGCTGTCCGAGAGTTGCGGCAGTCCGTCCAGGTACACACCGAAGTCTGTACCGTTGGTGCCCGTTCCACCGCTCGTCCCAAACAGTTGAGCAAAGTGCCGCTGAAGCACCGTACACATCTGCTTCGGTTGGGTAACCTCGCGCCCGTTCTGGTCCACCAAAGACCGAATGGTTGCTCTGTTGCCTCGCTTCGCCTCCGCCACGCGGGCCCATCGAGCGGCTCTAGTCCCCTCCCCGCTTAGCGAACGTGCCTTAGCTCTGACAACGCAGCCTTGTTTGGCGTCGAAGTGTTGGTCGAGGGCCAACCTTGCCGCCAACACGTCGGTCGCGATGCCAGTGTCAAGAGCCTCGTCTAGTTCTTAACTAAATCCCGCTCTCTCTTACTACGTTCAATAGCTAGAGTCTTACTATACCTAATCGACTCTACTCTAATTGCTCTCTTGAGGGCAAACCACCAGTTGTTGTTGATGATTGCCCCCGTGAGCGCCCGCTTAACTAGTAAACTAATCCGGTCTCTGTAAGCTTTGCACGCCGTTAACGACGCGTTCAGCTTCCAGTAGCCGGGTCCCGTCCATGTAGCCTATCTAAGTCGACCGTACAGATCACTAATTTGTGGTCCGTATATTCGACTAGGTGGAATTGTGGACACCCTACGCTGTCCTTATCCGCTGGCCTACAAAACACTCTATCTAAGTACGATCTAGACGACCCGATGCGGTTTGTCCAAGTCCACATTGGCACATTCGGGTTGTCTAGTCGAAACCTGTCGGACAGCTGAAAGCGGCCGAGTAGGTTGGCGCGAGGCTCTTGCACCCTCCCCCTCTCCTATCAGACGCTCCCCTGCCCACCCGATCGAAACGTTCGTCTAAGACAGCGTTCCAATCCCCAACTAGTACTAGAGTGCGTGACGTTCCAGGAAAACTTCCAGACGTTTGAAATAATCCGACTGCCCTGCTCCTGTCGGAGCGTAGGCAGCCAGCAGTCTGAAAGCACCGCCGTCACTACCGTCCACGTCGAGGACCACCAACTTACCTTCCGGATCCAAGAAGACTGTCCTTATTTTCAGGTCCAGGCCCTTCCGAAACAACACCGCAGTACCACCACCGCCCGCTCCCGGCCGACACGGAGATAGAAATATCTCGTATCCGCCGAAAAGGGCTGCGAGTTCCTGCGGGTCGGAGAGCCTGGTTTCACTGATGGCTGCTAATCCACATCATGAAACCTCAGGTCGTTTAACAGGTGACCCTGTTTCCAAGGTGACCCGAGGCCTCTCACATTCAGCAACCGATTCTAAGATTTGCCATGTTTAATAATAATAATAATAATAATAATAATAATAATAATAATAATAATAATAATAATAATATAATAATATAATAACGTTTCTTCCAAGAAAATAGAGAAGTGAAAACAACGACAAAAAGGTTTTACAGAAAGTTAAACAAAAAACCGTATCAATAGATGAGATGCCAACAACATCAGAGATTCAATCATACTGAGAAGGAATATAGAGCAAACAAGAACAACACAACAATAATTCTCAGTGGATGAATAGGGAAAAAGGGAGGAAGAGCAAAATAGCACCGCACGTATGGCCTACCATCACAAACCAAGAGATCATAGACTCACTGAGGACTGCCGGTAACTGAAAAACTCCAGGGATAGACAAGGTCCCCAACTTCTGGCTGAAACACCTCCCCAGTACCCATACTCACATAGCACCAGCATTTAATTTGTTAATAAGCAAACCAGAATCAACATCAAAATGGATGATGGAAGAACAAAATGCCCTAATTCCCAAATGCAAAAGTCACCGTACACCCACAATAACATGCTTATCAATAATCCACAAAACCATCACATCAATCATCTATAACCGGCTTATAATACATCTGGAAAACAACAATGCTTTACCAGAAAAACAAAAAGGGTGCCGGAGAGGGATGTATGGTTGAAAGGAGCAATTTTTGGTAAACCGAGCCATTATAAAGGACTGTAAGAGGAGAAAGACAATATTGGAAAACCAGTATAACACTGAAAAATGAATCATAAGTCATTAAAATCTGCCCTAACCCCATAAGAAAAGAGATTCTCCAAAGAGATTCGCTGTCACCCCTACTTTTCTGCCTTACTCTGACCTCACAAACAAACTTGTTAAATGAAACCACCATGGGTTGTAGATGCTATGGACAAACAATAAAACATCTCTTGTACATGGATGATTTTAAAATTTTCGCTAAAAATACCACAGAACAAAGAATCCTTCTAAAAATTGTCCGTAGTTTCAGCAAGGACATCGGGATGACCATGAGGATGAACAAATGTTCCAAAGTGACGCTGAGAAGAGGCAAATTAATCGGCACTGAAAACGCTGCACTCGACATAGAGACAGAATTCAGAGAATTAGACCACAATCGCCTATACGGATAAGTAGGAATATACGAAACAGTTAAGATACAACACACAGAAATGAAAGAGAAAATTAGGAGAGAGTATTACAGAAGAGTTAGAGTAATATTAAACACTGAGCTCAATGCTAAAAATAAGGTAATAGGGATAAACACGTTAGCCAGGCCAGTCATAAGTTACATCTTCAACATAAACTGGAAGATCGGTGAATCGAAAAACTTAGAAAAACCAGAAAACTTTTAACAGCATACCGAAGTCAGCACCCCAAAGCAGATGCAGACAAGATATATCTACTCCTCTCAGAAGGAGGCTGCGGCCAGACAGATAAAGAACTACTATAAAATAACAACAGCTGAACTTGAAAAATTCTTAGAAACAAAAAGTAGAAGACTACTACATGTAATAAGGCAACACGAGAAAAAGAAAACTCTTTTCTCGATACACAACGATGCAACAAAATAGAAAACACAAACAAACTACATTTATACACTGATTTCAGATGACAATATAGCAGAGATGGTTAGAGACAATAAACAGCATAAAAACAGAACTACAAAACATACTAACGAAGAAATGGAGAGAAAAATCACTCTATGGCCAATACCCTGCAAGGCTTAACAGAGAAGAAATGAGCCTAAGTAAAAGCCAACAATGGCTCAAAAGCTCTGGTCTAAAAGCTGAAACAGAAGGACTAATTCTCGCTGCACAAGACCAATGGCTGACCACAAACAACTATAAAAGCAAAATAATGAAAACAAGCCCTAACAGCAAATGCAGAATAATGCAGAATGTGCAACCACCACAATGAGGCAGTTGACCATATCATCTCTGGCTGTCCAGTCCTTGCCAAATCTGGACATATATACAGACTTAACCGAGTAAGTAGTTATATATCTATGGGTTATTGATGCAATGGACAAACAATAAACCATCTCCTGTACAAGGATGATTTTAAAATTTTCACTAAAAATACCACAGACCCCAGACAAAAGAAACTGATGAAATACAATACCGGGATGAGTTTGCACTCCCCAACAATAAAAAAAAGAACACACTAAGCTGAAACACACACACACGCGCGCACACACGCACACACACACGCACACACACACGCACGCGCGCGCACACACACACACACACACACACACACTAGCAATACGGAAGTATAGCAGGTGATGCAATCGAAATTTGCTTGAAACTACCAAATGAATAATAATAATAATAATTATAATAATAATAATAATAATAATATTTTCTATTATAGGCAGAAGGCCTAAAATTTGTGGGTGAAGGGTAGTCCGATTAAATCGACCTCAGTGCTTCATTAGTACTATTTCATCGGCCCCGAAAGGATGAAAAGCAAAATCGACCTCAGCAGTATTTGAAAAATAATAATGATGATGATAATAATAATACTAATAATAATAATAATTATAATAATAATAATGATGATGATGATGATAATAATAATAATAATAATATAATAATAATAATATTTTCTATTATAGGCAGAAGGCCTAAAATTTGTGGGTGAAGGGTAGTCCGATTAAATCGACCTCAGTGCTTCATTAGTACTATTTCATCGGCCCCGAAAGGATGAAAAGCAAAATCGACCTCAGCAGTATTTGAAAAATAATAATGATGATGATAATAATAATACTAATAATAATAATAATTATAATAATAATAATGATGATGATGATGATAATAATAATAATAATAATAATAATAATAGAAGGGGACTGGACGATTACATCGATCCCAGTGTTATCACTGGTACTTATACGACGGGCTTCTTTCAGTTTCCGTCTGACAAATCTACTTACAAGGCTTTGGTAAGCCCGAGACTACAGTAGAGGACACTTGCCTAAGATGTCACGCAATGGGACTGAACTCGGAACCATGCGGTTTGGAAGCAAGCGTCTTGCCACACAGCCATGCCTGCGCCTATAAAAATATGAAACACAAAGCTTATTAAAGAGTACATATAAATTCAAATATTGAGACTAGTCTACCTCTTGAAACACATACTTATTCAAGCAAGTATAAGGAGACGTTCGTAAGTTCAATAGATGAGAATATTCATAAATCCATATACACGTTAAGGTGCATAGATTGATAGATAGATAGATAGATAGATAGATAGATAGATAGATAGATAGATAGATAGATAGATAGATAGATAGATAGATAGATAGATAGATAGATAGATAGGTAGATAGATAGATAGATATGTTTCTTTATTAGCTACACAGGGCTGCACACAGACGGGACAAATTACAAGGTAGAGCTTTTCTTTTGGGGGATAAAAAGGGGGGGGTCGATCAAAAGGGATCGTAAAAGGAAAAAAAGAGGAAAGCAAAAAAAAGGGAAAAACTAAAAATAAAAGGAAAAAGAACAAATCGATCAATAGGGATCGTTATCACAGAAATGTCAATATAAAGTGTAAAGGGGAGGACAGGTGAGGTTTACCCGTGGAAAGAAAAGCCTACGGAAAAGACCACGGTAACCTCGGTCAATGAAGTCACATGTGATATTTTTTTACAAATAAGTAACTATCTGTATTAAATTTTTACGGTTAATAGGATCATACTCAAGGTGGCTTCGTCATTCATACGTGCCATCCTTGCTACATTCACCCATCTTTTTTAAAACATTCACTAGACAAAACTTGCCTCTCTACTCTCACTTTCCTTTTCAAGTGATACTTGAAGAAGTTGATGAGAGATTGACCAGAGAGGAAAGTGTTTGTCTCTAATCCTTTCAGGCGCGTCCACCAGATACATTCTTTCGCCATAGCCACAAGTATGATACAAATAGCTCTTCCTTCCCGTTTAAAGGAAGGAGGCGTGACGATATTAACGATATACTCGGCTGATTAACCTACACGTCCCACACGTGACAGCAGTCGTTCGACATAAGCCCACAGGTCGGAGATTGTTGGACACTGCACGATTGCGTGCAGAACGGTTTCGTCGCTCTGATCGCATCTCGGGCAGGTCAGCCCCGTGTTTCTCGAGCCATGCCTATAGAGCTTATCCCGAACGGGTAGCACTGCCAGGCCAGGGATCTCTGGAAGTTGTCCATGATCCCGGCCCGAAAGTCGTCTCAAACAGGCGGGTCAGGTATTCCTCGTCGACGCCCTGGTTCGCCCCAATATCGTCGTCGTACCTCCCCTCCACTAATCCCCTATAGAATGCTTTGGTTGTGTTGAAGTCACTCAAGGTCGACCCGGAACGGCATAGTTGCTTGAGAGCAACGCGACACTCGCGGTGCCACCGCCCTTCCTCGGCCTCTTTTTGATCAACGACTGCAGTTCGGTCATGGAGACGATCTGCGGGAAGGCGTGCCTCACAAACGGCGACCACACCTGTTCACCGTCGTCTACACAGAGCTGGCGATGTCGCAGTCTCAGCGCGTGTCTGCGCATCATCAACCACGGCATGCCCAGTCCTCCTTTTAACGGGTGCTAACAGAAAATGGATCGCCTGACCATCGGGACGCATCCTTTCCACAAGAGGCGGAAGAGAATGCGTTCTAGTTTGGTGATGGTAGGGTCGGGACAAGGTACGACGGTCAGGCGGTAGTAGATGATGGACGTGATGTACGTCTTCGCCACCTCCACCCGAATTTTTAGGGACACTTTCCTCTCAGCCCATTGCCTTGTGAGACTGACCACCCTACTCGTTATCTCGTTCCAGTTCTTCTCCATTTGGACGTCTGAACCGAACCAGACCTCGAGCAACTCGACCGGACCGTCGGTCCAGCGTCCCACGACGGAGGCGCTGGTGGACGGCATGGGCTTGCTTCTCCAGGTGACGAGTGGCAAGCCCACTGATTTTTCCCGGTTGATTTTCGCTCCTATCACCGCTTCGTAGTCTTTCAGTGTCTCGCCGACCAGCTCGATGTGCTCGTGGTTTGACGCTATGACGGTGACGTCGTCCGCGTATGCAGACACACTCGTCCCGCATCCCAGTTCTCGCGGGATGCCCCTCAGAGTCGCCAGCTTCCGCAGTAGTGGCTCGAGAGTCAATACGTAGAGAAGCGACGAGAGGGGGCATCCCTGACGGACCGAACGTGCAATGTCGAAAGGTCTCGATAGATGTCCATTTACGCGAATTAACGAACGGATGCCTCTGTACAAAGCGGCTATCCGGCCGCGGAAGACGGGACCGAAACCAGCCGCTCTAAGGGCAGCCTCCAAGTATCAATGGTCTACCCTATCGAAGGCTTTCGATTGATCCAAATTGATCAGCGCCCCACCCATGCCAGGTTCCTTAACTACTCTTTCTATGATGTAGCGCATCAGGTGGAGGTTGTCATGGATGCTCCGGCCCGGCACGGCGCACGTTTGCGCCGTCGACCAGTTTCTCGATGACAAGCGCCAAATTCTTGGCTAACACCTTGGCCAAAATTTTCAAGTCTGCATAAAGTTATCTATTACATTCCTCTTGTTTAGATCCAAGACGTCTCCAAACAAGTCTGGCATACAATTGTAAAACTCGTAGGGCAGACCATCCAAACCCGGCGATTTGTCTCTCGAGCATTCTGCCATTGCGTCCCGCACATCTGCCGCCGTGATGGCACCTTCGCAGCACCTTGCCTCTCTTGCCGAGAGTCGTGGCAGGCTGTGCAGGTAGGCACTGAAGTCAACCCTGCGTTCACGCTCGCCACTCGTCCCGTACAGTCGGGCAAAGTGCCGCTGAAATGCCTCGCACATCTTGCTGGGCTCGAGCAATTCGCGCCCTTGTTCGTCTACCAGAGACAGAATGGTGGCTTTGTTGCCCAGCTGCGCCTCCGCCACCAGGGCCTCTCTCGCGGCTCCAACACTTTCCATCCTTTGAGCACGCATCCTAGCCCTGACAGCACACCCTTCGTGTTTGGCGTTGAAGTGTTGGTCGAGGGCCAACCTCGCCGCCAAAACGTCGGATGTGATGCCGCTTCTTATTGCCTCTTCTAACTTCTTAACTATCTCACACTCTACTCTATTTCTATCTACGGCTAGTGCCTTGCTATATCTAATTGCTTCCGCTTTTACTGCTCTCTTGAGGGCGAACCACCATTTGTTGTTGACGATAGCTCCCGTTAAAGCCCTCTTTACTAACGTGCTGATTCTGTCTCTGAAAACCTGTCTGGACGGGAAAGATGCGTTTAGTTTCCAGTAACCGGGACCCTGTCTATGTGCCTTGTCTAAGTCTAGCATACACGTCACGAATTTGTGATCCGTGTAGCTGACTATGTGGAATTGTGGACATCCTAAATTATCCCTGTCTACTGTCCTACACAGTATCCTATCTAGGTACGATCTCGATGACCCACTGCGGTTGCTCCATGTCCATGTTGGTGCATTTGGGTGGTCGAGTCGGTACCTGTCAGACAGTTGGAATCGTCTGAGCAGGCCTCTGTGGCATTTGCATCCCCTTCTGTTTTTGTCTCTCCCCACATAGTCTAGATGCGTGTCCAAGGGAGCATTCCAATCCCCCACTAAAAGTAAAGGACGAGATGTTCCCAGGAATACTTCTAGACGTCAAAAGAAATCCGGCATAGACTGATACGAGTCGAAAAGCGCACCCATTGCTGCCGTCGACATCCAGGACGACCAGTCTACCCTCCGGGTCTACGAATATCGTCTTGACCTCGAGATCCAGGTTCTTGTGAAAAAGTACCGCGGTGCCACTACCGCCCATCCTCGGCAGACAGGGAGAAAAATAAATGATAAACTGTCCGCCAAACATGGACTTTAGGGCCCGTGGCTCGTGGAGTCTGGTCTCATTTATGGCTATGATTCCCAAATCGAGTGACTTGATGTCATTTAGGAGGTACCCTTGTTTCCAAGGAGACCCCAAGCCACGCGCATTCACACAACCAATCTTGACCATGATCCTATTGAGGTGTGTGCTTTAAAACACAAAAAGGAAGGTGCAGAGAGTTACTTGTGACGAAAGTTTTGGCTTCCTCGTCCTTTGATGTGTCTTGGAGGAGGTTTTTATAGAGTTTTTTCGATAGATACTTTTGGAACCCCCCAACCGCATTTGGAAAGAGGGCTTTGAGTGTGTGGTGTAATGTTTGTGTGATGTGTAGTATTTTGATGTGTTTGGGTAGTGTAGTGTGTGGATGGTTGTTAGTTTTGAAGTCATCTTCACAGATGTTTGTGTGAGCTGTGATGTACTCCATTAGTTTTGAGTCTTTGGTGTCTATCGCTGATAGCATTGTGTGTGTTTTTCTGGTGTTGGTGCTGGTTTGGTTGTGTAAGGAGCTTTCAGGGTCCAGATATATCCCTGCTTTGGTTGCATTTTCTTGTTTGTTTTTTTTATCTTTTTCTTTTACCCCCGGTGGCTATTTGCCATTCTGTCGAACTTTCGTCGTTAGACGAAAAGTCTGACGAATCAGAAGGGGGAAAAGGCAAAGCGTTTGCATCTATATGTATGTTTGTAGAAGGTGTTGTTTTGTGTGGTGATTGTGCTGTTGGGGTATTAGGGGCAGAATTTGTCTTTTCGTCATTGTTATTTGTTTTCTTGGTTGTTGTTCTTGGTGCTGGTGTTGGTGTTGGTCTGTCTTTTGGTGTTGGTGGTGATGTTGTTTCTCTAGTTGGTTGCGATGTCAAAGGTAATTGTGATGGTTTTGTTTCTCTTCTTGGTGAGGGGGAAACAGTTTTTACGTCGTCTGCTGTTTGTCCTGTCTTTTGCGTTGAAGGAGGTGTGGGTAGCAGGGATTTTCTTCCAGGTTTTGGAGGTGGTTGCTGTTGCCTATTTCTGGCAGCAGTTGGGCAATCATATCTGAGGTGTGCCTCACTGTTGCACAAATAGCATCTTGGCCTCCTGCCCTCCACCACTACATACAATTTTTGGTCTTTTCTCAGTTGGTAAATTATTTATTGCTTCTTGAGTGATTTGAAGCAATATTTCAAGCTTTTTACCAGTCCAGCTTTCCCCTGGAATGTCGGCGATTTCTAAAATATCTGCTTCTATATCGAAGCAGATGGCCGATACTAGCCACTGGGTATCCACTTCTGGAGGCACATTGTTTATTGTTATTTTCGTTACTCTGCGCCCAAGGTAGCTAGGTACCATTGTTACCTGGTCTGTGCGCAGAGTAAGCGTCGACAACTTCTTTGCTAGTTCTTCCGTATGGAAGCGAACTTGCACGGTAGCAAATTTACACCCCAATTCACATAATTTCGGAACTTCCACACAGAAGCGAGGCACTTCTCAGTCTTTTCTGTAGGTGGGCTTTCTGGTCTCTTTGTTTTGGTGTTGAGTATTTTGTAGATGATGGTCTTCTTTTGTGTTTCTTCTAAAATGTTCCGTGGAATATTTAAATGTATTGTGTCTTGTATTTGTTGATGAGTAAATTTTAAGATTCTTCTTTTCGGTCGTATTGCTTCCGCGAAATTCGTCTTTTTTGTGGAGGTGGTGGTGGTGGTGGTGGTGGTGGTGGTGATGGTGATGGTGGTGGTGGTGGTGATGGTGGTGGTGGTGGTGTTGGTGGTGATGTTTGTGGCAGAGTCGTTCGTAGTAGTAGTAAATAACTGTGAAGTCCGGTTGTTTAACAGTCTATGTAAAAGAGGTCGTTATGTTAGCGTTCAGGCTCACATTTGAGTCTGTGTTGCTTTTCCTCATTTCCCCTCCTTCGTGAAATTGTGGTGAAGGCAGTATGGGGAAATCAACGTCGTAAGCGTTGTCAAGGAGGGTGTCGGTGTTGATGGTGGAATCATTGGTGGCGGTGACGGTGGACGGTCTGGTTTTGTAGTTGTTGCTGATGGTGGTGGTGGTGTTAGTGGCTTTCAAACTGTCAGGTTCAGCGTTTAGTGGCAGGGAGTCTTGCTCTTTTGTTTCGGCGTCACGCTTGACTTGCGCCTTAGCCTCGTGGTGACCAGTAGCCGTTTTTGATAATAAAGATGGCTAAAATAAAAGCACGAAGCCTTTGAGAATTTTTTTAAATTTTGCCCACTAAGGGCGAAATTTTGTGTGGATGTTAATGAAAGTATGGGTTGGGTGTTGTACACCTTTTAGACATAAAATGTTTGACAATCAACAATTTTAAACGTAGAAAACTACCAACTTACTTGGAGCCCATTTGACTTGCGTCTGTCATGATAGATAGATAGAGAGATAGATAGATAGATAGATAGATAGATAGATAGATAGATAGATAGATAGATAGATAGATAGATAGATAGATAGATATGTTTCTTTATTAGCCACACAGGGCTGCACACAGACAGGACAAATTACAAGGTAGAGCTTTTCTTTTGGGGGTAAAAAAAGGGGGGGGGGTTTCGATCAAAAGGGATCGTAAAAGGAACGAAAGAGGACAAAAAAGGGGAGGATAAAGTTTTTTTAAATAATTTTTTTAAAAAGGGGGGGAAAGGGAAGGGGAAAAATTGATCAATAGGGATCGTTATCACAGAAATGTCAATATAAAGTGTAAAGGGGAGGACAGGTGAGGTTTACCCGTGGAAAGAAAAGCCTACGGAAAAGACCACGGTAACCTCGGTCAATGAAGTCACGTTATATTTCTCTTTTTTTTTGCAAATAAGCAACTCTCTGTATTAATTTTTACGGTTCATAGAATCATAGTCAAGGTGGCTTCGTCATTCATACGTGCCATCCTTGCTACATTCACCCATCTTTTTTTAAAACATTCACTAGACAAAACTTGCCTCTCTACTCTCACTTTCCTCTTCAAGTGATACTTGAAGAAGTTGATGAGAGATTGACCAGAGAGGAAAGTGTTTGTCTCTAATCCTTTCAGGCGCGTCCACCAGATACATTCTTTCGCCATAGCCACAAGTATGATACAAATAGCTCTTCCTTCCCGTTTGAAGGAAGGAGGCGTGACGATATTAACGATAGACTCGGCTGATAAACCGACACGTCCCACACGTGACAGCAGTCGTTCGACATAAGCCCACAGGTCGGAGGTTGTTGGACACTGCACGATTGCGTGCAGAGCGGTTTCGTCGCTCTGCCCGCATCTCGGGCAGGTCGGCCCCGTGTTTCTCGAGCCATGCCTATAGAGCTTCTCCCGAACGGGTAGCGCTTCTCGGTAGCACCGCCAGGCCAGGGATCTCTGGAAGTGATCCATAGGTCCCGGCCCGAAAGTCGTTTCAAACAGGCGGGTCAGGTATTCCTCGTCGACGCCCAGGTTTGCCCCAAGATCGTCGTCGTACCTACCCTCCACTAAGATAGATAGATAGATAGATAGATAGATAGATAGATAGATAGATAGATAGATAGATAGATAGATAGATAGATAGATAGATAGATAGATAGATAGATAGATAGATAGATAGATAGATAGATAACTTTCTTTATTGGCCACACAGGGCTGGACACAGAGGGGACAATTACAAATGTAGAGCTTTTCTTTTCGGAGATGGAAAAAGAAAAAGAAGAAAAAAAGAAACAAATGTAAAATTTCGATTAAAAGGGATAAAAAAAAACGGCAAAAGGCATCGTGTATCACTGAAAGAAAAAAAATTTTTTTTTTCAAAGTAACAAACAAGATTAGGTTCATCCGTGGAAAGAAAAGCCTACAGAAAAGACCACGGTAACCTCAGGCAGGGAGGAAATAAACACATGAGAGAAAAGTGCTCTCTCTCTCTCTTTTACGATTTACAAGATCATGCTCAAAGTGGTTTCGTCACTCGCACGCACCATCTTTGCTACATTCACCCACCTTTTTTTGAAACTTTCACGAGACAAAACTTGCCTTTCCATTCTCACCTTCCTTTTCAAGTGGTACTTGAAAAAGTTGAGCGATTGGCTAGAGAGGTAAGTGTTTGTCTCTAGTCCTTTCGCTCGGGTCCACCACACACATTATTTCACCATAGCCACCAATACGATGAAAACTGACTTGCCTTCCCGGTTGAGGGAAGGGGGCGGTGCAATTTTCACGATAGACTCGGCCGACAAGCGGACTCGTCCCACACGTGACAGCAGCCGTTCGGCATAAGCCCACAGGTCCGAAATGGATGGACACTGCACGAGTGCGTGCAGAACCGTTTCGTCGCTCTGCCCGCATCTCGGGCAAGTCGGTCCAGTGTGTCTCGAACCATTCCTGTAGAGCTTATCCCGAACAGGTAATGCTTCTCGATAGCACTGCCAGGCCAGAGATCTTTGGTGATTGTCCATAGGTCCCGGCCTGAAAGTTGTCCTGAACAGACGGGTCAGGTGTTTCTCGTCGACGCCCAGACTCTGCCCGAGAACGTCGTCGCTCCTCCCCTCCACTAATCCTCTATAGAACGCCTTTGTTGTAATGAAGTCGCTCAAATTTGGTCCCGGACGGCAGAGTTGCTTGAGAGCAACGCGACACTCGCAGTACCATTCGCCTAGCCTCGGTCTCTGTTTAATCCATGATTGTAATTCGGCCAAGGAGACGAGCTGCGGGAAAGCGCGTCGCACAAAAGGCGACCACACCTGTTCACCATCGTCTATGAAGCGCCGGAGATGTCGCAGTCTCAGCGCATGTCTGCGCATCATCAACCACGGCATGCCTAGCCCTCCATTTAGCGGGTGTTGACAGCAAATGGATCGCCTAACCATCGGAACGCTTCCCTTCCACAGGAAGTGATGTACGCATTCGCCACCTCCGCCCGACCTTTTAGGGATAGCTTCCTCTCAGCCTATAGCTGGGTGAGAGTGGCCACCCTAGTCGTTATTTCGCCCCAGTTCTTCTCCATTTGGAGGTCTGGACCGAACCAGAATCCGAGCAATTTAACCGGTCCGTCGGTCCAGTGTCCCACGATGGAGATGCTGTTGGACGGCATGGGCTTGCTTCTCCAGGTGCCGAGTCTCAAGCCCACTGACTTTTCCCGGTTAATTTTTGCTCCCGTTACCGCTTCGTATTCTTTTAGTGTCTCGCCGACCAGGTCGATGTGCTTGTGGCTCGACACTATGACGGTGACGTCGCCCGCGTATGCAGACACGCTCCTCCCACATCCCAGCTCTCGTAGGATGTCCCTCAGCGTCGCCAGCTTCCGCAGTAGTGGCTCAAGAGTCAATACATACAGAAGAGATGAGAGGGAGCATCCTTGACGAACCGAACGCATGATGTTAAAAGGTCTCGATAGATGTCCATTTACGCGAACTACCGAGCGGATGCCGCTGTATAAGGCAGCGATTCAACCGCGGAACATGGGACCGAAACCAGCCGCTTTAAGGACAGCCTCCAAGTAGAGATGGTCTACCCTATCGAAGGCTTTTGATTGATCCAAATTGATCAGCGCCCCACCCATGCCAGGATTCTTAACTGCCCTGTCTATGATGTAGCGCATCAGGTGGAGGTTGTCATGGACACTCCTACCCAACACGGCGCACGTTTGTGCCTTGTCGACTAGTTTCTCGATGACAAGCGCCAAATTCTTGGCTAACACCTTGGCCAAAATTTTCAAATCTGCGTTGAGCAGAGTGATGGGCCTGAAATTATCTATGACGTCCACTTTGTTTGGATCTTTTCTTAACAGTGCCACTGCTCCTCGCTTTACAAAGGCGTGGATACTCCCGTTTTGCTGTCAGTTGCAGTAGACAGCTGCCAAGGCGCCTCCAAACAAGTCTGGCATATGACATAAAGTTCGTAGGGCAGACCATCCAAGCCTGGTGACTTGTCTCTCACGCAGCCTGCCATCGCATCCCTTACATCCGCGGTTGTGATGGGTTTTTCACAAGACTCTGCCTCTCTTGCAGGGAGTCGTGGCAGGGCATGCAGGTAGGCACTAAAGTCCACTTTGCGTTCTGACCCACCACTTGTCCCAAACAGCTGGGTAAAGTGTTGTTGAAAAGCCTCACACGTCCTTTCAGGCCCGAGTAATTCGCACCCCTAGATAGATAGATAGATAGGTAGATAGATAGATAGATAGATAGATAGATAGATAGATAGATAGATAGACAATAGATAGATAGATAGATAGATAGATAGATAGATAGATAGATAGATAGATAGATAGATAGATAGATAGATGTGTATGTGTGTGTGTGAACGCAAGCAAAAATATTTAATTTTATGTGAACTAGGGTCTTATCATCAAAAAGCATAAATGTGTATGAACATAGATTTTCAAAGATTTTCAACTATTAGTAAGCCATGTAGCCTGAAGTATTCATTACTTATGTTTCGGTTGAATTTTATATGCAAAATAAAGAAAATATAATGCCATGTGCAAATATGTATACCTTAAAACGAATAGAGTATTGACTTTCTTATGTTCTACTTGTCCTGTCATTTACTGTTTTTATTTTTATTTGTATTTTAACTGTCTTGTATTGTTTTTACTGTCCTGTTTTTGTTACCACTTTTACCCCTCCACAAAAAATCTCAAATTATTTGCGGGAAGGACCGTTTCATAGAAGTCGTATCTCGCCTTTACCTTCGAAATGCGGAGTTGACGAAACGGAGGCGGCTGAAGAAGGGGAATTTTCCTTGTGTCGTATGTCTTGTACCCTGTGTTTTCGTTGTTTAAAAAAATGTCCGTTTCCACGGTTCTGTTTTTATGTTTTCGTTTCTCATTGTGTTCGACGTTTTTTGGTGTCCTGTACCTATATATGCATGTATATATACATATAGATGTAGGTACGTAAATATATGTATGTATATATGCATATGGTTTATTTATTATATATATATATATATATATATATATATATATATATATATATATATATATATATATATATACTATCATTCATAATTTAGACCAGTGGTTCTCAACTGGGGTCCGTATGACCCCTAGGGGTTCATGCAAGATTTTTTTCTAGGGTGGGATCTACGCAAACAAAATAATAAGTTGGGCGTCCACAATAGTATATTAAGGGTCCATGAAAAAAAATTTCCTTTAGATATATTTATTGCAAGAAACATCAAGATTTTTTTCTCTAAGGTTTTGTGAGAAGAAAAATAGGAATTTTAAGAGAAGTATCTGTAACGGTAGAAATTAGGAATTTGTGACAGTTGAAATTAATTTGTAAACAATAATATGGAACGTAGGAGTCGTAATCAGCTTGTAAAGATTGGTTTTTTTGTTGCTTGCCATTATGTAAAGATGAAAGAATAGTGATTGAAGTTGTGAAGAAAATATTTGTTTCATTGTAAAATACCTTGCTTCAACGGCCAGGTGATAAAATCGTAAAGTATGAGAAGTAAAGATAGATATCGTAGATTTTCCATGTATAGTTTGTGTACACGTTCTCTTAGTAGTAATCTACAGATAGAGATAGAACAACGTTGTAAGAAAAAATAAAGTGAGCCAGTGAGAGTGAGAGAGGGTGGGAGGAAGTAACTGCCTCGTTAGCGAGTTACCATAGTTGTCCTGTTGTGCCCTTTTCTTTAGAGACGGCATTTTGTTCAGCCGGCCGGTCAGCCAGACTTCGTTCTCACTAACTCGGATTCTTTCTTTTTATAACTATCCAGAAGGAAAGACATATCGTTGAGACCAATGAATTTCGTTTGTGGTACTTGTTATCTTAATTCTAGCTTTTAGTGAAATAGAAGAGGTTACAAGGGTCAAGTGGCGAAGACCACAGAAAAACTATTGTTTTACCGTGAGAAAAGTGCTGTTGAAGTGTTAATTTAAATTTGGCTATCTAGGATCGAATCTACATCATGCCTGCAAGATCCACTACATCACACCCCTCCCCAGTGAGGTTCCGAGGAAAGGAAATAAACGATCTAGGGAAAAGAATGCATTCATACAAAAATGCATTTGAAGACAAGGTGAAAATAACGTTCAATTGTGAAAAGTATCTTGTTGCTGGTGAATGCGATGCAAGGCTGAGAAAAATTGTGCATATCAGGAGAGAGAATCTTGAGAAGGTATACGGGACAAGTATCTATTCGTGTGCGTCCGAATAGCGGTGTTGCTTTGCTTGTGCAGAATGCAGAATATGTCGGTCGGTGCGCGACTGCGCAGAGTGCACGAGGGTAGAATGTTGCGTGACCGAGGCAGTGAGTGAGCGTGCATGAGTGCGAGAGAAAGTCCTGCAGCTGTGAAATAAGCTGAGGCGAATGAGTGTGCGCATTCTCTATCCATGATATCAGCAAAAGTTTTCTTTCAGGATTGCATTTTGTGTGAAAATACCTAGAAAAGAGTGCAGATGTGAATTGTGTCTGGCATTGTTGTCGTGGGCATTTGCTAAGTTAGCAAGAACGACAGTGTAGCATGCTGGAGTGATGCGCGAGACATATAATTTTCTCTATTAATTTCGTGACCAACCTGGGGTCGAACAGAGACATGTTGACAGAGCATGAGTTGACACCCGATATATACAGAGTCGGGGAAAAGAGCTGAGAAGGTACAGACATGAGAACATCTCTAAAGGCACTATGCATGTGTGTGAGTGAGTGCAGTCATGCAGGTTTGTGTGTGAACGTTGAGAAAACAATTTTGTTTTGTTTTACAAACAAAATACAGAGTAGGGGTCAGCATGCAAAGAAAGATATTGCAAACATTCAAAAAGAGAACATTTAGCAGAAACCATGTCATAAAAACAGGTGAACAATGCGTGTGCAATGCAAACATAACAAAATTAAATCTCTCTATATATAAAACTGAGAATGTGTGTCTGTCTGTCTGTGTGAATCCCTAAAACTTAAGAACTGCACAACCAATTTCATTCACATTTTACACATGCCTTACTTAGGGTCCATGTAGTGTCATGGGCAAAAAAAATGTTTAACTTCTTGCCTAGAGCGAGCCCACAGCAATATCATATCTTCTCCACTATTTCAATATTACGTGTTAAAAGCGAAACAAAACATCTCTCTATTGTATGTATATGGATGTATATATATATATATATATATATATGTATGTATGTATGTATGTATGTATATGGATGTATGTATGTATATGTATATGTATATATATGTATGTATGTGTGTGTATGTATATGTATATATATATATGTATGTATGTATGTGTATGTTATGTATATATATATATATATATATATTATATATATATATAATTTTAATCCAAAAGGGAAACAAAAAAAAAAACAACAACAACAGGAACAATTACAGTATTATTATTAATAGGCGCTCAGGCGATGGAAGCAGGGGGGTATGACGTTTCGAGCGGAGCTCTTCGTCGGAAACATAAAGAAGGAAGAGAGAGGAAGAAAGATCCCAGAGCGGGGCAACAGGGAAAGAGAAAAAAAAGACGACTGGTGTTTACGAGTTGCACATGGTGAAAGGCGGATGTTGACGATAACAAGAGCAAAGTGGGTTTTTAAAGGCAAAAGAGTGGAGACAAGGTTGGTAACCCAACAGATGTGTGTGTATGTGTGAGTGTGTGCATGTGCGTGTGTGTATGTGTGTGTGTGAGGCGAGATGAAAAAACACAAAAAAATATGTGTGTGTTAGTGTGTGCGTCTGTGTGTAGGCGTGTGAGGTAGGGCGAGACTAGTGGTCAGCTAGCAGACGAGGTCAGTACTAAGAAAAAGAAGGAGGAGGAAGGGAGGTCAGTAGTAAGAAAAAGAAGGAAGGAGGAAGGGAGGGAGGGGAAGGGGTGGGGCGTTATGTAGCGTGTCAGCGTGTGTTGAGTAGTAGTGTGTGTGTGTGTCCAGTGTCGTGGTGGTATTAATGGCGAGTAGATTGAATGTGTGTAAGAGTGATGTATATATAGGCAAGGTGTGTATATGTGTGCAACGAAAAAGGGGGGGGTTTAAGGAAAAAGGACTCCAGCTGAGGGGAAGATGGAAGAGTGGTACTGCGGAGACAGGCGTGGGAAAACCCAACGACACGCGACGGTCCCAGGAACGGGCGGGAGGTCTCGTCAGGTCCAAGGGCGAGGTGTATGCGGCGCGTATGCAGCGCGAGCCGGCGCAAGTGCGTATGTGCGCGTGCCTGCGAGTATGCGCGTAAGTAGGTATGTGTGTGGATGTGTGAGTGTGTCTGTGTGTATGTCTGGGTGGCAGTGTGTCCGATGAATGTATGTGAGTATGTGTGTATGTATGTGTGTGCATAGATGTATGTCCGTTGTGTGTGGTGTATGTGTGTGAGTGTGTATGTATGTACGTGTGGTGTGGGGAAGTGTGTGTATGTGCATGTGTGTGCGCGTACATACAGGGTGTGAGGAGTGAGTGTGTGGTTGTATGTATGTGGTGGTGTATGTATGTGTGTGTGTGTCGGATGCATGTATGTGTATGGGTGTAGTATGCGTGTGTGTATGTATGTATGTGTACGTGCGGTGTGTTGTGTGTTGCGGTGTAGGTGTGCGCGTGTGCATGCATGCATGCATGTGCGTATGTGTGTGTGTGTGTGCCATGTGTGTGGGGTATATATGTATGTGCGTATATGTGTGTGTATGTGCGTACATGTGTGTGTGTGTATGCATTGTGTGTGTATGTAGGTGTGTAGGCGTGTGTGTATAGGTAGTATGTAAGAATGTGTGGGGTGTGTCCGTGTATGTGTGTGTATGTATGTGGTGTGATGTAGGTGTGTGGGCGTGTGTATATGTGTGGTGTATGTAGGTGTTGTGGGCGTGTGTATATAGGTGTATGGTGTATGTCTGGGTGTGTCCGTGCATGTTGTGGTGTGTGTGTATGCATGTGTATGGGGGTGTGTGTGTACGTGTGTAATGTATGTGTGTATGCGGTGTATGCGTGCGTGTGGTGTATGTAGGTGCGTGTGTATGTGTGTGGGAGTGTAGGTGTGTGTGTGCGTGTGCGTGTTTTGTTGGTGTGTGCGTATGTGAGTGTGAGTGTATGGGTGTTTGTCATGCATGTGTGTGCGCGTGCAGGTGAGTGTGTGTGTAAGTATGTGTGTGTGTATGTTTGTGTGAGTGTGTAAGTGTGTATGTCTTGTGTTATGTATGTGCGTATAGGAGTATGTGGGTATGTGTGTATGTATGTATATGGGTGTATGTTATATGATGTGTGTGTGTGCATGTGTATAAGTATATGTGTGTGTGCGTATGTGTGTATATGTGTATGTGTGTGTGTTTATGTATGTGTGTATGTATGTGTGTGGCGTGTGTGTGAGATGTAATGTAGGTGGGTGGTGATGTGTGTGTTTGTGTGTGTGTGTGGTTGTGAGGTGTGTGTGTGTGTTGGTGTAAGTGTGGTGTAAAATGTAAGGTGTGTGTATACAAGTGTATGTATGTATGTAGGTGTGTGTGTGTGTGTATGTGTACGTGTGCGTGTGTATGTTGTATGTGTGTGTGTGTATGCGTGGTGTGAGTGTGAGTGTATGGGTGTATGTCTGGTGTGTTGTATGTCTGAAGTAGGTATGTATGTAGTATGTATGTATGTGTGGTGTGTGCAGGTATGTGTGTGTATGTGTGTGTGTGAGTGAGTAGGTGTGCGTGTATGTATGTGGGAGGTAGTAAGGTGCATGCGAGTGTGTGGGTATGTATGCATACATACGTACGCGCACACCGCAGAAGAAGCAAGCCACACGCACAAAGCGCGCTCACGCACACAACGCCCAAGCAGTACAACGCAAGCCCAAGGGGCCGACCAAGCCCCCAGCGCGCGCCAAGGCGCGCGAGCGCAAAGGCCCTCGAACGCCCCCGCTACGGCGGGAACCGAGGATCCATCAGCCAAAACCGGAAAGCAGAAAAGGGGGGGGCTGCCTGGATGCAAAAAGGTGTATGTGTGTGTGTGCATTCAGTGTAAGGGTGTGCATGTGTGGGCATGTATGTATGTATGTGCCTACATGTATGTTTGCTGTGTGTGTGTGTGAAGTATGTACGTACGTGCTGTGTGTGTGTGTGAGTGTGTGTGTGTATGTATGTGCGTATGTATGTGTGTGTGTATGTGTGTATGTATGTCTGTGTGTGTGGTGTGTGTGTGTAAGTATGTATGTGTGTGCGTATGTATGTATGTGTGTGTGTATGTGCATGTTGGTTTGTATGTTAGTGTGTGCTAGTATGTCTGTAAAGTGGTGTGATTAAATGTGTGAATGTATGTACGTAAAATGGGTTGCGTATGTGTGTGTGTGAACAGGCGTGTGGGAGGTAGGTGGTTGGGTTGTGTGTGGGGAGGTAGGTGGGTGGGGTGTGTGCGTGTGGGAGGCAGGTGGGTGTGTGTGTGTGGGTGGTGTGCAAAAAAAAAAAAAAAAAAAAAACAGACTCAAGAGGAGGGGGCTGTGTTAAGTCCGTGTGGGGTGGTAGTTTGTAGGGTGAAGATGTAGCGTTGCTCCAAGTGGAGCCTGGAAAGTGGGCGACCTTGGTGGGGGGCGAGACCAAACACTGAGATGTCATCTAGGGAATGGCCGGCCGAGCGGAAGTGGCGTGCGACGGGAGAAAAAGAGAGTGTAGGCGAACGTCCCTTAAGTGCTCAGTGATGAACGGTCGGACAACCGGCGTCCCGTGTCCTACATACAGCATCCCGCATAGTTGCATTTAATGCAGTAGATAAATAAGGCCAGACGAGGGTGCACGTAAAGGAGTGCCTAATGCGTACAGTGTGCAGGTTGGAGCCGGTGACAGCGGTGGTGTTGGTGATGAAGGGGGCAAGTGTTTGCAGCGGGATCTAGAGCAAGGGAATGATCCGTGTGGGGCTGAGGGGGGAAGGAGAGAGGGTGCTGTGGACCAGGAGGTCACGCAGATTGCGGGCTCGTTTGAAAGAGGACAGGGGTAGGTTAGGGAAAATGGGGCGGGTGATGGGATCAAGCTGGAGGCGACGGAAGGCACGTAGTATCTTGCGACGAAGGGGTAGGGTAGAGGGGTGGAAAAGGAGGGGGAAGGGGTGCGGTTGGGGGGTGGGCGGGGGGGGGAAGGAGACAGGGCGGTAGTAGTGCGTCGATGACGAGCGGAGCGCGGTGAGGGCATCAGAGAGGAGTATGGGTGGGTAACTCGGAGTCTGAACATGCGGGCCAGGTATTGAGATTGGGTCTCGAAATCCTGGTCGCGGCTGCACAAACGTCGGAGGGCGGAGGGAACTGGGAGTAGGGGATGGCTCGTTTGGTGTGGAAGGGGTGGAGAGGAAGAGAAGTTGAGATAGAGGTGGGGGAATCCGTAGGTTTAAAAAAAGGGTGGTGGTGGGTCGGGGATCTGGGAGTGGGTGATCGATGCGGAGAGAGATGTCAAGGAAGTGACAGAGGTGTTGGAGATGGTGGAGGTGAATTGAAGGGAGGGGTGAAAGTTGGAAAGGAAAGAGATGAATTGGCAGAGAAGTTCACGGGAAAGGGGGAGGGGGAGGTGGCACCTACGCAGTCGTCGATATAGCGACCGTATAGTTCGGGGGTCGGCCCAGAGAAACTGGGGAGAGAACACTTGGGCCTCAATGTAGCCAAGAAAGAGACTGCGCGAAATTGGGGCCCATCCTAGTTCCCATCGCGACCCCGGACACCTGTTGGTACGTTTCCCCGGCGCGACGTGAAGCAATGAGGGTGAGGACGAGCTCGGCCAAACGGAGAAGGGTGGGGGTGCTGGGGGGGGGTCGGGACGACGGTCGGTTCGGGAAGTGTTGGAGGGCTAGGAGACCGTCATTGTGGGGAATCACTGTGTACAGGGATTTTACATCTAAAGTGAAGAGGGGTTGTGCAGGGGGCTGGAAGGGAAGGAAAAGGAATTGAAGAGACGGAGGGCGTGGTTGGTGTAGTGTATGTGGGATGGGAGGGCTGCGACTAAGGGGGACAGGATGCGGTCGAGGTATAGGGAGATGAGTTCAGTGGGGCAATACAGGCAGAGACTATGGGACGGCCAGGATTAGAGGGTTTATGGATCTTGGGAAGGAAGTAGATGGTGGAGGGTGCGTGGGGTGTGCGGACGATGAGGTTGGTGGCGGTGTGGATGAGGGGGAGAGCGGAGGGAGAGGAGATGAGGTCGTGGATGGTGGAGGACACTCGTTGTTGTAGGAGGAGGTGGGGGATGGGACGGAGGGGAGGAGGCGATAGAAGAGTGGATTTGAAGCTGGTTGAGCGCTTCCTCCCTGTATAGGTCCGCGCGCACACTACCATGCCCCGCCTTTGTCCGCCGGTTTGATGACAATGTCATCACGGCGGCGGAGGGGTGGCGAAGGGAAAGGATTCGGCCCGAGTGAGGTTGGCTCGGGGGGTCTTGGTTCAAAGTTGATGAAACGGTGGACCAAAGCGTTGCAGTCATGTACAAACGAATCTAGGCTACTGAAAAGGCCTGGGGGCGGCGTCCAGATGATGGACGACGCCCCAGCTCCAAAAAGGCAATCCTGATTGTTTTGACGCTGCGGGGACGCGTGGTAGTATGCGCGAAGTTTGAGGCGGCGCAAGGAACAGGTTGACGTCCGCCCGAGTCTCGAACTCATCACAGTGGCGCGTGAGTGGCGTGAAGCGGAGACCTTTAATGAGGAGGGAGCGCTCAGCGGCGGAGAGGGGGAGGTGGGGGGTTATAGTGACAACAGCGCGAGGAAGCGGGGTGGTGGGAGAAGACTAGGGGCAGGCGGAGGGGGTGCCAGGGGTGTGAAGGGGAGGGTAGGGGTGGTTGGGTTGAAGATGGTTTAGGCCGTAGGAAGGTCACGGTGGGGGGGGTCGTGGAAGGGTGGGGTAGGTGCGAAGGAGGGGGGGAACAGTAGGGGAGGATGGGGAAGGGGGTGAGGGGTGTGAGGGGGGAGGGAGGAGGTGGAGTTTTTGTTTTTGTGTGTGAGAGGTGGTTGTAGAGTTGGTGGTTGAGATTAAGAATGAAGCGGAGGATAGGTTGGGTGAAGAGTGGGTGAGAGCAGTGGAGGGCGAGAGAGGGAGGGCAGAGGGCGGAGAGAAGGAGGTAGGCTGGGAAGTTGATGGTCGAGGGAGTCAAGGAGGGGGCGGGTTGGAGCGGATGGTGGCGCGGAGGAGGGAGCGGGAGGTCGAGCGAGGGTGGGTTCGATGATGAAGGGGGGGAATAGGGGGTAGCGTGGAACTTCAAGAGGAAACCGCGGGGTGTGACATGATGGCGGAGGCAACCGGCTAAGAAAGGAAAGATGACTAGAGTGGCGGGTTTTTTAAAAAGCAAGCGGGAAAGTTTATAGCAGGTGCGGAACATTGTGGGGGGGAAGAACGCGAGGTAGCGGCCTGAGGAGGGATTGAGGTTGTTGGACGAACGAGTGCAGTCACGGCATGATGAGAGGTGGTGGCAAACAGGTAAAGGTGGGTGGGTGGTGGCGAAGCAGGAAAAGGAGAGAAAACAGGAAAACAACGAAAGAAGAAAAAGGGTGAAGACAGTTTGAAAAACAATAGAAAAAAGTTGAAAAAAGTAGGAGGAAAGAGATTTGAGAGTCAACGGACAGATTAAGTAATGATTTTACATCACGGTAAGCGGTTTACTCGGAAGAAGGGTGCAGGTGATCCGTAGGTCAGGAGAATGGTAACAATAATCCGTAGGTGCAAAAAATCCGAGAGTTGGATCCAAGGTACAGGGGTCCGTGTAGGCGCGCAGTGTATAATTTTAATCAAAAAGGGAAACAAAAAAACAACAACAACAGGAACAATTACAGTATTATTATTAATAGGCGCTCAGGAGATGGAAGCAGGGAGGTATGACGTTTCGAGCGGAGCTCTTCGTCGGAAACATAAAGAAGGAGAGAGAGAAAGGAAAGAAAGATCCAGAGCGGGCAACAGGGAAAAGAGAAAAAAGACGACTGGTGTTTACGAGTTGCACATGGTGAAAGGCGGATGTTGACGATAACAAGAGCAAGTGGGTTTTTAAAGGCAAAAGAGTGGAGACAAGGTTGGTAAACCAACAGATGTGTGTGTATGTGTGAGTGTGTGCATGTGCGTGTGTGGTATGTTGTGTGTGAGGCGAGATTGAAAAAAACAAAAAAATATGTGTGTGTTAGTGTGTGCGTCTGTGTGTAGGCGTGTGAGGTAGGGCGAGACTAGTGGTCAGCTAGCAGACGAGGTCAGTACTAAGAAAAAGAGGAAGGAGGAAGGGAGGTCAGTAAGTAGTAAGAAAAAGAAAGGAAGGAGAAGGGAGTGAGGGAAGGGGTGGGGGCGTATTATGTAGCGTGCCAGCGTGTGTTGAGTAGTAGTGTGTGTGTGTGTCCAGTGTCGTGGTGGTATTAATGGCGAGTAGATTGAATGGTGAAGAGTGATGTATATATAGGCAAGGTGTGTATATGTGTGCGCGTGTGTGTGTTAACGAAAAATGGGGGGGGGTTTAAGGAAGGAAAAGGACTCCAGCTGAGGGGAAGATGGAAGAGTGGTACCGCGGAGACAGGCGTGGGAAAACCCAACGACACGCGACGGTCCCAGGAACGGGCGGGAGGTCTCGTCAGTCCAAGGGCAAGGTGTATGCGGCGCGTATGCAGCGCGAGCCGGCGCAAGTGCGTATGTGCGCGTGCCTGCGAGTATGCGCGCGTAAGTATGTATGTGTGTGGATGTGTGAGTGTGTCGTGGTAGTCGGGTGGGGGCAGTGTGTCCGATGAATGTATGTGAGTATGTGTGTATGTATGTGTGTGCATAGATGTATGTCCGTGTGTGTGTGTGTAGTGTGTGTGTGAGTGTGTGTATGTACGTGTGGGTGTGGGGAAGTGTGTGTATGTGCATGTGTGTGCGCGTACATATCCATCTATATATGTATATATAGATAGATGTATATGTATACATGTATGTCTAGATGTATATATATATATATAGATGTACATGTAATATGTTCACATATATATATACACATATATACATGCATACATGTGAGGGCGCGTGGCTTAGTGGTTAGGGCATTCGGCTCATGATCGTAAGGTTGTGAGTTCGATTCCCGGCGACGCGTTGTGTCCTTGAGCAAGACACTTTAGTTCACGTTGCTCCAGTCCACTCAGCTGGCAAAAATGAGTTGTACTTGTATTTCAAAGGGTCAGCCTTGTCACTCTCTGTGTCACGCTGATTATCCCCGAGAACTACGTTAAGGGTACACGTGTCTGTGGAATGCTCGGCCATTTGCACGTTAATTTCACGAGCAAGCTGTTCCGTTGATCGTATCAGCTGGGACCCTCGTCGTCGTAACCGGCGGAGTCTTTTTTTTATATACATGCATACATATATACACCTATACACACATACACACACACATATATAGGTACAGGTGTGGTTGTGTGGTAACAAACTTGGTTCCAAAACACATGGTCCTCAGTTCAGTCCCACTGTGTGGTAACTTGGCATGTGTCTTCTGCTATACCCTCAGACCAACCAAAGCCTTGTCAGTGGATTTTGTAAACAGAAACTGAAAGAAATCAATTGCATGTATATGTATGTATATATGTAAGTCTATGTGTGTGTGTTTGTGTTTCTCCTTCATCACTGCTTCACAACTGGTGTTCGTATACTTACATCCCCATAACTTACTGATTTCACAAGAAGAAACTGATAGAATAAGTACCAGGCTTATCAAAATATAAAAACGCACAACGCAGTGTCTCATATTTTTGCTTGCCTACTCAGTTGTATCTCTCAATTTATCTTTGTGTGTGTGTGTGTGTGAGTGTGTGTGTGTGTGTGTGTGTGTGTGTGTGGTGTGTGTGTGTGCGTGTGTGTGTGTGTGTGTGTGTTTGTATGTGTGTGTGGATTTCGTAGACAGGAACTGAAACAAATCAATCGTATATATATGTATGTATATATGTAAGTTTATGTGTTTTGGTATTGGCAACATGAATGACAATGGTCAGAGACTACCCGAATTTTGCACTTATCATAACCTGTGCATCAACAACACATTCTTTACCACAAAGACATCCCACAAGGCATCTTGAAGACATCCAAGATCTCACCACTGGTATCAACTGGATCTCATCATTACACGAAGATCCTTTCTGAATTCTGTTCAACTGACCCGTAGTTACCACAGCGCGGATTGTGACACAGATCATTCACTAATAAGAAGCAGGGTGAGGATTCTGCCTAAAAAAGTCCATCACTCCAAGAAAATGGGCCGACCACGTATTAACACTGCCAGAACCTCGGACCCTACACTGCGAAAATGTTTTACTGTTTCTATCATGGTTGCCCTGAGTAGCTGCCCAACCTCCTCTGCTGAAAGTAGGGGGAATTATATCAGGGAAGCTTTGTATACCACATCAATAGATACTTTCGGCATGAGAGAAAGGCAAAACCCAGATTGGTTCAGTCTGGGCTCTCAGAGCTGGAAACAGCTATCGAAGCAAAGTGTGCAGTTCTGATGCAATACAAGAGTGATTCTTCTACAAAGTCACTCGGAGAACTCAGAAAGGCAAGAAATAAAACCCAACTGACTGCCAAACGCTGTGCAAATAAGTATTGGCAGGAAATCTGCCAGAGTATCCAGTCAGCTGCTGACAGTGGAGACACCCGTAGGATGTATGCCGGTTTGAAGAAGGCCTTCGGTCCATCCGCAACCAAGTCAGCCCCTCTGAAATCAACTACTGGAGATCTCATCAAGGACCAAAGCAAGCAAATGGATAGATGGGTGGAGTACTACCGGGATCTCTACTCACGGGAGACCGCGATAGCTGAGGCTGCAATCGAGGGTGTCAAGATCTTGCCAGTCATGTGCGAACTTGACAGTCTGCCATCTATAGCAGAGCTCACCAAGGCTATTAACTCCCTAGCAAGTAACAAGGCTCTGGGAAAAGACGGCATCCCCTTAGAGATCATCAAAACCGGCAAAAACACCATCGTGCTTCAGCACCTTTATGAGCTTCTGACCGTAGTGATTGTAACAATTACCGTGGAATATCTCTTCTAAACACTGTTGGAAAGGCCTTTGCTCGCGTTATCCTGTCCAGGCTACAACTGCTTGCTTCTCGAATTTATCCAGAATCGCAGTGTGGCTTTAGAAGAAGCAGATCAACTATTGACATGATATTCTCCATTCTTCAGGAGAAGTCCAGAGAGCAGAAAATGCCATTATATATCGCCTTCATTGATCTGACAAAGGCCTTTGACTTGGTAAGTAGAAAATGCCTCTTCATCCTGCTCCAAAAAATCGGATGTCCACCAAAGCTGCTAAGGATCATCAAATCTTTCCATGATGATATGCAAGGCATCATACAGCACAATGGTTCAACATCAGCCGCCTTCCAAATAAAAAACGGGGTAAAGCAAGGTTGTGTCCTTGCTCCTACATTATTTGGCATCTTCTCGCTGCTTCTGTCACATGCCTTTGAGACATCAGATGATGGAGTGTTTCTGCACAGTAGAAGTGACGGGAAACTGTTCAATCTCTCGCGTTTGCGTGCCAAGACATGTTAACCGTATGGAAGATGGCAGAATCCCCAAGGACATACTCAACGGAGAGCTTGCTAGGGGCATTAGGTCTGTGGGAAGACCGTTCTTACGATACAAGGATATTTGCAAAAGGAACATGAATGCCTGCAACATCAATATTACCAACTGGGAAGCAGTTGCCAGCAACCGTGGAGATTGGCGACGTACCGTAAAAGAGGGAATACAAAGGAGTTACATAGAGAGAGAGAGAGAGAAGAAATGGAAAGACAAGAAAAGACGTCAACAAGAAACTATGACATTACAACGAGCCAGGCAAAGTCTTCACTACATTTGCGGCACCGGCACAGCAGAAGATGTAGTAGGACATGAAATGTGAAAGCCAGACTAGATTATTTTATGCGCAACTCCATTGTCTCCCGAGACAAAAAGGATGCCAACAACAATATATATGGATTTCGTAGACAGGAACTGAAACAAATCAATCGTATATATATGTGTGTGTGCATATATGTAAGTGTATGTGTGTGTCTTTGTCTCTGTGTTTCGCCCTCAACACTGCTTCACAACTGCTGTTCATATATTTACATCCACATAACTTACTGGTTTCACAAGAACAAACTAATAGAATAAGTACCAGGCTTATCAACATAAAAAAAGCACTAGGCTGTGTCTCATATTTTTGTTTGCCCACTCAGTTGTATCTATCAATTTATTTTTGTATGTATATATATATATATATATATAAAACCCTAATGGGAGCCTTAACTCCCAAATTTTAGTCATTTCTTTTATGATCCAAAACTAGGTCAAAAGTACTGAATGGATCTTTATAAAATTTGGAAATTATATTCTATGCATAAGACCATAACCCCCATGACAATTCATATATTTTTGCTGTTGATGAAATTTTAACCATAGATATTAGACACAAATGAAGTAATATTTATAAAATGTTATCTTCTTACACGTTTGAAAACCCCTCCATGGGGACTTAACACCCACAATTTTGTCATTTTATCTAAGCAAAAACGAATACAGTTGTGCTCTTGGAAGCTGTAGGGTTACCCGAGCATAAAAGTTGAGCATTATTTCTAATTCAATGGTACAACAGTGTAACAGTTTGCTTTGACATACACTTACATTGTGATTTCTGCAATGTGGTGCATAAACTGTCAAGTAAATGTGAGGCATCTTTGCCTCCACTGATTCAGTTGCAAAGTGTTGAGTAAAGTTATTTGATTGCAGACCTCCTTTCAGTCTTTTTATTATCACTGGGTCACACATAGTCCCCAGATGGTAACATTGATTTCAAGGCCTTCCCAGATGAGTGACTGGTTTTTCAAAGACGCTTATAGATTGTAAATTTATTCTGTCCAGTTACGTATCAGTATAGTGGTCATTTGCAAACTCCAGAGGTGACAGTTTCATTTCTCCTGATCTCCCACGTCATACAGTTGTTAATGTTGATTTCAGTTGGGTCACGCCCTTCCAATTGCTATAGATTCGTAATGCATCTTACAGCTGTGCCTGTCACCTGGATGGTGAGGAATCCTACATTGGGAGTGGTAACGACTAGGGTAGGGTAGCCTACTGCTTATTGTGATCATTCGTCTTTTGGCTTCCTGTAGCTTTGCTCTCTTTTACAAACCCAGTGAACATATATTTCTTATTTCAAAGAAATTCAAACAATAGATATAAGACCCAAGTTAAAAAGATTCTGAACAATTCAACTTCTCTGGTTGACATTAAGATGCCCACCCCCAACAAGGGCCTTAACTCTCACATTTTAGAGCTCCATGACCTTCATTTTCAGGAGCAAAATCTTTTTAACAAGTTCAATAAGACTGGAATTTTGGAATATGCGCATAAAAATCAGTAGTATGGGATACATGTGGAACGATTACAATTTTTTTTGGTGGGTGTATAGAGGGAAATAACCCTCATCTGCAATTTTGATGAAATTCAAAACAGATATTTCAGTTCATTAGAGAAAATATAACAGAAAAATCTAATTCTTCAATTGTATGTAACACGGGCAACGCCGGGTATCTCTGCTTGTAAGCTATAATGACAAACTTGGTTAGAAAATGTTCTGGTCCTGAAAAGGCTAAAACGTAGCATTTGAAATGCCACCTGAGTAAAGCAGTAATGAAAGGGGTCCACAAGTAAAAAAATTGTTGAACCACTGATTTAGGTGGTTTCTAATTTGTAAGGGTTAGTCCTTTAAGCTTTTACACATATATTCGGCAGGAGACGATGGGTTTATTATACTTAGAAACCGTGATAAATAAAAACAGGCAAATTCCAAAAACATTTCTTTAAATTCTTTAAAGGGTTTGGTTTTAAAATTACTATCGAAACCCGTCCAAAACAATTTCTTGGATATCACTTCCACCCCTCACTAACTGATGCAGAATTACGTTCCCTATTCAACTCTCTTCCCTTCTCACAGTCGGACCTATATATACCCCCGTACACCCCACTATTCTCTCTATCATCCGCATTTTACCTCCTCCTCAGTTTCACACACACCCTTCATATACTAACTCACACTCAAACACATACCGCCCTTCGACCATCCTTCCTCCACACAGTAGCACCCATCACTTATACACACATATACACACGTACATACCTCTATTCATTTGCTCTTTTGTTACTTTGACACACCAGCCAGCGAACACATACATACACACACCTACTCGTCACACGCACGCACACATATTGACACTTTCATACATACACACACTTGACAATTTTTGTTTTGATTTATACCCTTAAATCAGCTCCATATGTCGCTACTGCTTCATCGCACTTAAATTAACAGTCATATAACACCCTCACATACTTCCAGATTCACATTCCTTTGTTGACCCCTCTCCCCCGTGTCACCTGTTCTGTTATAAGGAATACTTTTACTCGTCTCCTTCTTCCATCTACCACAGTGGAGTCCATACAAAGTTTATTTTTTGTAGTGGGGGATATGCAGTCAAAATAGTAAAATAGGGAGTTACGGTAGCATTTTAGGGTTCCATGAAAAAAATTTTGCTTTAGATGTATTTACTGCAAGAAACAACTGGTTCCTGTCTCTAATGCAGTGACTCTCAACATGTGGGGAATTCTCCCGAAGTGGTGAATTTTAGAGTTTTCGGTGGGGAATGAAGACCACAGATTGATTAACTCAAATTAGCTCCAGGACTACACAGAACGCAGTTTGAGAAAATGAGAAAAGGAATTACTTTAAACATATATTAAAGAAGTTTAGTCGTTTCATCGGGTCGTCACCGTCATTGGCCTAGAGTTTATAAATTCTTTTTTTCTTTTTTATTGACGCAAATGACACTTATTTGTACGCTCTGGGTTGAATTTTTCCTCTTAATTCCTCTTTGATTTTCCTCTTTCCTATTTACTCGTAAGATAACAGGATTAGTTGAGTCACCTTTTACTAACTAATACTATAAAAATTTGGAAAAGTTTCAAATAAAACATTATTTCAACATGTTACTCAGGAAGGCGGGAAAAGAAAGTAAACGGAATAATATTTAACGGAAACTAAATTTCTGCATTGATCGGCCATATGTGACGTCATATTGAGTATTTGAAAATCGAATATTTGTAAAAACGATGTTAATAAGCATTGATATTCGATTTATCGTTTACGCTGTTGTCATAACATAAATAATGTTTGATTGAAATATATCAAACAATATCGAAATTCTGTTAGGTATCAGAACAAGAACGAATCACGCTTTCATTGTTTTCCATTCATCTTTCAATTTCAAATGCTCATCCGGGACAAAAAATAACCCACAAAAACTTACAGGTGTTTATAAATACGATTTATGTGCCTAACTTACACAAACTTCTACAAACGTATAAATTTTCATACGTAAGAGAGCGCCATGATATAATTTACTCGCGCTTTCAGAAATGGGATCTAGTCGGGGTTTGGCTGCTAGCATCAATTCGAACAGAATTGATTTCATATTCAGTGTAGCGATGCACTTTTATAGGCTAATTAATGACGTGAAAATCGTTTGCACTATAAATCAATAAATGAAAGAGTTATTAGTAATTAAAGTTTGAAAATTTTGGTAATTTTAATCACAGATACATTCATGCCTGTTTCGATAGTAAAAAGCGGAACATGAGAACTCTTTTGTCTGCGAGGAAGCCTTTTTCCATAGTAACAAGCGAAACCAAAAAATCTTTGAGAATCTTTTATCTGCAAGAAAGCACGTGTTGACAAATGTGACGCTTAAGGAATTGACCTCAGTCCGGTTTTGTATTGAAGAACTGAGGATGAACCATAGTACAGGTATTGATTACAACAACTATGTTAGATAAATATGTACGGAGGACATGCTCCGTCATCCAATTCAAGTTGATGGTCCTGGAAGATTGTTGAGATCGACGAAACAGTCGTTTCAAGAAGTAAATACAATTGAGGAAGGGTCTTCTCTGAGTAGTGGGTCTTCGGAGGAGTGTGTCGCGAGACCAGGCGGGTTTTTCTGTATGCAGTGCCATGTCGGAATCGTGACACACTTGAAGAATGCATACGTTACTCGATTCTTCTAGGAACTACAATTTTCAGCGATATGTGGAAGACGTACTCTCACATTTCTGAAATTGATTGTTACAATTTTTAGCATAGAATGGTGAACCACAGCGTTGGATTTGTTAACCCGAAAGATGGTACCCACACTCAACAAGAGGAGAGTACGTGGACCTCTGTGAAGCGAGGGTAATAAACGATACTGTGGCATTCACCGTTCTATGGTAGATTCATATCTCTGTGAATTTATGTAGCGCAGGAGGTTTGAAAATTGTGATTTGTTTCAAAAATTGATTAACTGTATTTCTCATTTTCGGTTTTAGTTTTAAAAATATTTTGTAATGTGTTGCTTATTGCATGCTTGAAAGTTTATTTTTTAAGCATATTTTGTTCACTCTTATTTTCATAATATAACATGTACATCTTTTCGAACGTTATCATTTTATAAGATTTTGCTGGCAAATTTTTAAATTAACATAAACATTTATTTACATAACAGAAAATTACCGGAAAACTTTCATCTAATATAGAAATATTTCTGTTAAAAATTGTAATGTGTTTATCGCATGTAACATGTTTATCGTATTTGCATTAAATACACATTGAATGCTTTGTTTTTTTTAAGCATATTCAAATTGTAATTAAACATATTTAAATTGTAATGTGTTTATTGCGTGTAACGTGCTGTCCATCGCATTTGCATTAAATGTATATTGAATGCTTAAATGTTTATTTAGTCGGGGTTTGTTGGTTTTTTATTTTGTCATTGAGCAATGAGGTGGCTGTGTGGTGTGCTAAAAATAACAGCTAAATAAAGTTTTTTGGATAACTTTTGAATTAACATAAACATTTATTTACATGAAAGAAAATTACCGAAGAACTTTCAGCTAATTCTTCGAAATCTTCTCTAAAAAATTGTAGTGTTTATCGCATGTAATGTGTATAACACGTGTTATTTACAAATATTGACAACACGTGCTATTTTCAGGATATTAACGACGAAGTGTGCAGTCACGCACTAAATGACAGCTTACAAATCTTGTTTCCTGACTGGGTGAAAATAATCAAACTTTAAACCTCTATAACTTTTTTAAAACATTTTTCTAAAATAAAGTGAAAAACTCCAGCAATTCAGTTTGGGCAAGTGTATTATTGTGTCAAATTTTAAAATTTTCGGTAAACTTTAATTTTTGAAATGCTGGCAACCAAACCAACTAGATCCCAGAAATATACTAATACTTAACGAACGCCTGCAATAGCTTACCAAAATTTACAAGCTCTGTGTACGTGCGTACAAATATGTAGAGATAATAATACAAACCTACAAGCTCCGAGAAATACTTACCAAAATTTATGAAAATACTAGCATTATAACGCGTCGTTGCCGGGTCATAGTGCTAGTGCCTGTATATATGTGTATATATATATGTGTACATATTACATATACATCTATATATATATATATATATATATATATATATATATATATATATATATATATACATCTACACATAAAATACAAAATACAAAGTTATATCTTGATATCGCTAGTGATAACAATACTCAAAATATATAACAGACTGGAATTGTAGGCCCGTCGGATCTTTTCTGTTTGAAGGACGGAATTTTCTACTTAACTTAACAATTTGAAACTTCGTATACTGGTAGAATGTGTCAAAAGAAAACATTAATTTCAATTAGTTTTTTTTTGAGAAATTCGTATTTTGTAACTTTTACGTAGTTTAATTCTTCGAATTTTAACCAATCGTATTCTCTGTTTTGAGCTGAAATTATTTTCTGCGTCTAAACATATTGTTACTGTGACGTAAACAGCTGTTTTGTGACGTAGTTAACGTAAACAGCTAAATTCGATTTGAAAGCTTGACATCCTAAACAGCTAAATTCTTTTTGAAAGTCTGAGTATATATAAAATTAGTGTTTAAATTATTTTCCATTGTTTGCATTGCTTTATAGAATTTGAAAGTTATTCGTTTTGTATAAAATTATTATTCGTTTCTCCTTTAATAAATATATATGTGCACAACAAACGTGCCTACACACGTACTGTTTACTTTGGATGAATAATAAACACATATTCAGTGTTTTTGTATAGGCTTCGGGTGTTTTCTCTATACAATGTATATATTTACTATAAACTTGTGCGCACGCTTTGATTCTTCAGTTTGACACACGCCTTGAACCGGTTATTTGGCTTGTATGCACCCACATACACACACACGTACCCATCCATACGCATACTCGCACATAATCAGGGCCCCTCTGCGTTTTCGCTCGTCGATGTGCTAGGAATAACACCCAAATCCCGTTAGAACCATATACTACTGGATTAAAGGAAGGGTACATTGGCTAATATAATCATAGATGCTATATCTGAAAAAAGGTGGGGCACAAAAATACGGGTTGGTCATAGTTGGAACCCTTTGATCCTCAACCGGGTTTATCAGGATGACCTGAGTTAAATAGCAATAACAATATATTTGTAATATTGATTATAGACACAAAGCATATATTTTGGGGTGAGTGGAGGGTATAATCATTTATATCGATCTCCAATACTTGATCGATGTATTTTCTCGACCGTGGAAAAACAGACGGCTTGTTTTGAATTCTGGTGAGGATTGAAACCCGAACGTATAGGACCATATCCCTAAACATTCTAACAGTCCTTTACCAAGCCTTTGTCAGCATGTAATATCATCTGATCCACATTATCTCTCTATTATTTGTCCACGTGTAAAAATATATCATCAGGGTGACATAGTTAAACTTTGACGAAAAAATATAATGTAAAGCTGGCAGAATCGGTAGTGCATCGGATAAAATGCCTAGCGTCATTTCTTACGAATCTTTACGTTCCGTGTTCGAATATTGCTGAGCTTTCCTTCTTTCGGGCGGCGCTTATAGAATAAGTACTAGTTGAATACAATTGACTAGTTCTTCCCATCAGCTTCAGGCCTTGTACTTACTGGGGAAAGAAATATTATTAAGGAAGGGGGTGGGGCAAGCTGGCAGAATCGTTCGTGCGTCGGACAAAATACCTTGTGGCATTTCTTCCGACTCTTCACGTTACCGTCGTCGTCGACTTTACCTTTCATGATCAATTAAGTACCAGTCAATGTAATCGATTAACCCCTCCTCCCAAATTGTTGGTCTTGTGCCAAAATTTTGTGCAATTTTATTTTTTATATCGAAACTAAATATATAGTTTTAGCTCTCAAGGTGAACTCCAAGCAATTACCTATGATGAAAGGTATTCTAGGTTTGACCATCCCAAGTGTGACACCTACTCCAAAGGCACGATGAAGTGGTGGGCAGTTAAAATGTTTTAAAACGTGGATTTTTCAGAAAAATAAGATTTAATGCGAATTACATGTATTTTAAAGTGACGAAAATTACCGAAACCCCTCCAAAAATTTACCATCGAAATTTCATTTTATTCTCGACAGCTATTTCGAAAGTCCGCCATATTTTTATTGTTATTCTGTCTGTTTAGGACTTTGTTATATGGGACGGTGGATTTTGAAGCATATATGATTGCTATTTCTTGCTGGTTAAGTGACCACGGTGAGGGAGTGGGTGTAGAAGTCGAAATTCAAACCGAAGTTTTAAACTTAAAATTCGGAAGATAAACACCGAACTAGAGCACCTTTAATTAGTCATATAAAAGTAAAACCTGAAGCATTCAGCAATGGTCTGGAAGCGGTGGGGGTAATTGCTTCCCCTCTGAGAAAAGAAAAAATTCACCAACCTCCAACGGTACCCAATAAAACTTTGAAACTTGTTTTCTCAGTTTCATTGAAGTTGTTCATGGTTAGTTAACTTTCATAAAATATTCTATTTATTCGGCTAATATCAGCAACAAGCGAAAACAAAAAAATTTTAAATTGTAGGAATGGATCTTTGCCTTTTGCCTTCCTTCTGAGACAAAAGGCAAGAGCTGTGCCTTCAAAACTGGTAAGATTGACGTAGTTGATCTTGAATAAAATGTGTGGATGGCTGCAGAGGAAATAACATGGACAAGGGAATTTCAGAAGGCTGACAACCTGGTAAGAAAGAATTTAATGCTTAGTTTGCAGGTGAATTACACGCTACGTGATCTTCGAGCCTTTTGTCGCCAGATGCTGTAACATGGTTTGTATCCAATATAGTAGTACCACCACTATTGCGATAATGGCCTAAAATATGTGGTACCAGTGTGATAAAATAAGATAATGCAGCAGCAATAACAACGTAACTATCTCTCAAGAACCAACAAATATTCCAAATGAACAAACCAACCCACACTCTCGAACTTCACTATGAAATAACACAAACTATATACACTCTCTCGGTTCAGTCCATTCTTCACAAGAGGGTACCTTGACTCTTATCACAACACTGAGAGTGTAAGGTTACTAACTTTGTTCTGCCGACAAATTTCCATTTATTTATTCTTAAGCTTCTCTTACTGCTGGAAACCACCTCTGCCTGGTACTGGCATTTATGTGAACAATGTAGACAATTGACAAGTATCAAATGCCACAATACATAAATTCATTATTTATTAAAATTATCTTCAATTGTAGAAGTATCATAATGACTAAATGGTAATCGATTAGCATATTCAGGGCCATTTAGTCGCCTACCAATCTGGTAGACATACTAGTCAAATTGACTACATCCTCACTAGGAAACAGGAAAGACGACTACTTGTAAATGCCCAAACCTTCCCAAGTGAAGAATGTACCCCACAACATAGATTAGTAGTTAGCGACTTCAGGATCAGGGCTAAATGGATGCCCAGGAGACGACCAGAATGGAGGAGAAGGGTCTGGAAGCTTAAGGATCCTGCAAAAAGAGATTGAGAGACATATTACTCAAAGCTGTGGAAGACAACTGGAGGTGTCTGCAGGACAACCTTTTGAGGGCTAGTGACCAGCTCTGTGGATGGTGCAAAGTTTCCTCTCAACCCAAGGTAACGTGGTGGTGGAACAATGTTGTTGACAGGGCTAGTAAGGAAAAGAAACAGGCTTTGAAGGACTGGAAGACCGGTGATAGCAGGGAATTATATCAGACTGCCAAAAGGGAAGCTAGGAGATAGGTTTATTTGGTCAGACGGGAAGCAGATAAGGAAAAATTTGCCAATGTTCTGCGCCGTGATGACCAAAGACTTGAAGTATTTTCCTGTTGCCAGACAGTGTGTGAGAGAGAATCGCGATGTCCTAGGAGAGAAATGTGTCCTCATGGGTGACGGTTCACTTGCTTTAAACGAAGCTGCAAAGAGACAGGTTTGGAGACGCCATTATGAAAGTTTGCTAAATAAAGTGAATGAATGTGAGAAAGAAAGTCTGCCGAATGCCGGCCCAACAGAGGGACCAGCTATCTATCTAAATTGACAGTGCCTTGGTAGGTAAAGCAATTAAGGGTATGAAGACAGGGAAAGCCCCTGGACAATCAGGAATCACCACAGAGATACTCAAAATATCTGGCGGTGTCGGCTATAGCCTAGTCAATCAGGTGATACATGAAGGAGTCATACCCAATGACTGGTGTAGCAGCACCATAGTCAACTGCTAACAAAGGTAAAGGTGATGCATTAGATACAAATAATTACAGAGGTATCAAGTTGTTGGATCAGGTAATGAAGGTCACGGAGAGGGTCATAGCCCAAGTAATTAGGGAGAGAGGCAGTCTAGATGAGATGCAGTTTCGGTTCGTGCCAGGGGAAAGCACCACTGATGCTATATTTCTGATAAGACAGGTGCAAGAGAAATAACTAGTCCAAGATAAAACTCTGTACCTGGCTTTCATCGACAGGGTCCCCCGATCCCCTATCTGGTGGTCAATGAGGAGACTAGGGATGGATGAATGTTTATTGAGAGCTGTACAAGCCATGTACAGTAAGGTGAGTGTTGGCAACGAGTACAGTGAAGAATATCGGGTAGGGGTAAGGGTCAACCTAAGATCAGTCCTCAGCCCCCTCTTATTCATTATAGTCCTCCAGGCAATAACAGAGGAATTCAAGACAGGCTGCTCCTCTATGCTGATGACCTTGCACTAATAGCAGAGTCACTGCCGGAACTGGACCCAAATGTTAGGGCGTGGAAGCAAAGTCTAGAATTGAATGGCCTTAGGGTTAACCTAGCCAAAACCAAATCTGACCATGAATGCCGAGGACATGCATAAGCTTGCAGTATGCTTGAGTCAAGTAAAACCAATACCGTAGCTGGGGGCCGGTGATCCGCTAGCTGGCTCCTGTGCCAATGGGACATAAAGAACACCCACTACACTCTCAGAATAGTTGGCGTTAGGAAGGGCATTTAGCTGTAGAAATTATGCTAGACTAGATTGGAGCCTGTTGCAGCAGCTGGCTCTCCAAGATTTCAGTCAAACTGTCCAACCCATGCCATCATGGAAAACGGACGTTAATCGATGATGATGATGATGACGACGACGACGACGATGATGATGATTATATTAGTATTAAAGTTGGATGCAGGCAAGTGATTTGTAGTAGAGAGCAATAGCGTTTGGAGCGAGCAAAGAGTTGGGGGCTGGCGACAAGCGGTGCGATCGATCGAAAAGCTGTCATCTCGGCGGCGACATCACCCGCAAGTGTGTGTCCGGTAGCGTACGTAACACACGGACGCATCGCGTTTATGCACGCGGCTAAGGCGGCTATTGCTCTCTAATAATCGCTTGCTTTTTATTTACTTAATGCATTCTTCACTTCGGCATACTGGGCAGAGATTGCATCGCATTCATGCACGCATTAGCTGTCTATCACTGCCTTAGCTATCAGAAACAAACACAAGTTCATGTATGATATTAATCTTTCTTCTACTTCAATTATTACATGGTTTTCTCTTATAAAAATACACACATACAGGAGAAGTAAATTATACATATAATACTTTAAATGTGGCTCTCAATAAACAGTCAAAGTAATTACCTGATCAACAATGGGTTTTACTGCTAGTATATATGTATACTAGCAGTATACAGGTGACCAAATCTGATTTTCTACCTTGCAGTTAAGCAGATTCACTGTTTTAAAAATATCACTCAAGTAGAATATTTTTTTTAAACTCAGAAATTCTTTCCAAAATTTTCTTAGCTGTATCAGCTTGTCTTGGAGTTGTAATGAGTCATCTGACTCTTGAACATGAAAAAGTGGATTAATGGCTCCCACAAATTCAGTAGTCTTTCAAGGCTCAGGCCTTTTGACCCATCTTACTTCTGTGTGAAGCAGTAGGGTTTTAACATCTTCATCTTCACAGAATTGCATAAAAAATCTATTATTCACAGAGTTTGATTTGACAATGTTATTTGTATGTATGGAAGTGTTGAGTGCGTTTTCCATGTGTCCTCCAATATTCTTAGCAACTGCATGCTGTCTGTGGATAATGCAACGTATATTAAAAATGTGAAGAGCAACTGATTTCATTCTAGAAACAAAGCCTCTCACTTTTCCAGTCATGGCTGCAGCTCCATCTGATGCAGTGTTGATCAAATTAGTCAATGGAATATTTTTATCATTAAAATACTGCATTACTTCATTGAATATATCTTCTCCATTACTTGTTTCAGAAAAAACTTTTAATGAATAACATTTCTTCCCTTATATCATCTTTATGGATGAATCTGACATAGACCAGAAGGATAACTTGGTTATGAATTGTGCTATCATCAACCTGGATAGAAAAATTTGTCGTTTGGAGAATTTCCACAATCTTCTCCTCAACAAAATTTCATCCTGTCTTCTTGTAATTGTGTTATTTGAAAGTGGAATTGTACTCAGAGTAGATGCAGCATCTTTTCCTAGAACCTCATTTGCACAAGCTATCATAGCAGGCTTGACAAGTTTCTCACCTTAAATTTGAGGTGCTGCAACCTTGGCAATAATTTCAGAAACCAAATAACTTGGTTTGAGTGTCTTTACTTTTTCAATATTTATCTTCTTTACAAAGTCAGGTAGTTTGATTAGCTGTATTTTCTTTTTATTCTCAAAATATTCCCGACCTTTACCAACAGATCATGGATGCCTTAATTTCTGGTGCTGCTCCAGCTTAACTTGGCATTACATTCAAGATACATAGGTTTTGAGTCTACAGATACAAAACCAAACACGATAAAATCTTCTTTGTATTTCTTCAGTTTTGCCTTTTTAGCAGTTAGTTCATCATCATCATCATCATCATCATCGTTTAGCGTCCGTTTTCCATGCTAGCATGGGTTGGACGGTTCTACTGGGTCTGTGAAGCCAGAAGGCTTCATCAGGCCCAGTCAAATCTGGCAGTGTTTCTACGGCTGAATGCCCTTCCTAACGCCAACCACTCCGTGAGTGTAGTGGGTGCTTTTTACGTGCCACCCGCACAGGTGCCAGACAGAGCTGGCAAACGGCCACGAACGGATGGTGCTTTTTATGTGCCACCGGCACGAGGGCCAGGCGAGGCTGGCAACGGACACGAAACGGGGCGGTGCTGGCAACGGTCGCGAAACGGCAGGTTCTCTTACATGCCACCGGCACTGGTAACACATCTGCAATTTCCATTGATCGATTTCCATTGATCGATTTCGATTCTGATCCTCACTTGCCTCAACGGGTCTTCACAAGTAGAGTTTCGACATGCCACCGGCACTGGTAACACATCTGCAATTTCCATTGATCGATTTCGATTCTGATCCTCACTTGCCTCAACAGGTCTTCACAAGTAGAGTTTTATGTCCCAAGAAGGGAAGGTATGCATACGTAGGCTGGCTCCATCCCATGTAGAAGGCCACGGGTTATGGACTCACTTGTCCTGCCGGGTCTTCTCGCGCACAGCACACTTTCAGAGGTCTCGGTCTCTAGTCATTTCCTCAGTGAGACCTAAAGTTCGAAGGTCGTGCTTCACCACCTCGTCCCAGGTTTTCCTGGGTCTGCCTCTTCCACAGGTTCCCTCAACCGCTAGGGTGTGGCACTTTTTCACACAACTATCTTCATCCATTCTCGCCACATGACCATACCAGCGCAAACGTCTCTCTTGCACACCACAACTGATGCTTCTTAGGTCCAGCTTTTCTCTCAAGGTACTTACACTCTGCCGAGTATGAGTACTGACATTACACATCCATCGGAGCATACTGGCTTCATTTCTTGCGAGCTTACGCATATCCTCAGCAGTCACGGCCCATGTTTCACTGCCATGTAGCATGGCTGTTCGTACACACGCATCATACAGTCTGCCTTTCACTCTGTGCGAGAGGCCTTTTGTCACCAGCAGAGGTAAGAGCTCTCTGAACTTTGCCCAAGCTATTCTTACTCTAGCAGTTACACTTTCAGCACACCCGCCCCCGCTGCTGACTTGGTCACCTAGGTAACGGAAACTATCAACTATTTCTAGTTTTTCTCCCTGGAAAGTGACGGAAGTTGGTCTCAGAGCATTTTCAGTGTTTATTGTTCCTGAGCATCTGCCACATACAAAAACCATCTTCCTAGTTAGCCTTCCTTTGACATTGCTGCACCTCTTATGTGTCCATAGCTTACACATGGTGCATCTTATAGAGTTTCTACCTACATCTTTTCTACAGATCGAGCAGGGCCATCTACCTGAAGGCGTTTGTGATTTGTCTACCTTCCTACTGATTACGACTTTGGTTTTAGCTAGGTTGACTCTGAGGCCCTTCGATTCTAATCCTTGTTTCCACACCTGAAACTTCTCCTCCAGTTCTGATAGCGACTCAGCAATTAGAGCAAGGTCATCAGCATAGAGGAGCTCCCAAGGGCATCCTGTCTTGAATTCCTCCGTTATTGCCTGGAGGACTATGATAAATAGGAGGGGGCTGAGTACTGAGCCTTGGTGGACCCCTACCTCTACCCGGAATTCTTCACTGTACTCATTGCCAACCCTCACCCTACTAGCAGCGTCCCTATACATGGCCCACACAGCTCTCACTAACCATTCATCTATCCCTAGTTTCCTCATTGCCCACCAGATAAGGGATCGGGGGACCCTGTCGAAGGCTTTCTCCATGTCAACAAAAGCCAGGTACAGGGGCTTATCTTTGGCTAGGTATTTCTCCTGCAGCTGCCTTACCAGGAATATAGCATCAGTAGTACTTTTCCCTGGCACAAACCCAAACTGCATCTCATCTAAACTAACTCTCTCTCTAATTAGTTGGGCTATGACCCTCTCCGTAACCTTCATCACCTGATCCAACAGCTTGATACCTCTGTAGTTATTTGTATCTAGGGCGTCACCTTTACCTTTGTAGCAGTTGACTCTTATGCTGCTACACCAGTCATTGGGTATGACTCCTTTGTGTATCACCTGATTAACTATACGGGTGACTAGGCTATAGCCGACACTACCAGACATTTTGAGCATCTCTGCAGTGATTCCTGATGGGCCTGGGGCTTTCCCTGTCTTCATGCTTCTAATTGCCTTAGCTACCACGGAACTATCAACTCGGATAGCTGGTCCCTCTGTTGGGTCAACATTCGGCAGACTCTCTTTATCCCATTCATTTTCTTTATTCAGCAACCTTTCATAGTGGCATCTCCAAACCTCTCTCTTTGCATCCTCATTTAGCGCAAGTGAACCATCTTCCATGCGAACACACTTCTCTCCTACCACATCACGATTCTCTCTCACACACTGTCTTGCAACGCGAAACACCTCCAGTCTTTGGTCCTCACGGCGCAGAACATTGGCAAATTTTTTCTTATCTGCTTCCCCTCTGGCTAAATAAACCTGTCTCCTAGCTTCTCTTTTGGCAGTCTGATACAATTCCCTGCTACCCCCATTTTTCCAGACCTTCCAAGCCTGTCTCTTTTCTCTAATAGCCCTGTCTACAATATTGTTCCACCACCACGTTATTCTAGGTCGAGAGGGGACTTTGCACCAGCCACAGATCTGGTCAGTGGCTCTCAACAGGTTGTCCCTATTATTACAACTGATCTTAAAAAAAATAAAAATAATAAATATTTTATTTCTATAAATTTAAAGTATCAAATTTATTATTAAACAATATTATGTAGTGATCTATTAAAAATATCAAATTTATTATGAAACTGTTGTGATTATAAAATTTAAATTATGTAATTCTTGATTGTAATATATTATTGATTATATATTATACATTATTGATTCTTATGGAATAATTATTTAATTTTGTTTTCTTATTATTATTCTGTCTTCATATAAATTATTATTAACTAACAGTGTCTTTATTATCGAACAATATTGTGTAGATCTGAAATGGCTTCAATTTTTTACGGCTACGAATTCTCTGGGGACCACTGGTGGCTTCCAGGGACCACATTGGGAATCACTGCTTTAAACAATACTGGATGAAATGAATATTGAAATTATTTACAAATTTTGTTAGTACATGAAACATGTTATAATTTACAAGTTCCAGTAGAATATGTGACAAAGATAATATTCCTAGCTGAACTTATCCCCTTCAATTTTCTTGTACCAGAAACTTCCAACCCCAGTCAATATTAACACCAGATAACTTACACAGGACATTTTCATATTAAAGAAGAAAAAATTAAAAGGCTTTGATCTTTTTCTTTTAAACAAAAGAATTTTGATAAAAATATATATAAAGGATAGCTTTGTGGTTGAAAAATTTGCTTCACACCCATGGGTCTCTGGGTTCAATTCTGCTGTGTGGTATATTGGGTAAGTGTCTTCTACTGTAGTCTTAGGTTGATCAATGTCATGTGAGTAAAATTGGGAGAATGATTCTATGAAGAAGCCCGCAAGATGTGTTTGTGTGTATGTGTGTGTGTTCATTTACATGTTTACTGCTCTAGTATACTAGGCTATCAAAGGTTACGTCCAATGAACAGGCATCATTAAAATGGGACCCTGCCTATGTTTGCAATTAGCTCTAATATTGATAGGGTCAATGAAAGACACCCAAAGACAGTGCCTGAGCATGGTCATAGCACACTGACTGAAATTAATAAAAGAAGAAACAATTCTAGGTTTCAAAACATTTTTTAATGATAAACATTCAAATGTAAAGACAATGTTAAATTACTTTTCTCGGTGTAAATGTATGCATACATGCATAAATGGAATTTCCTTCTAAGTAGAAGTTCACCCGAAACAAAAGTCATGGAAATTATTAGGATAAATATTCTTTGGGTGGGAGATCAGAATAAATAAAAGAATGCAAGTGAATGTGCCATGTAAAGTGGGATGGGTGGGTTGGTGAGGTGCACAGCTGCCTTCAGAGACAACGGTAAAAAATCTTTGGTTTCATAATGGTTGAATCATTCGCCCAAAACAATGAGATTTTTGTTTCTTTTTTAAGACATGTAATATTTTGACAAATTAAACTTAAATGTTGAAGTGAATCGAACGGCTTTTGTGTGTTTCTTAAATAGGAATCATTAATTAACAAGAAAATAATTATACATACATATATATATATATATATATATATATGCTTTTCTCGGACTATCCTTTTCCTTCTCTCCAGTCATTTTCCGCTTTCCTTTCTGACAAAGAACCATGCTTGAAATGTCACACCCCCATCTTGTTTCCATCTTACTTTCTCTGAGCATCAATCTCATATATTCGCTGTGTACATCCTTTTGAATTTTGTTGTTTTTCCAATTTTTGTTTTTTACATGCCTACATATATATATATATAATATATTAATAAATAAAATAAAACATATGCATATATATAAACATATATGTACGTACCTACCTCTACATGTACATATACACGCATATATGGGTACAGGACACCAAAAAAGACGTCGAACACAATGAGAAGCGAAAACATAGACACAAAACAAAGGAACTGGACATTTATTTAAAAACAGAAAAAAAATAGAATACAGGACAATTAACACAAGGAAAAACTCCTTCTTCGGTCGCTAAAGCTTTCATCTACTTTACGTTTCGAAGGATAAAAGCGAGACGTATCTTCGACAAGAAAACTTTCCTTCCTGCGAAAAGCAAATCAATTAAAATTCTGAGATCTTTTCGCAGAGGAGTAAAAAATAGTAACAACAGGACAGTAACGACAATGCAAATTGTAAACAGTATGAGACAGGACAAGGAAAACAAGATAAGAAGGGCTGTTGACGCCGAACGAAAAAAAGTATTGCAAACGCAGAATTTTTTGTGGACGACGAGCGGAAGTTAAATAGAAGTTAAATGCCTTTTCTACAACCAAAAAAATCTCCCAGACATTAACACATTTTTTTCCTGTGCCCAAATATATATACGTATCATATATATATAATTTTATTATACATATATATTATACATATATTATACATATATAAATATTATATATATTTTTGCTTTTTGAGCCCAAAAATTAACTAACTAACTATATATATACATGCATATATATATATACATACATTTATATACATACATACATACATACATATATATATATATTATATATATATATATAATATATATACGTATCATATATATATATATATATATATATATATACATATATATTTCAATCATATATACATATATCATATGTATATATACATATAAATATCATCAAATACATGTATGTATTTGAATATGTCTTGTTTGATTCACATGTTTTTCAAGTCAAGTATGTTTTAAATGAAAAAATGATTGAAGTATTCTTTTACAACCAGATGCCTTTCCTGTCATTAACACCAGACTGTGTTTTAAATAAGGAATCTCTTAATTACACATGTCTTGAAAGGCTTGGAAAACGGACATTAAACGATGATGATGATGATGATGATGATGATATTCATGATCCGCATTATCCTCACTTTTCTATGCTGGCATCTGTTGGGCAGAACTGAGTCAGTACCTCCACTTCCACTCCCAACTGAGTTGCAGGACTACATTTTGTTCATACTTTCTCTTTGCCACATAAGTTTCTGTGCTGGATTTAACACCAACCACCTTACAAAAAATGTATTTGTGTGTGTGAGGGTGTAGTTGGTATAACAAACAGGAGAAAAACTATTCAATAATATAGTAGGGGGTAACATATTTTAGTTGATCCAGTAGCATCATAGACAATGTCTTTGTGTTTGACCCTATCCCAAATTAACAATTAGTGTTGTTTTGTTTATGTTCTTGCAACTTCACGGTTTAGCAAACGACACTGATAAATAACAAACTTAAAAATATGTAGTGGGCGCAATTAGTTTCACTAAACCTTTCAAGGTGGTGCCCCATCATGGCCACAGTTCAATAACGGAAACAAGTAAAAGAGGTAATGTATGAATGTGTATATATAAGAACTACACATACAAACCTATCTGTAGATAGAATAACAAAAAGAGAGGAGAGACACAGGCAGTAATAGAGAAGCTAGTTGTATTAGTCAGCAATTGTTAGACTTTTTGAGAAAATCTAAAATATATAAGTTTAGTTGTATGTCTGTATCCAACAATGTATATTATTCTCAGACTTGCACATTATTTGAAATACAAAAAGGTCACAAATTTCCAGAACTTTCACATATATTGCTCAGATGAAACTTTGCTGAGTGACCCAAGTGTCTTATGTTCAGTAATCTTCCATTTATTAGACAAGACAAACATGTAAGCACTGAGGTGCGACTGGCAGCACACCTTTATTTATGATACTGAGAATGATGGATTTTGGTTCAAATAAGAATGCAATTATTTTGTTTCACATTGTTACAGTAGTTTGTTTTAATATTAAAAGTGATGTAATTCAATTTAAAAGATCTCTGATATCACTGTTAAAAACCAGTGTTCAATTCTTGTTTCATCTTAACTCCTTAACAGTCTGATTGTTTATTCACATTGCTTTGAATTAATCATGCATTACCTGTAGCCTTGAGGTTTCATTGATCTGATTGCTTATTTTTAGATTGACTTTCTAGGATAGGTGCAAGAGGCCAGGCCTGACCGGTTTGAACATAAAACAGGTTGAATATTTGGGCCAGATATGGCTGGTTTAAATGCTAAAAGGAGAAACATATCAATTAAGATCTTCCTCGCTACATGGAGAGGAAGCCACTCTGTCACGTGTTAACATCATTAGATGATCTAGTTCCTATTCCCAATGTTTCAATAACGTGAAGTGTCATCATGTAGTCATCATCATTTAACATATATGTTTCATGCTGGCATGGGTTGGACAGTTTGACGACGAAGAATTACTTGTTATGTCCAAATATACAATGAAACATCAATGCTTCATTGCATATAAATGAGCTGATAAAAAAAAGTCATAGTGACTGCCTGCAAGCGAGTATGACTTAGTAATGTATACCATGCTTTCACTCATTATTTTAAGTGTCTACATAGTTACAAGCAGATAGACACTCTACTGACCTTCTCACCTTTATCTCATAATTTTGTTGATCCAAACACCTGATTAATAATTAAAGAAAGTAGTTATTTTACTAAGACTGTTCAAATTGTGGTGATGAGCAAGATTATGGTGATGATGATGATGAGATTGTTGCCATGAGAATGACAATATACAATGTATTGAGTGCTCATATTCATTTTTTTTTTTTTTTTTGTAGAAACATTTACACTATCATCATTTTATATATGCTTTCCAGACTGGTTTGGGCCAAATAGGTTGTTGCTGCTTTCGTAGATGAGTTGAGAGATTACATCTCACTCCCATGTTACATATTTTAATATATATATAGTCAAATTTTTGCACAGGTTGTAGATGGTTGAGAGTCTCCCTTGTTGTTAAAGTCAAAATGACCTGATTTGATCATCTATTATTTTTTTTTAAATGAACATTTTAAATGGCGTCACCCTGTGTAATTAATCATTTCAAACTCACCATTAAATTCCTGAATTAATTTAGATGACACCAGCCTGCTGGCAGTTTTGTGACCGATTGTTTTGCTGTTTGCTCTGCCTCACCCCGCATGACAGATTTGATGAGGAGTTTGCCCAGCTCGAGCTCCACCTTGGCGGGACTTGGAAGCCGCGAGACCAACCATAATTGGATTCCCACAATTCCCAGGTCGAAGACATCCAGGACGAAGACAATGCAAGGGGCTGCAAACGAAGTGCAGCTGAACGGGAGTGAGCATGAGATGATGGGCTTGGTGTTGGTAGCGGTGTCGCTGGAACGGATGACATAGAGTTGTGTGAAGTTAATGATGCATTCATAGTTGGGGTGGAGGAGATGCTTGATGAGTAAACTGGTACAGTTACTGTAGCAGCTCCAGCAGCAGTAGCAGCAGTGGCAACAGAAGTAGAACTGGACACTACATTAGCTGCAGTTGACAATGTTGTACTTACACTTGTTGACGAATTAGAACTATGAGAGGTGTTTGAATTCGGGTTTTCCCTAGCAGAAGATGAATGGTGCTGCTGCTGCTGCTGTTGTGGCTGCTGCTGTTGCTGCTGCTGCTGGTGATGTTGCTGCTGCTGTTGTTGATGCTGTTGGTGATGGTGGTGGTGTTGGTTGTGGTGATGACCATGATTACGGTGATGGTGGTGGTGGTGGTGATGATGGTGATGCGACTGTTGCCGTGACGATGACATGCTTGTTGTAGATGTGTCCTTTGACAGCTGCTCAGATGGCACCGCTCGACTGACTTCTTCACGAGTGTGAGAGCGCATGTGCGGTGATACATATTTATGTATGTATGTATGTATGTATGTATGTATGTATGTATGTAATTCACCTGCAAACTAAGCATTAAATTCTTTCTTACCAGATTGCCAGCCTTCTGAAATTCCCTTGTCCATGTTATTTCCTCTGCAGCCATCCACACATTTTATTCAAGATCAACTACGTCAATCTTACCAGTTTTGAAGGCACAGCTCTTGCCATTTGTCTCAGAAGGAATGCAAAAGGCAAGGATACAGCCCCCTTTATCCAGCCAAATTGTTCAAATAAAACATGGGGAAAAAACCCCAAACACCCACTACTATTCCTGTGAATTAGTAAGCTGTATACTATATCAAACTGAGCCCACATCATCATCTTTAACATGTCTCACAGCTAGAACCTTTTACTAAATATTTTATCCAATCATTTATCTCCAGAATGGCAGCTTCTACATGGAATCACATTCTCATCAGACATTAATTTATACAAGTTGAAAAAAGACATCGTTTACATTCACATTAACAGTTTAGGAAAGCCTGCAGATGTTCTCTTGCTCGGACTTTATATTAATACAAATAAGAATTTCTAACAAAAGTACATAGCCAAAAATTTTATAGGAGGAAATAATGTCAACTATATTGACCCACTCCTTATCTAGTGTTATATTTCATTGCCCACAGAAACAGAGAAATGTGAAGTGTGTTGACAATGCTAACTCACCCTTTCATGACTTAAATCCTGATAGGTAAACTGTTTCATTAAATCTCTAGTGCCAGTTTAGCATACAGTAAACGTGGCCATTTACAATTTAGTATGCTATCTGATGCCAATTCTAGACCATAGCTCTAACCCTAACATAAACCATAACAAGGCATGCACACAATGTAAACAAAAAGAGAAACAAAACCAAATAAAGAGTAAATCAATTTTAATGCAGAATATTACAATTTGTGATGCAAATGCAACGTGCACAAGAAGAGTTCATGGAGATGCTGGAATTATGCAACAGGTGTGTAATACATTTGAAAGCAGGGTACATAGACAGATGCAAGCAGAATATTACAATTTGTGATGCAAATGCAACGTGCACAAGAAGAGTTCATGGAGATGCTGCAATTATGCAACAGGTGTGTAATACATTTGAAAGCAGGGTACATAGACAGATGCAAGCAGGATATTACAATTTGTGATGCAAATGCAACGTGCACAAGAAGAGTTCATGGAGACGCTGCAATTATGCAACAGGTGTGTAATACATTTGAAAGCAAGTTTCATTGAAAGATACAAACAGTGATTGAATCAATTTTTAATTTCCTCTTTTGGTAGTCTAGGGAGAAGTTCCGAAATTTTGGAGGAAGTGGGCCAGTCGATTACATTGTGCCCAGTAAGCAACGGGTACTTAATCTATCGACCCCGGCAGCAGGGAAAAAACCTGCACTAAGAATTGTAAGTAAGGGCATGAAGAAGAAATTGGCAATTCCTACACAAATATATTTAAAAGAATGAAAGGGGAAAGCACCGATTCTGAAGAAACTGAAAGAGGCAACAAGATGATTTACACCATAATGTTGTAAAAACTTTTAAAATGTTTTTATCAATAATTTTTTGTTATTAACAATTTTTTATTAACAATTTTTTGAGCATGCTTATTTGAAGTGATCACTGCGGAAACAAACTGTTAAGCAGAATGTGAAGAAGCTGGACAAAAAAAATATCTTGTGGTTGCCCACAACCTTAGTAGAACTGGGGATGAGCCACAATGCAGCTGTGACCTATAACACTTATGTGCAAGGAATAGGCGCACATGACCTGCTAATGAACCCAGTTCAAATTAAACTAGTCCATATTCATGATTGAGAAATTTCTAATGTTTGCCAGCAATTCCTCCCAAAGGTCACTTTTCTCGTGTCTGCGCCGCCACATGAATTCGCAGAGATACGAGTCAATCATAGAACGATGTGTACCACAACGACGCTTGTTACCCCGTTTTAAACACGCCCAAGTACTCTCTATTTATTGGGTATGTGTGTTGTCAACGGAGTTAACAAACTCGACGCTGTGGTTCACCGTTCTATGCCGAAAATTGTATCCCTCGATCTCTGGAATATGTGAATAAGCGCGCCACAGGTCACTAAATATTGTGGTACCTGGGAGGATCGAGCGACGGATGCATTCTTCGAGTGTGTCGCGATTCCGAGAAGGTACTGCATAAAGGAAAACTTCTCTGGTCTCACGACACACTCCACCGAATACCCATTGCTGAGGTAACACCCTTCCTCGATTAAACTTCCTCCTAGAGAAGACTGTCTCGTCTATCTCGACAATCTTCCCAGGACCACCTATTACAACTGGGTTCATTAGCAAGTCATGCGCGCATATTTCTCGCACATAATTGTTGTAATCCACAGCTGAACAGTGGCTCATCCCCAGTTCTTGTAGTCAGTTCCTTGACCCAAGAGTACAAAAAAAGGACTACAGTCCGCAGAGGGAGCGTGCAGCCTTCAAGCCAGGTTCCCTTCCGGACAGACAACTTCTGATTGCAGCCTTTGCGACTACACCGCCAGCAAACATTATTCGCTACCAATTTCTTTATCATTTGGTGTCCTGTTTTACACTTCTTACTGCTAGGTATAATACCCTTTGCTGCCAAGAAAGATGCGGCATCTTCCTCCGATTTAATGGTAACAAACAATTCACCTTGACTAGCTATTTTAAACAACGAATAACTTAGCTGTTTTACAAACGAATAATTTTATACAAAACACATGCTGTTTAAAATTTTATGAAGCAGCAGCAACAAGCAATATATACCCGCGCTGTTTAGGATATGAAGCTTTTCAAACGAATAATTTTATACAAAACACACGCTGTTTAAAATTTTATAAAGCAGCAGCAACAAGCAATATATACCCGCACTGTTTAGGATATGAAGCTTTTCAAACGAATAATTTTATACAAAACACACGCTGTTTAGATGTTTACGTTAACTACGTCACAAAATAGCTGTCTACGTCACTGTAGATAGTATGTTTAGACGGAGCAAATGATTTCAGATCGAAACAGAGAATACGATTGGTTAAAAAATTCGAAGAATTAGACTAAGTAAAAGTTACAAAATACAATTTTCTCAAAAAAACTAATCGAAATTAATGTTTTCTTTTGACACATTCTACCAGTATACGAAGTTTCAAATTTTTTAGTTAAGTAGAAATTTCCGTCCTTCAAACATAAAAGATCTTGCAATTTCGATCAATTGTATCTTGTCCTCCCTCTTGTATAGAAGAGTGGCTACAATCCAGCCTACCTCTACTTCTGGGGTGGGGAGGGCATTTAAAATTTTTTTCCGAGACGTCCTACGTCCCAGATATAAAGGTAAAAATAAAATATTTCCACTTCGCAAGGTTCGAGTCGAGTATTCCCTTGCACGCTCCGTTGACTCGAACCTTGCTTCTATTGTGGCGAATTTACCGCCTCTGGTTAGATATCTTTCATAATTGCACCAAGACACTTTTCGATGGTGCTTTCCTCCAGATGTTCACATCTTCTTTTTCTCCACATTGTATACTTTATAGACGATAGTCTTTTCTTTAATTTAATTTTTTATTTCGTTTGGTGGTGTTATCCTAGATTCACCGTCTTTGTCGGTGATCAATCCGAAATAGGTTTGAATTTATTCCATTATAATTTTAATGAGTTCGCGCCCGCCGACGGCCGCAACGAAATTCATTTTTGGACTTTCTACTATCGAAGGCATTTTAACAAAAATGCTTCCGTATAAACGGTGAAAATATTATCAATTTCCCTAAACAGGGACACAATTCAATTTTTAAGTAATAACCAAAGCTCCTTCTCCCAAAGGGGGAGGGTTATGGTTTACAGCTATTTAACAAATGTAACACAACAATGTTTCCCTTACGAGGAACCAACAAACATGATAACAATAGTTAAACAGTAATAATAATAACAACAAACCTTACGGTGAATCAAAAAGCAGTACGCAGTTGAAGCTATAGTCCTTTATGTATAAGAAATAAACCAACAGCAGTACTCAGTTCGAGAAAACAGACATTACATACAGCCAAACTTCATACAGATACTTAATGCTAGCTAATTCGCAGATAATCTAATGTAAAAGCCGTGGTAAATGATATGTGCACAGCTCCATCTGGACTATTCCATTTCTGCACACTAATTTTATTTTTAATTTATTCCCATTCATGTGAAACCACTTATTCAAGTTCAAGTCATTGATGCAATTTTATACCAATTGCTATTTTTACTTTTGTTATGTTACGATTATATTATACTTTAGTTTGATATTAATTATTACTACATATAATTCAATTCTTATTATTATTTTTATTGTTAAAGTGAAAGTATCTGACATAAAATAGAGAAATGTTTTTGTTTCACTTTTAACACGTAATACTGAAATAGTGGAGAAGATATGATATTGCTATGGGCTCGCCCTAGGCAAGAAGTTGAACATTTTTTTTTTTGCCCATGAAACTACGTGGACCATAAGTAAGGCATGTGTAAAATTTGAATGAAATTGGTTGTGTAGTTCTCAAGTTTTAGGGAAACTCACAGACAGACATACATTCTCAGTTTTATATATAGAGAGATACACGCGCCTTTGTTTTGGTGTGTGTAAGATATCAGTAAGAATTTATGAGTTTTCATAATTTTTTTCTGACCCGGGCGATATCTAGTCTTTATGGTACTGAAAATTGGTTTCCTATTCAGTAATGTATGTTCAAAGAGAGTCAATACCTTGTTTTCACTCGATGCATATAACCATTATTGTACCCGTGGGAAGCAGTGGCACACCCATGACCTCACTCTTAAAAAAATCACTGGATAGCATTGGACCTGCAATCAAATGGGAAATGTACCTTTCTCTAATTTGGGACGCTATTTAATTTTGCCTTTACATATGTGAATTTGAGACGCTAGAAAGCACGATCACCTTCTTTCTTGCTAACCTTGTTGCAGAATAAATAAAATGTAGATAAATATTACACTTTTTATCTGTGAAAACACTCTTTTTTATACTTGTCTTTGACATTTTCTTTTTTAATTTACAGAATCTAAAGCTCATCATGAGTATCAAAAAAAGAAAACACGATCATTCATATATTCAGTATATATATTCAGAAGAGAGACCTCAAAGGTTTGTCAAATGATTCTATGAAACCGACAAAATTGAAGCAACATGTGCTGAATGTTCATCTTCAACACAAGGACAAGGACAAAACCGTTTTTAAACATCATGGGCATTCCATGAAGCAAGCCAAAAGGTTGCTGAAGCTTCCTATATCGTTACACTGGAGATAGCAAAGCAGAAGAAAACACATACAATCGGGGAAACTTTGATCAAACCTTGCAGTTGCAAAAGGGTGGAAATTGTGTTGGGAAATGAATTAGAAAAAAAATTACAGCGGTTTCACTATCAAACAGTACGGTTCAATAGAGGATCAGCGATATGGCCATGGACATCAAGGACTAAGTTGTGCACGACATTAAGCCTGCAGCGTTTGGGATATTTTCAATACAGATTGATGAATCGACTGACATGGCATCATGTCCTCAATTGATGGTGCTTGCAAGGTATGTGCACTCAAATTCATCTAAGGAGAAGTTTCTTTTTAGCTCTTCTCTTGAAAGAATTACCAGGGCCTCTAATATTTTGGAAAAGGTCTCATCTTTCCTTGAATCAGAAAATCTTTCGTGGGATAATGTGTGTGGAGGACCAGCTATGTTGGGGACAAAATCAGGATTTAAAGTTAGTGTGGGAAAATGAGCTTCAAAAGTGAGGGGCATTCATTGCATAATCTATCGTCAGGCTTTGGCCTCCAAAACACTTCCAACTCCACTGAGAAAGGTTTTGGACCTGTAACAAGAGGTAAATTAAGAGTTGGGCTTCACCAGTTTAGGAAGTATATCTAGATGAGTGCACGTAAGAAAGTTTGAAACGTATAAATGCATGTTTTACATAAAGGTAACGATAAAAATCACACATAAATTAGCTCACACATAAATATATCTGGGTGCGTGTAGGTTCATTTTTGATAATATGCTCATCTGTAGTTTATAAACAAACAAAAAGAAAGAGAAAGGGAAAAAGGAAGTTTCATGTATAATACATAACTTAGAAGCAGCACTTCGGATGTACCATCACACACGAGATTGAGACATGGCCTATCTCATGCACTTCACATTGCAGCCTGTGCAAGAATGGTCTTACCAAATTTCAAAATATTTCCCCTCTACAAATGTTCAGGTTCTTTCAACCAACCACAAAGACTAAATAAAGAAAGGCAATTTATTAACATGTATAAACCATATTTAAATATAGACCCGACCACTACCAACCAATAAATAAGAACGGACACTTAACAATTTTATTCATATTATCGTTTTGAAAAATACTTCCCATTATTTCTTTAATCTTTTTTCCAATATATATATATTTCCATCTCCACCTTTTATATGTGTTATATTATTTATTTATATATATATATATATATATATATATATAGGCAATAATAAATCTCTGAACGAGATGTAAACAGTAACTGCACGACAATGTGAGGTATACTAGCCATCTCAATATGGCTAACCACTAAGGGTGGGCGTTACTGCAGTTTGTAGCCCCAGGAGAACATCGTCTCCAGCTGGCTTTAGGCACACTTTCTGTGCCCTTATGGTATTTTGTTTATTGTTTATAAGGGCACAGAAAGTGTGCCTAAAGCCAGCTGGAGACGATGTTCTCCTGGGGCTACAAACTACAGTAACACCCACCCTTAGTGGTTAGCCATATTGAGATGGCTAGTATACCTCACATTATATATATATATATACATATATATATATATATATATATATATATATATATATACATATATATATATATATATATATATATATACATATATATATATATATATATATATATATATATATATATAGTAAGAGAGAGAGAGAGATTGAGAGGGGGAGAAAGAGAGAGTAAGGATAAGCAATTTAGGCAAGTCGATATACAAAAAATATTAAACACATTTAATGCAAAAAATGTATATTTGTTTATATATAAAAAGGTACCCAGACCAACTCAGGCAAAACAGATATGCCTTTATTCTTGACGTTGTCTCGATGTACACAACGGTGCCAGCACACTCAGCGGTCAACCTATTGACTGACTGCATAAAAGCGTCCGACATCCAATGCTTCGAACTTAGCGCAGCTGATATTCATCAACACCTCTCTTTCCAGGACCACCTATACAAACAGACAACAGGTCTCCCCATGGGATCCAGTCTCTCGGGCCTACGAACCATCACTTATATGAACCATCTGGAACATCGAGCACTAAACATCTGCCAGTCGTACGCCTTCTTTACCAGGTACGTAGATGACATCCTCCCGTGAAGAGGCTGACAGAATATCCACAACGTTCAATAACATGGACATGAACATAAAGTTCACTATAGAACATCCCGATATCACTGGATCACTCATTACTTGACTTCAAACTGAATATAACGGAAGAAGGGGAGATCCACACCGAATTCTACAGGAAAGCAGCCAGTAGAGATATGTTTGTCCAATACAATTCAGCACTTCCACTCGGTGCCAAAATAGGTTACGCCAGAAATGAACTTGCACGCATCCAGGGTAAGTGCAGCAGAACGGAGGACAAGGTGACCCACACTACACGCTTCCTAGATATATTGAAAACCAACGGGTACCCTAGATCCATTGTAAATCAGCTGAAGTACCCAAGACGACCAACACGCCGAACACATAGAAAACCCAGCAACACATGCTTCTTTAAAATACCCCTTTTTAGCAAGAGGATAACTACATGCATCCGAAGAGCCATAAGAAGAGAAGGACTACACATACAACTAGCCCACTCAGGCCCCTCTCTGAGAGAACACCTCGCCAAGAAACGAACAAGGAACAACAATCAAAAAAAAGAAAGAGAAGAGAAAAAAGGAAGTTGCACGTATAATACGTAACTTAGAAGCAGCACTACGGATGTACAAGCACACACGAGACTGAGACATAGCCGACCTCACAGACTTCTCATGAGGAATTCCGGAAGGAACATCGTGAGACCACTGCTGAGACGATTCCAAAAAATAAAAAAGAAATGTCGTTAGAAAACCGATTATAGTAGCGACTCCATCTAAGAATATCTGAAGAAGGAATTTTATTCCGAAATATCATATCAGACTATGGATGACTAAATTACAACAGGTGTATAACCCATTGTCTATATTATAGTGCATTGTTGTACCATTGAAAACTTTTTATTCTTTATATATAATATATATATATATATATATATATATATGAAATATATATTATATACATATATGTATTGTGTATATATATATATATATATATATATATATAACGGGAAGCTTATGAAAATAAACAAAAGACGAAGGCAGGTGTAATACAAACAAACAATTGTATTAGTATGGCGCTCAGGAATATAAATAAAACAAGTCTTTTACGTTTCGAGCCTACGCTCTTCGACAGAAAGATACACAGAAAAGAAACACAGAAAGAAACAAGGAGAGAAAAAAAATGCGTGCAGAGGCTAGCGAATCAACATGGCGATCTGGTATTTAGAGATGAGCTCCGTGGGGCAGTTACAGGCGGAGACGATGGGGCGGCCAGGGTTGTTGGGTTTGTGGATTTGGGGGAGGAAGTAAATGGTGGGGTGCATGGGGTTCGCACAATTAGGTTGGATGCGGTGTGGGGGAGACGGGAGGACGAGATGAGGTTGTGGACAGTAGAGGATACCGTCTGTTGGTAGCTACGTGTGGGGTTAGAGGACAGAGGGAAGTAGAAGGAGGTGTCATTGAGTTGGCGGAGAGCCTCCGCCCTGTAGAGGTCCGCGCGCCACACCACCACAGCTCCACCCTTGTCAGCCGGTTTGATGATAATGTCAGCGCGCCGTTGGAGGGAACGAAGAGCCGAGAGCTCGGCCGGGGAGATGTTGAGGCGACGTTGGCGCCTGGAGAAGTTGAACCGCTCCAACGCACGCTGACAGGCGCCCGCGAAAAGATCCACTGCTAGGAACTGGCCGGGGACAGGCGTCCACGGGGATGGTCGGCGGCCCAGGTCAGTGAAGCAGTCCTCATCGTTGGATGCGGGTGGTGAGTCGCGGAAATGCGCACCCAACCGGACGCGGCACACAAAGCTGTGGGCATCAGCTCGCGTCTGGAATTCCTTACAGGATGGAGTGAGGGGATGAAACGCAGACCCCTACTAAGGACGGAGCGTTCCGCCGCAGAGAGGGGAATATATATATATATATATATATATATATATAATGTATTTATATAATCTATATACATAATATATGTATATAATTAATATTTCAGGTACATGACACTGCTGTCCCAGGGTCTCACAGGCCCACACTTCCCACACCCTCAGAGTTGGCAACTCAACCTCGGCACACTGAAAGGTAGGTCTGGTGAGATTGCTGAGATGCTTGAACAGAGATGTGTCGATTTGTGCTGCCTCCAAGAAGTAAGGTGGAGAGGAGGTTCCACTAGGTTCCTCACAGGCAAAGAACACAGGTACAAGATTTTCTTGGCAGGGAACATTGACGGGGTCGGGGGCGCGGATATCCTTCTTGCGGAGAAATGGGTTGATAAAGTAATTGAGGTAGTTAGAGTATGCGACAGAATACTTAAGATTAGATTAGTGCTCCATCATGGGTTAGCAACCATTATCTCGGCCTATGCCCCTCGGCCAGGGCTACTCGATGGACAGAAAGACCGATTTTATGACAGCCGGACCATCTCATTGTGGCTGGTGACTTCAATGGACATGTTGGACAACATACAGCGGGCTTCCATGGCATACATGGAGGCTATGGTTTTGGTTTTTCTTCAACTTTGTGTAGGTCTCTGAGCAGGTATTGCCATAACAACTTTCTCTGTCATGGTCAATGCAATGATCACACACCACACACCTTCCCACAAAGCACTATTGTAAACAGCAGAAGTGAGCCAGAATAAAACTTGGTGCGCATGCACAACAGAGTTCAATGTCAATCTTTCCCAGACAGCTTCAATGTATGCTTTAGCTTCATTACTATGGCAACAGTCTAGATATTTATTGATCAGACCTCGTATATGTATTTAAGCGCGCTCGCGCGCGCGTGTGTGTGCTTCTATCATCATCATTACCATTGTCATATACGTATTTTTTTATTTCCTGAATTTGTGTAAATGTGTATAGAATAATATATCAGTTAAATCAAGTTACAACATGGTCTGGTTTTCACATTTTTTATTATTGTATTTAAAAAAAAAAAGTTTTTTACAATGTTGAAGTGTGTTAAACATTAAAAAACATATCATGAAGATATTAGTGCTTTTGTATGTTTGTAGTAATCATCAAATTTCAAAATGTATTGACTGACAGTTGAGTTGAATCCTTGACAACTGTAGGAAAATGACTGGCTTCCTCCTTTTTATACCTTTTAGAAGGCTCCGACAAGCCGAATTTTTCGAATATGGTTTTGACCAATCAGCATGCAGCTTAAACATCACATTTTGCCAGGCACACCGATATTAGTGCAAAAGCAGAAAACCTGTTCTGAATGGTAATAACAACAATAATATAACAACCAGTTTATAATGTGGATTAAAAAATATCTTTAACATATGAATATAAACAAATTACAGAAGACTCCCACCAATTGAAATAAAAACAATAGAAACCAACTAAGTTTGCTCACTCATAAAACCATTACATGTAAACTGCAAGCTAATAAGATAAAGGTGGGACCATCATGATCTTTATCGTTTAATGTCTGTTTTTCATGCTGGCATGGGTTGGATGGTTTGACAGGTTTGGAGAGCCAGCAGCTGCACCAGGCTCCAATCTGATCTGGATGCCCTTCCTAATGCCGACCACTCCAAGAGTGTAGTGGGTGCTTTTTACGTGCCACCAACACAGGAGCCAGTCAGGTGGGCCTGGCATCAATCATGTTTGGATGGTGATTTTTACATGCCACTGGAAAAAGAGCCAGTCAGGGGGTACTGGCATTGGCCACGATCGGTTGGTGCTTTTTATGTGCTACCAGCACAGGAGCCAGTCTGGGGGTACTGGCATCAGCCACATCCAGTTGGTGCTTTTTACATGTCACTGGCACAGGAGCCAGTCAGGCACACCTGGTATCGACCATGTTTGGATGGCACATTTTACATGCCACTAGCACGGGAGCTAGTCAGGGGCCACTAGCCACTGTTACGATATTGGTTTTACTTGATCTATGCCAGTAATATTGGTGATGTTTAAACTGCATGCTGATTGGTCAAAACAGTATTCAAAAAAGTCAGCTTGTTAGAGCCTTCTAAAAGGTATATAAAAAGGAGGAAGTCAGTCACTTTACTACAGTTGTCAAGCACTCAATTCAACTGTCAGTCAATACATTTTGAAATCTGATGATTAATACAAACGTGTGAAAGTGCTAATTGAACTTTATGAACATTACTAAATATTTTATAATTTTAACACATTTCAACATTGTAAAAAAAATTTTTTAAATACAATAATAAAAAATGTGAAAACCAGACCATACTGTAACTTTATTCAGCTGATATATAAATATATATTGTATAGACACACAGGTCTAGCTGTGTGGTAAGAAACTTGCTTCCAAACCATATAGTTCTGGATTCAGTCCCACTGCATGGTACCTCGGGCAAGTGTCTTCTACTATAGCCTCAGGCCAACCAAAGCCTTGTAAGTGGACTTGGTAGACAGAAACTGAAAGAAACATGTCATGTATATGTGTGTGTGTGTGTTTGTCCCCACCACTGCTTCCCAACCAGTGTTGGTGTGTTTACATCCTTGTACTTTAGCGCTTCATCAAAAAGAGACGGACATAATAAGCATCAGGCTGAACAAAAAATAACTACTGGGATTGATTTGACAAAAATTCAAGGTGGTGCCCCAGCATGACTGCAGTCTAATGAAAGTATATATACTTTACTTCACTTCAGAAACACGTGGTTTGAAGTTTGCTCCCACTGTATGTACACTGTCAGCTTGTGTCTTTTACTATCATTATGGTTTACCCAATACTTTGTGAGCAAAATTTGGTAGATGAAAACTGAAAGAAGCCTATGGTATTTGTGTATATATGCATGCATGCATGTATGTGTCTGTCTGTCTTGTCTTGGCATATGTGTACAAATTGTAAAGCATCACTAGTCATATAGTGTTGCTTGTTTGCAATCCTCCATGAAAATATCCAGTTATGTCCCATAAGCTAAAGGAAATATTGCCTTGCCTGGAAATGGAGTGAGGGCATCAGGAAGAGCATCCAGCCATAAAAAATTCTGCCTGAACAAAGTCTCATTTAACCCATGGAATCATACAAAAGTAGACATTATGAAGACAGACAGACATAGATATTTCTCATATGTTCAGAATTTTTTTTATTTTCATTTATTTAGTCTCATATGTTTATGAAAGACAAACATATGGCATTTTTCAGATGTTTTTTGTTTTCTCTTTTTTCATGTTTATTTCATGTGCCAAAGGCAAACACATGGCATTTTTAATCTTCATATTTGTATGCATTGTCTATATTTTGTCATGTTAAAAAACCAATGTAAAGATGGCAGTCTCTCTATGGTCATATGAAAAGTGCCAATGAAAAAATAATATTTGAAATATTTGTTATGCAGGGGTAACACTGAAAAAGCCGTAATTACTGACATGCTGGAAGATTTAATTACAAGGCAAACATCAATGCTGATATCAGTCACACCAAGGCTTTGTTCAAAGTACCTATCTGTTACAAGTAATCGATTATGTTCTTTTTGCCATCTCTGTGAAGAGAAAACAAATATCATTACTGACAATCAAACAGAAAAGCAAGATTTTACAGCATTTGAATCATGGTGAAGAGGCATTAAAGATTGCACTAGAGCACCACATTTCATCTGAAAACATGCTTTTTTATGTAATTATGTTCAGTTTGGTTTCTTATGTTTATAATCAGGTCAGTTATATGAAAATACTCTCTATCTATCTTATTTGGCTAATTGGGATCCAACTATATTAAGGAGATGACAGATACAGTATTTTCTCTGTAGCTAATTTCAAATAGACATGAGAAATGCCCACTCTAAATTTAAACTGACAGGTTCCATATGACAAATCATCACATCAAATTAAGTGGAAAATATCATATTACTTATTCCAATAAAACGTTTTATATCATATTGTTACAGTAACATATATAAAACAGTTGTCTGAAAAATCTCTGCAGCTTTATGCAAATATATTCAGAAAAATGTTCATGTAAATGCACAAATATCCTGAAGGTGATCGGTGATTTTGTTCTTTCTTCATTTTTTCTTATTTTTTTCTTGTCAAATTTTGCATGGACATTTGAAGAATGAGTTCAGTACTTGGAAAAAGTAATTTTAAATTTATGGTTCAGTTCAACAAGTCAATGAATTTCTGTGATAATAAAGAAGATTAATGAAAACACACATTAAAGTAAATATATTTTAAGACTTTCATGAAGTTAAGTAGGTTGATATGACCGGTCCATGTAAAAACAGGATGAATTCCTTTCAATGGTTGAAAAAGAATTGTCCAAAATAAAATCTTTCATAGCAGCAGTATTACAATCAATAACTTTAAGACTTAATCTCAATGAATAATGAAAAAATTCAGAACATATCACAATATGAAGAAAAAAATATGGAATATTTCAGTTGTTACAAAGAGTTCATATAAAGTAAAAAGCATTCATCCAGCCCGCCCATCACAAAAAGAAATGACAGTTGTTATATAAACATGAAAACATCTATCACAGATACAATCATAGATCAAATTATGAAAAGAAAGCTATTGCTCAAAATTAGTGTTAAAGTGTAATTTTACACTTAGTCTGCACAACAACAAAGACAAAATGACTTTACATAGAGATAACATTTATAGATGGCCAAACATTATGATTTAATCAATAAAAAAACTTTCATTCAGATTTTATTTCTTAATAGATCAATTTGCTTTGTTTCATTTTAATAATATCAAAATATTTAATTTTTTAGCTCCAGCTGAATTATTTCAAAAAAAGAAATAATTTTCTTAAAATTAAAGATAAATACAGATTTGAAATTAAAATGTACAAATATAAAAGAACAAATTGAAATGACAACAGATCATTTCAGTATAACTGAAAAATGTTACATTGTGTCATAGTTTCAGCTATTATTTATAATGTTAATTTTACAACAAATGGCAGTAAAAATTTACACATTGTAATTCATTGAAATTGTGGGGAATAATTTAAAGTACCTCTGCACAAGCAAATGTCTGTCAAGTTCTACATTTCTTATAATAAAGATTACAATTAATTAATTTTGAAAACTTTAAAACCTTATTACTTTTTTGACTTCTACTTCCTAGTTAATCAGCATATTTCCTAATAAATTCAACCTACTGACTTGATATTGTGTACCTAAAATAACCTACACTTATAAAATAAATGCATATTATTATACTTAATGAAAGAATTAACTCTATTTCACTAACAGACTATAGGTAAAGAGTCAAAACAAAATTACAGTTACAAACCTACTTCACCTTTCATCAGTGAATATGTGTATTTGCCTAGAATTAATAGGATAACAGATATGCTCTAACTATAGAAATGATTTCTCTTATCATCATAAAAATAATCTATAGGCAAGAGTTAGCAAAAATCTATCCTAACAAAATTTTTTGTATTGTTCAAACATAATTTGGTATTCAGTTCAAATAAATTTTACATCAAATTGAAATCCATAATTTTGTTTCACTTGCAACAATAACAACTTACAAGATAAACAATTCACAATCTCAGCACTTGCAAATTTTACTGAACCACTTCGCCTTAACAACTAAAACAAGATAAACTAAACATTTACAAATGAATTACTAAATGAATTATGAAAGATATTCACTGGAAAATTTTGATAGATCATTAGAATGTGCAGAAAAATAAAGTGACAGGTGGGACATAATAGCAGTGAAAATAAATTATTATAGTTTGATATATACATATATATATATATAATGTATACATCATCATCATCTATCGTATAGATATACATATTTCTATACACACCCACACATATATATACATATGTATCTATATATACACATGTACACATGTACGTATGTATACATATATATATATATATATATATATATATATACATACATATAAGTATATACCTATATATGTGTATATAATTGTGTGCTGCAGTGTGTGTATATATATATCTTTCAATACACATATATATTTACATGTGCTTATGTATGTATAGATATATCCAGATATATATATATATATATATATATATATATACATATATACATGTGCACATGTATGTGCATATATATACAGATATGCATACACATACATATATGTATATATATGCATATATACACATATGCATACACACTCATAATCTTACATATGCATACACACACACACACACACACACATAATATACAAGTTATAAGTTATATTGGTTTCAAATTTTGGCTCAAATCATGTAAAGGAGTAAATCAATTTCATTAACCCCAGTCCTCAACAGGTACTTATTTTTATCTACCTTGAAAGGATGAAAGGCAAAGTTTGACCTCAGTGGAATTTGAACTCAGAACATAAAGATGGATGACATGCTGCTAAGCATTTTGGCTACCACACTAACAATTCTGTGAGCTCACTGATCTTAGTTATAAATTATATTTAAACAAAAAAGAAATACATTTTACATAGTTCAAACATTTACACATAGTTTTGCACTGGATTACACTGTTCATAACATTCACACACCCCACACACACATGCATGCATATATATATATATATATATATATATATATGTAAAAAGTAAAAAATATATACAAACTGGGACAAGAACGTGAAACACCTAGAAGACGACACAAGAACCACAGGACGGGACTTTCGAAGCTCTCAGTCATCAGTCAAGAACCGGATCATCTTCGCAATTTCGGCTGATTAATCTTGAGATTGCTCCGACCTGGGCAGCCACCAAGGGAAATTTAAGCCAAGTGCATTAGATCCCTTGGAAGAAAGCTTCGAATGTATACAACACAAGGACGGAAAACGGACGATGTACACGAATAAAAATACAAAAGTACGTGAAAACAATAAGGAAAGCACGAATAAGAATACAAAAACGTAAAAACAATAATGGTAAGGATAAAAACAAAACCAGGACGTAGGACAAGGGTCTTTCGACAGGACGAGTTGAGTTTGGGGCTGGCTTGTAGAGGAGTGCCTTATGGCCACGGGAAACAAACAAATATGTGTTGCTGGATGCAAAAAGGCAAAGCAGCAGTGGCTAGCTGGTCACGTGAGGACAAAAGAGAGGAGAAAGGGACAGATGAGGAGAGAGAGGTGAACAGGGGAGGAGAAGAAAGAGACAGATCGAGAGGAGTGTAAGGTATGAGAGGCAGAGAAGCGTAGGAGGGGGGACGGATGAAGAGAGAAAGAAAGAAAGAAGGGGAATAAGAGAGGAGGAGAGAGAGAGAGAAAGAGACAGATCAAGAGTCGTACCAATGTTAGAGAATATATACTTATGTATAAGGACAAAAGTGTGGATACAGAGCCAGCATTATATATGTAAAAAGTAAAAAATATATACAAACTGGGACAAGAACGTGAAACACCTAGAAGACGACACAAGAACCACAGGACAGGACATTCGAAGCTCTCAGTCTATATATATATATATATAAATGTATACACAAAAATATACATACAGGCACATATACATATATATACACACACATCGAGACATAAAAACATATTTGTACATACCCATATATATATATATATATACATACACAAATACACACACACACACCATATACATATGTATGTATTGATTAATACACCAGCGATATATCTAAATCAAAATTCCATCAAATTACAAATTGAACCAGTAGTTATAGGTCAGCTAATATAAGTCCAGAACAAACGGTGGGTGTTTGAGTAGCATCTGGCAAGCACATTTTAAGTAATTAACTTGAAGGTAATTTTGTCTCTCTTATTGATTCAGGGCAGTCAAGTATCACCACTTCATAAGGACAACACTGGTGCAGGCCAATCCAGTTACAGAACCAGCCATAAAAGCCTTTTTCATAATCTTGAAATTCTTGCAGCCATTTATAGAAATTCCATGAAATTTGAATAATTGGGGCATATAAACTTATGATGAGAGATGACAAACCAACAGTGAAAGGAAATGTTAATATGAGAACAGGACAAATAGAAATCTTATGCCAGATTGTCTTTTCTTCAGAAAAATACAAATAAATATTATACCAGGTATTGCAGCCAATATAGAAGGAATATCCTAAAGAAACAAGCCAAGCAATAGGTATACAGATGATGCTCAGAAATACAATATGCAATCCTGAATGCAGTCCCCAAGAACATGGTGAAGATTTGTACTTGAGCTTTTCCTCTTTGGTCCCTCTCTCAAGTGTTAGTTTACGTAACTCATCTCGAGAAATTTGTAGCTGGACATCTACCACTTGACCAGCTTGGTAGCCACGAGCAACTGTTCCAGTCAATGTCACAAAATGTTGATCACCCCCATTATCTTGTAGTTGATCTTCAGGTGAAGATTCTGGTAGTTCAATCCATTCTTTTTCTTGAATTTCCTCTAATTCTGTAGCTTTGGAACATTCTGGATAATCAGATGCCATTATAATATTGCTACCAAGTCTCTAATGACAGCAGAAGAACAAATTGTCAAATTTCAGCAGAAGTGTTGAAAATTCCAAACAACATCAATTTTACCTAAAAGAAACAAAAAAAAAAAAAAAAAAGAAATTAAGAAAATGATATTTCATATCTGCAGATATATTCCTTTAGCATCAAGATTTTCAGAAATACTAATAGTAAAATATTCAAAATCAATGAATTATACTCCTTCACAAGAAAATTACAGAAGTAACATGCAACAAAATAAAACTAACACAATTCTATATAAATTATTGTATTTATCCAGCATTACCACAAAACATCTCCAGTGGTACCAACATAATCAGGTACACCAACATGTTACCAGGTTTACCACCTTTTACCAATAGAGAGACTGTTAAGGTGACTTAGATGATATTACCAATTAGAAATAACCTTTGGTGTTAACAGTTTTGAATAGTAAACATCTACATTTTAATATTTATCAGTTGAGTTGTCTAAAGTAGGAACTCTTTTAAAGGAGTTTAGATGACCTCAAGCAATTTGAAACTCAACTAGACACAAGATCAAAGTGAACAACAATCCATAATGAAACTATATTATATGAACTAAATGTTTATGCAAAGGGAAATATGGAGTGAGATAAAGAGACAGAGAGACAGTTTTGATGGCATTAAATGTAAGCCATTTTTTGTTATTGTTTTATTTATCAAGTTGTTTCAATGAAATAATCATCACTTGTAATGAAAAGAAATTTAAATGTGAAAACGTCTAACAATAACAAATTTTTGATTATAGATATAACTAGCAGTATCGCCCGGCGTTGCTCGGGTTTGTAAGGGAAATAACTATATAAGCATTTTTAGAGAGTTACTTCCCTTATAGATGCCAATTCAGGCTTTCTTAGCCATTTCTGTTTTGGTGTCTTCAAGCCATGAAGTCGTTGTTCTAAAAGAACGCTGGTCTCCTTGACAACGCTTTACGACGTTGATTTCCTTACACTCCCTTCCCCACAGCTTCACGAGGGAGGGAAGAAGGGGGAGAAGCAAACAGGTGCAGGTGTGACCATGGACGCCAACTCCGCCGCCATCGACACACGAAAAATTATGCATTAAAATGGAATAAAAAATGATGTTAAATTATTTTTAAAATCGTAGACTCATCGTAGACGCGCGCTAATACTCAGACGGGCTCGATATGAATCACGACTATAAGATACTCGAATTTGGTTAAACTGCACCGCAAAATGTGGGAGTAGTTAGGAATCTAAATCGAAGGGGACAGACACTCACACAACTACAGTTTTATATATATAGATTATTTAAGACTAACCTCATAAATATTTTTCTTGGTTATTTTCTATTACATCTGCCTTCCATGTCAGTACATTTATGACAAATAGTTATATTTTTATAACAGTTAACCCAAATATCTTCCTATACATTTTCACTGGGTTCCTTCCTAAGTTTTAATATTTTTATCATTGCATTTATCCTCAGATTTGTGCAAATTTATAACAAGGTCAGATAGAACAATTATAGAAGTCTGAGGAATAAGTAATAATGTAATTAGGAAGGAATAAATTGTAAAATAAAATGACAACACCCTATCACCTGAGTTGCCTGTTTTAAAGCTAACTTGTGCTTTTAATTTTTCTCTGCTGTCTCAAAGTTCTAATGTTCTAATACCTGAGGACGATCAAATAACTTCACACCAGATGGCCCTGACCTGAAAACTCAACTCGATAAAACAGACAAGGTATTCAAGTGTTTGATTCTCTGCTCATATGCTATAGTCTGTTCAGAGCTAACAACAGCTATTAAACTAAACAGGTATAGCTGTTATTTCTTAGTTATTATTAGAACAATAAACCTATATCAAATGCATCCTTTATTTACAAATTCACACAAACACACATACATATAATTAAATCTGGAGTTATATTGTTTGGTTACTTTGTTTGGTTATTGTTTGGTTATCATTCTTTTACTGTAGCCAATTCAAATTGTAAGACGGTATAAAAAGTTACTTTAAATTTTTATAAGTTTATAAGTTTACAACTATAAAAACTTACGTAAACTGAAGCAGAAAGTATCTAATAATAAATTTAGAAAGTGTAGCCAAATGAGACAAATGGCTTTATTTATTTAATTTTAGGGATACACACTTAGATTAATAATAAGATACAGAGTTATTAGGAAAATACTATTATATAAACCCATTTTGATGGGTTTATATAATGGAGATTAGTAATAACTGATTTTTCCCATTCTGACATATCAAGTGCAGAAATGTTCCATTTTAGGCAATCAAATGATCATGTCATTTTCACAGATTATATACTAGCTGAATCACCCAGTCTTGCCCAGGTTACTGATGTTCTTATTCAGATTAGTAAACAATAGATATGAAGATATATTTTTTTCACATAATTATTTCAAAATATCTATATTTTATTTTAAAATATCCAAATTGTAATGATAGTAGAATTTAGAACTGAAAATCTGCCAATCTTGAAGCACCTCAGTGTAATCAATATTCATTGTGCACATTTTTATTGGTGTCCAAATGAATAAATTGTTGCTGCTTCCAACTCCAGATCAACCAACATAGAGTTGGCCGTGAGAGAAGCATGTAGTAGAGAGATGAAGTCCTACTGCCTTGAGGAATTGACCCTGAGATTTGTTAATTGAAATACCAAAACTTAATTTGACTGGAAGCTAAAACCTCTTAAATTCAAATGGAACGTCTGTAGGTATGAAAGGAAATTTTGGAATAAAGACATTTTCTTTGTAACTACCTGTTATGATAGTTGCCTCTTGGACATGGGATATCATCATCATCATTTAGTGTCCATCTTCCATGCATGCATGGACAGGAGCCAGTCAGGTAGAAAATCTACCCAAGGCTACTGTGTCTGTTTTGGCAGGAATTTGATGGCTGGATACCCTTTCTAACACCAACCACTCTGTAGAGTGGACTCAGTGCTTTTTACATGGCACTAGCACAGGCGAAGATAGTTTTGGCAAGATTTTTACAGATGGATGCTCTTCCAGATGCCAACCACATTACAGTGTGAACTAGATGCTTTTAACATGGCACCAGCACTGGCAGGGTAACAAAGTAACTTACAAGACAAGAGATTATGAGAGGGGCAGGGCATTTGTGTCAGAGGATGAAAATTAGAGTGTGACAAAGAGACAGAAGCAGGTGTCTTGCCACAACAGACAGATAATTAGAGGAGGTGATCCAATATCAAATGCTGAAAGATTACAGTGTAACAGAGAAATAGAGAGGTAGAAATAAGTATCTTGCTATACAGGAGGTACATGGTTACACAGTGAGAGAGAGGTACAGAAAGAGGCCAGAAACAAGTATGCTGGTGTAAAGATGATACTTGGTTACCTAGTCAGAGGGAAAACAAGAGAAGGAGAGAGAGAGTGACCAAAGAGAAAGAGAAATAGTAGGAAACAGCAAAAGTGTAAGAGAGAGCAGAAGAGAGATAGTGTAGTGCTAGGGTATACTCACAAGTAACAAGAATATGAGCGTAGAACCTGGTTAGAAAAATTGGAAGTGGCTGTGGGTGGTGGGGTGTGATGGGAGCAGTGATACAGTGAGCACTGCAGTGAGGGCAAGAAAGGGGATTGGAAAACTATCATAATGTATGAGGCAGAAATGTGAAGAAAAGAAAAATGCAGTTAGAAGAGTTGTAGTTTAATTTCTTAGGGTAGAGTGGGTGAAGAGTGTTGTTACATGTGGGTGGGATACAACCCTTCTAGCACTCAGTTTCATGGACAGGTCTTCTCTAGGATCACATATCTCCAAACATCTCAGTCCACTATCATTTCCTCCATGAGCCCCAACATCCGAAGATCAGTCCTCACCACTTCATCCCATGTCTTCCTGGGTTGTCCTCTTTCACACGTACCATCTACTTTCAGAGACAGGCACTTCTTTATACAGCTGTCTTCACACATACGCATCACATGTCTAAACCAACGCAGTCTCCTCTCCTGCATACCACATTTAATCCCTCTTATGCCTAATTTTTCTCTCAACACAGTTGTGCTTTGTCAGTCATGCACACTGATGTTGCAAATCCTATGGAGCATGCTACTTTCATTCCTCTCCAGCTTAAGCATTTCCTCCACAGTCAGAACCCATATTTCACTACCATGTAATACAGCTGTTCTCACACAAGCATCATACAATCTATTTTTCACTCTAAGAGTGAGTCCTTTTGCTGTCAACAGAGATAGTAGTTTTCTGTACTTCCTCCACCTTATTCTTATTCTAGAAACATTACTTTCAGAGCATCCATCACCATTACTAATTTGGTTACCTAAATAGCAGAAACTATCTACTACCTCAAGAGAACCTCCTGGGCATTTGAGAGAGTTTAAGTCCCTCGTGCTCTTAGTACTTAATGTTCCTGCACATCTGCCACACACAAAAGCAAACTTATCTGACAATCTTCCCACGGTTCCATTGCATCTCTTATGCATCCATAGGTTACACTTAGTGCAACAAATGGAATTACATCCCACTCCTTTCCTACATATTAAACAGGGCAATTTGCCAGCTGGAATGAGAGTCTTATCTCCTTTCTCATTAACAACAACTTTAGTCTTATCTAAGTTAACTTCAAGGCCTTTTGATTCCAAGTTTTGCTTCCAAACCTGAAACTTTTCCAATTCTACTTCATAGAAGTAACAATTAAGTGAGTTCCATTACACAGGTAAGGTGGGTCAAGATTCTATGCAACATAATGGGAACATCCAGCTTTAGTGTCAAGTTATGCGGTGGCATTCCAGTGGGTTTAAATGTGTTCAGAAATTCAGCAGAGTATTGAACAGCCTGATCTTGATCAACTGTTGTGTGAATTGATGGAAAAGTCATTTCTGATGTATCTGTTAACCTCTGAAGAAGTTCATGATTGAGTTTATCAACCATTTCATTAGTTGGAGCCAGTATAGCTCTTTCACATGGCCAGTTTACATCAGTGTAACTGACATATACACTGACACACTCACATATATACCAAGACAGACACACACAAACATACATTTATGTAATGAACAGGCAAACACACACTTAGAGATACATACACACTCATATAGGAAATGTGTCATCATCATGTAAAATGTCCTTTACTATGTCATACGTAATGAACACACAAACACACATACTCATATACAAAATGTGTCATGGCGGTCATGGTGGTATAAAATGTCCTTTACTATCTCGTACATATTGAACACACAAACACACACACACACACTCAGACACACACACACTCACTCAGACACATACACACTGATATACAAAATGTGCCGTGGTGGTGGTGGTGGTATAAAATATCCTTCACTATGTCATATGTAATGAATGCGCAAACACACACGCTTTCACAGACACACTTATATACAAAATGTGATGTTGCTGTTGTATAAAATATCCTTTACTATAGAAAGATTATTTGAGATAAAATTTTATATTGTTTTAATACAAATGAAAATAAAAATTACAAGTTCACACTCACGGGGTGTAATACTATTACCTTGTAAAATTTGATTTGGTTTCGGGGAGCCATTTGAGAATGCATAGGGAATAGACAGACAAAAATTTTTATAAAGAGAGAGATTATCATCCTTTTAACAATTATTCTTCTATACCAGCATGATTAGAAGGGTTTCATTATGACATATGCTTTACTCTTTTACTCGTTTCAGCACCACCTTTAGTCGAACAAATCAACCCCAGGACTTATTCGTTGTAAGTCTGGTACTAATTCTATAGGTCTCTTTTACCAAACTGCTAAGCTACGAGGATGTAAACACACCATCGGTTGTCAAGCGATGGTGGGAGGGAACAAATACAGGCACACAAACATATATATATATATATATATATGTATGTATGTATATGTTCGACAGGCTTCTTTCAGTTTCCCTCAACCAAATCCACTTACAAGGCTTTGGTCAACCTGAGGCTATAGTAGAAGACACTTGCCTAAGATGCCACACAGTGGGACTGAACTCAGAACCATGTGGTTTGGTAAGCAAGCTACTTACCACACAGCCACTCCTGCATCTTTACTCTTTTACTTGTTTCAGTCATTTGACTGCGGCCATGCTGGAGCACCGCCTTTAGTCGAGCAAATCGACCCCGGGACTTATTCTTTGTAAGCCCAGTACTTATTCTATTGGTCTCTTTTGCCGAACCGCTAAGTGATGGGGACGTAAGCACACCAGCATTGGTTGTCAAGCAATGCTAGGGGGACAAACACAGACACACACATACATATATATATATATATATATATATATATATATATATACAACAGGCTTCTTTGTTTACTATTTTTCAATATATTTAGATATAATATAGGAATTTGATTTATCTGGAAACTATTCTGAGGCAAAGTCATCTGGATTTTAGGAGGCTATTTCAATCGTAAGTTTCCTTCTTATTTGTCTTTACTGCTAATATTGGAAGATGTTGTGCGATAGAAAAAATTATGTAAGATTTCAAGGAAGTGTGTGTTCGAGTCATTTCTCTCTCTCTCTCCATCAAGACCAGACCCTTCTACATTACACAAGTACAGGAGTCTAGTCTATCAAAGATTTAGTTCAATGAAACTTAATTCAAGTAATGCATTTGACCAAAGTATGCATTAGTTATACAATTTGAAGTAGTGGTGATAAGTACTTTCTCTTAATAGCCATTCTGTATCTAGGTTAGTGAATGTTAAATATGTAAACCATGGACACAGCACTGGTGAAACACTAATCAGTTAGAAAACACCTCTTTAACTCAGTAATCAAAAAGGCTTTTTCAGACATAATACAAAAGGCTTTGAATTTTAATGATGGTCACAAACATATCTTAGATTTGAGATACTATTTCTATATATTCTATCAAACCAAGTAGGTTTCATATAAACATACACCATATCTAGAGAACATTGTTTTAAAAAGAAAGCCTACAAAGCTTTCAAATCTAAAGATAAAAATCCAGTCCCAGCAAACACACACACACGGACGGACGGACAGACGGTCAGTTAGACAGACAGAAGTGTGTGTGGATAGATAATGGTACACTTGCACTTAATGGTTCTGAAAAAAATCATAGAAGTACTATTATGAAAGGTTGCTAAATGTAGAGATGCAAGAGAGAAAGCAATCTTTCCAAATGTGAACCTGACAGAGGGACAGACCATTTTCATTGAGAGTAGTATGAAAGATAAAAACAAATTAAAGATATGAAGACAGGGAAAGCCCCTGGCCCATCACTAAAATGCTTAAAATATCTGGTGGAGGGATATGGCCTAGTCACTTATGTAGATACTTAAGTTGTACAGGTAGGTATCATACCCAATGACTGGTGTAACAGCATCATTTATTTGTTAAATAGGTAAAGGTGATGCCTTAGAGAGAAGTAATTACAACACTTTCAAATTGCTGGACAAGATCATGAAATTTATAGTGATAGAATAGCTACTTAGGAAGAGGGTTAGACTAGATGAGATACAGTTCGATTTTGTGCCAGGAAGAAGTACCATTAATTCTCTCTTTTAAACAGAAAGCCTACAAAGGCAACAGCAGAAGTATTTAGCCAAAAGTAAACCACTTGGCTTTCATCAACCCAGAGAACGCTTTTAACAGGATCCCTCGCTCTCTGATCTGAAGTTTGCCATAGAAGTACATGAATGGCTAGTGAGAGCTGTTAGTAAAGTGAGAGTTAATAAGTACAGTGACAAATTTAGTGAGTAGATAGTTCACCTAGGCTTGGTTCTCAGTCCCCTCCTATTTATCATTCTTCTCCAGGCCATAACAGAGGGGTCTAAGAACATTTGCTCACGGAACTCCTTTATGATGATTACTGTGTCTTATAGCTAAATCTATAGCAAAATTACAAAAGAAATTCCATGTATAGTGGCAATACCTGGAATCAAGGTACTTTAAAGTTAACTTAAAAAAGACCAAAGTTCTAGTAAGAAGTAAAATAGACACTATGCTCATCCCTTTAGGAAAATGGCTCTGTTTTGTATGCAGAAATGGTGTATATAGTAATTCCATCCAGTGGAAATGCAATGGAATCACTGAAAGATTAATAGAGAAAGTAGACTCTGTGGCAGATGTGCAGGAACAATTAACACTAAGAACACAGAGGAAACAGATTTTCTCAAATGCCCAGGAAGATCCCTAGAGGTAATAGACAATTTCTGTTATCAAGGTAACCAAATTAGTAGTGGAGGAGGGTGGTCTAAAAGTACAGTTACTAGAATATGAACCAGTAGGAGAAAGTTCAGAGAATTCTTATGTCAATTTACTTGTACTTGTGATGGAGCTCACCCAGAGCGGGTTGAGCCAGCTTCTTCTCTGGTCCTAAAAGCATCACGAACCATGACGGCCCATGCTTGACAGTCCTGTGCGAGGTCACTGGAGATAGCGAACCATTCGCAGTTCCATCTGCGCAGACTGACCACCTGCGGAACTGAGAGTTCGGAGAGGTCCTCCTTTATCGTCGTTGCCCAGGTCTTCAGCTACCCGCCCATGTGTTTATGCCAGCTGGGAAGTGGAGGTGAGTGGAGGACATCATGAATCAGTTCACCCTCTGGATGCCAGGCCGCATGACCGAACCACCTTAATTGCTGTTGTAGAAGCACTGAAGGGAGGGGCTGGAGATTCAGGTGATGACGAAGACCGGCTGTAGGAACCCAATCAATGCGTTGGCAGCGAAGAATGCAGCGGAGACAGTCATTGTCGAACACCTCCAGCCTTCGCTGATTGGCTACCCTCATAGGCCATGTTTCACAACCATAGAGGAGGACAGTATGAACGACGGCCTGCTAGATTCACCCTTTGGTCACTGAGATCTCTCTTCTGTCCCACAGGCACCACTTGAGGCACACGAATGCGAATCTGGCAACACCTATGCAATGCTCGACCTCAGCTGCGCCCTGGCCCGTTAGAACCACCGTTGAACCCAGGTAGATGAAGGACTCCACATACTCAAACTCCATGCCCTCAAGAACGATTGGCCGCCATTCATCTGCTGTGACCAGAGATGTCATCACTTTGGTTTTGCAAGCATTGACCCGAAGACCAACAGTTGCCGCTGCCGCATGCACCCTTTCGAGAGCATCTTGGACATCTGCTCGGTTAGAGCCCAAGAGCGCGATATCATCTGCGATGGCCAGGTCCGTCACTGCGACTTCTCTCCTAGCCTCTACGCCCGAGTAGTCCCGAAGCACAGTGTTGAGACTGTAATCGATGGCATAAATGAATAGGGTTGGCGAAAGCGCACAACCCTGTCGAACATCGGTAGTGACATCAAGCAACTCCGTCTCCCCGCCATAGACCCTTACATGAGCCCTCACTGAACGATAGTAGCCCTGTATGAGGTTTAGCAGCTTCACAGGGATACCGTCCGCCTGCATAATACACCAGAGGGCTTCCCAATCCACCGAGTCAAAAGCAGTAGGGTGGTGTAAACAGGCAGTGTCAGAGCTATGCCGTCGGGAACTTCGGTTCTTGGTAGGGCCACCCAAAGCAGATTGGTCTGGCACCGAGCGGTATTAGGACAGCAGCCTGGCCAACAGGGCTCTGGTGAAAATTCCAAGAGGCGTCTGATCAGCAACCGGCGGCTTCGAGGTCATTCTGTCCCTGCGTCTGTGGAGACTCCGCAGCAAACAGGGCGTCCCATCACTTGGGATATGCATGCGGGATGTCAGGGACCGCTTGTGAATTCAATATTCCCACGAAACTTCTTCTATGAATCCTTATGTCAGTTAGTAACAAAAGGCATCTATCAAAGTGAAAGGCAGATTATAGGATGCTTGTGTATGAACAGTAATATTACATGGTGGTGAAACATGAGCTATGAATGCAGAGAACATGCAAAAACTAGAAACATGCTCTGCTGGATGTGCCAATATTAGTGCACTTGTACAACAAAGTACAAATGTATTGAGAAAAAAATTGAGCACATGAGGCATCAGATGTAATGTGCAAAAGATACATATGGATGAGGACAGCTACATAGAGAAGTACCAATCACTAAATAAGGATGAGACTCATGGAAGAGATAGACCAAAGAAGTTGTGAAGTCTGACCTCAGGTTGTTGAGCCTCACAAGGCAAGATGACAAATAACTGGGGTGAATGACTATTTGCCATGCTTGAAAAGAGCTCAGCAGAAAGGAAGCCCTAAAAGCATATTGCTAATGTCTATGCCCCTGCACCCAATCTCTACCTGTCAAGCCTTTCCAGCAACTCATTTGCATAACACTTCCCTCACCCACTAATCACATTATTTCTCAACTTTTGTAATTATATGGAAGCAGAGCTACACATAATCCTTTCCCTTGTGCTACCAATAATCCCTTTTCTTGGAAATACTGGACTCGCATGTGAACAGAGGAGACAATTTTATGAGGCCCTTTTGCAGCTTACCTCAATGATAAATGACAATGACTTCATTGTGGCGGATGACTTCAATGGACATGTTGAGCAGCACACGAAAGGACTCCAACCATCTGATCACCCACTGATTTGGTATGTATACAAGTCAGTTTAACTACATTCTCACCAGAGAATGGAATAGACAGATACTAGTAAATATGAAGTCCTTCTCTTGTAAAGAATGTACAACCCAACATTAATGGCTAGTAGCTTAGAAATACAAGTACTCAGATATGCAAACAAGTTTGGAAAAGGATATAGAAGCTTAAAGATCCATTGGACAGTTAGACATTTAGAGAAATACTAGTCAAAGTATTTGACAAGAAGGAAAGAGATATAGAGGTGAAGAGCACAAAAAGCAACTGGAACTTCCTATGAGACAAACTATTGAAGATTAGACAACATCTCTAGTTTGGTGCAAAGTTCCAGACAGACCAGGGATAATGTCAAAGTAGAACAATAAGGTAGACAATGCTATATAAGAGAAGTGACAGGACTGAAAAGACAAGAAAAATGGGGGCAGCAGAGAAAAGAAGCTAGGCAATAGGTTTACTTAGCAAAAGGAGCTGCAGAAAGAAGTTTGCTAATGTTCTACAGTGTGAGTATCAGAAAATCAAGATTTTGTAAATAGAAGTGTGTAGAGAGGGATAATGGGGCACTTGTAATTAGTGATTCTGAAAAGAAAGAGACAGGGAAGTTAGTTAGTTAGTTAATTTGGCTCAAAAGCAAATAGCAAGGCCATGTAGGGGGACATGGAGTTAAGTACAGGGTGGTGTTCATGTAAAGAGTTCAGGCCACTTGAGGTCCAGGGAGGCTTTGAACAAAGCGGTCGTCGGCATCTTCACCATCTCGTCTGGCAGCTTGTTCCACGGATCCGCAACGGATCAGAAGTACTACTATGAAAGGCTATTAAATGTGGAGAATGCATGAGAGAAAGATACTTTTCCTAATGTGAACCTGTCAGAGAGACCAGCCAGAATAACTGGTCTGACAGCAGTAGGATAAAGCAATTAAGGATATGACAGCAAGGAAAGCCTTTGGTCCATTGGAAATTACTTATATGATGCTTAAAATATCTGGCAGAGTAGGATATGGCCTAGTCCCCTGTATAGCTAATCAGGTTGTGCAGGAAAGAATCATACCCAACAATTAGCATAACATTATATTCGACTGTCACAAAGGTAATGGAGATGCCTTAAAGGGGGGTACCAATTTGCTGGACCAGGTCACAAAAGTTATGGAAACAGTTAGAGCTCAATTGATTAAGTGGTGAATTAGCTTGGATGATTACGAGTTTATATCAGAGAAGTACTAAATGATGTATTCTTTCTAGTAATGTAGACGTATTTAGCCAAAACTGCTGCACTTAGCATTCTTCGACCTGAAGAAAGCCTTCAAAAGAATTCTTTGATCTCTGATCTGGTGATTGCTGCAGAAGCTATGAGTTAACAAATGGTTTCTACCTCAGAGTGAAAGGCAGATTGCGTGATGCTTGTATATGAATAGCTATGCTACATAAAGAAATGATAGGAATATGGATGGTACTATGAAAGATATAGATCCAGAAAGACATGAGACAGAATAGTGAAGATCAAACTCAGGATGTTAGGACTCACAGAGGAAATGAAAGAAGAAAGAGTTGGTGCTTTGCTGTGCTCAAGAAGACCCATCCTCCACAACAAAATTAAGGTCCTAAAAGCACCATGTTTGTCTAAATACACACTGGGCCTTGCTCCCACACTCAATCTGTTCTTGTCAGGCCTTCCCCACCTCTTCTAACTTCTTCCTAATGCTCATCCTTCCATTACTCTTCTAATTACAGTATTATTCAGCTGCTGTAGATATATCAGAAACAAACAGCACATGTGCCATCTTTTGTGCCACCAGTTATCCCTGTCTTAGGAACCACTTCTTTTTGATATCCATCCTTCATTTCAACATCACCCCTTCTCACTTTATTTTTGCCTGATCATTTCTTTTTGTGCCACCAGTTATCTTTCCCTTCACCTTGAACTACATCATATGACCACCATACTTCATCCATAATACTTTCTTTTATCTGCTTTAATATTTACCATAAACGCCCCTAACTTTGCTACTCACTATATCCATCCCTGTGTATGACCACCATCTGTCACTACATCTCTCTCTCTCTCTCTCTCTTTCATCCCACACATCATTGCACCACTTTCATTTATCTACAGGCTCATTACACTGCTGCTCTCCACCCTTTTGTTAATTATGAAAGAACCAAATTACTGGACCAGGTTATGAAGACCATGCAGAAAGTTAGTGCAAAATGAGAAGCAGTTTGGCTTTGTGCCCAGAAAGTGTACTACAGATGCAATATTCCTAGTAAGTCAACTGCAGAACTACTTGGCTAACTGTAAACCACTATTCCTAGCATTCATTATCTTGGAGGAGACAGTTGACAGTGTGTCATGCTCAGTAATTTGGTAGTCATCAAGGAAACTAGGTGTAGTCATATGGCTTGTGAGTGTGGACAAGCTATGTACAAAGATACAGTAGGTAAAGTGAGAGTAAGCATCAATTTCAATGAGGAATTTGGCATGAGTGTAGGAATCCATCAAGGTTCAAACATCAGTCTCCTCAAATCATAGTTCTACAGGCTAACACAGAGAAGTTTAAAACTGGATGCCCATGGGAAATCTTGTGTGCTAATAATCTAGTTCTAATAGCTGAGTCTACAGAGGAATAAGAAACGAAATTCAGACTGGAAGTTAAACCCAGTATCAAAGAGCCTCAAGGTGAACGTAGTAAGGACTAAAGTTTTAGCAGAAAAGAAAATAGAACTCTAGTATCTTCAGGGAAATAACCTTGCTCAATATGCAGAAAAGGATAGGTATAAATCCCATATGCTGTACCTATGGAAATACAAGAGGCAAATTGCTTTTCAAGAAGATCTCTCCATCACAGCAAAAAGGAGATTCTAAAAACCTTTGTTTATGCTTGTGCATGCTGGGCTTTGCCCCTACACCCATTTTGTCTCATCAAACATATCCCACATCCCATCTCCATTACCCCCCCACCTTCCCCTAACATCTATCCAGTTTCAGCACATATTAATACCACTTCTATGCCTCATTCTCATTATCACCTTTTCCCACACTATTTTCACTGATCACCTCCTTTCTGTGCATCCAGTTTACACTCTCTCTCCTCTACCATACTTCACCATAACACTTCTAATACCTGCTATCATTCTCAATGCCCTCTAGTATCTGCCACTATACCCCACTCACTCTAACCATTCTTATGTACTCCTGTACTCCCCTCGCCCCACCAATTTCCCCCTATTTCTTGATCCATCATTCTTGAGCTACTCCTATCTCCCACATCTTATTCCACCCCACCCATACTGATATTTCCCACCAAGCTGCACTTCCACTTCTGTTCAGCACTCACTACATTCACCTCTACCCTCATCTCTAACCATTTGTTATTCTCCCTCCTTTCCTGTCTTAATGGACACCCATACCCTCCTTTAAACTGACCGCCATGCTGCTTGAGGGTTGCTGTGGAAAAATCTGCATAAATATTTTTATTCAGTGTTATTGCAATTAAATAAAACATCGGAAGAGGTATTTATATTTACAGAGATACTTATACAGGTTAAATATTCATAAAGATTTTTCCATTCCTGAAGTGTGTATACATTTTTTGGTAGATTTTGTAAATTTATAGGTGCAAGCGTGGCTGTATGATAAGAAGCTTGTTTCCCACGCATGTATCGCTGTGTTGATTTTTGACGAGTCGGACAGAATTTTTTGTGCTGCTTGGCAGCAGTTTGTTGGTGAGTGTTATTCCAGTGGAAAGGAATGTATTTGGACCTTAGTGAATATGAGCTGTCCTCAGTGGAGGAGGAGCTTGTTAAGGTAGTAAATAGAATGAGTAAAGAGTAAAGAGTTTTACTGAGGTTGCAGAGGTGAAGAAAAGAGAGGTGGACCTAGCCGGACTGAAGGAACTGTGTAAGATGACACAGGACATAAAGTTATTACCCCCAAAAAGGGTTATGGAAAATATGGAAAGGTGTACTCAGTGGAGAGTAGGAAGGTGGAGTGGATGGAGATGGAAAAAGTAGAAAAAGCATTGAAGGGCCTTTCGAAGGAAGTGTCATACATAGCAAAAGGAAATGGATATGGGATGGTGGTTGTCCAGTTTAGGACAGCAGAGGAGGCAAGGAGGCTGGCGAGTGCAACTATAAAAATGGAGGAAATGGTACTTCTACCCACATACCTTGGAAGAAAGACTTCTAAGGTGAGGGTAGAAGGAATTCCACTCGATATAGAAGTGGCTTGGGTTGCGGCAACTGTCCTCATTGGAAGTGAGGAGGAGGTAGCTGTCCTCCAAGCAACAGAAACAGAGGAAAGAGGGTGGAGAGGAAAAACACTGGACCTCATTATACAGGCAGAGGAGAGGCATTTGGAAAGTTTGGCAGAGACGATGATGTTGGGAGAGATTGTGTTAAGAGTGTGGGTGGAGGGCAGAATCCCACGATGTTTTAAACGTGGCCAAAAGGGCCTCATTAGAGCGCACTGCCCTCTGCAGAGAAAAACAACAGTAGAAGCAGTGGTGGAGATAAAAAGGAAGAAGTACAAATAGATGGAAGGAACAAGGAGGATGAATGGACAGTGACAGAGAATAAAAGAAAAAGAGAAAGAAGATGTGCGATGTGGAACCCCAGACCAACTCCATCCTACCCAAGACCACTCAGACCCACCCTCCCCATGCAAACAACAAACCCACCTACTCTCTCTCCCCACAGGAAAAAAAAAAGGACTGACACCACAAAATTTACAAGACCCCTCTCCCAGTGAAAAAGGTTACGGGGTACATGGAGGAGAGACTGTTGTCACTCAGCGATGGGGAAAACAGTAAATGAAAGACTAGATCAAAGACTAAAGAGGACTCAGGACTCAGAGGTGGCGAGTGGTGTTATTCAGTGTCCGGTGAGTAACAAACACATTTTCATATTCTCATTTCTCATTTATTGTTCATGTATTTTAATATTTTGATTTTAATGTTTTTCATGTTCATTTTCATGTGTCATTCATAGCATCATATTTTTATTTTTATTGTTATATGTCCCCCCTCTATGTAATGCCTTTATGACAATTTAAAAGAAATAAAGAAGCTTGCTTCCCAGTCACATGGTTCCAAACTCAGTCCCACTGCATGGTACCTTGGAAAGTGTCTTCTACTAGACAAAAACTGAAAGAAGCCTGTCATGTGTTTGTGTGTGTGTTTGTCCCGTCTCCCCAGTACCGTTTGACAACCGGTGTTGGTATGTTTACTTCCCCATAACTTAGGAGTTCAACAAAAGATACAAATAGAATAAGTACTAAGCTTTAAAACAAAAGTCTTGGAGTAGATTTGTTTGACTAAAACCCTTCAAGGCGGTGCTCCAGCATGGCCACAGTAAAATGACTGAAACAAGTAAAAGAATATTAATGCTGTTTTTATGTCAAGTCATAGACAATTTAACATTACTCGATACTTTTTTTTTTTTTTTTTTGCTAGAGTACATATTAATTTTTACAGAGTGACTTCGAAATTTTGACTTGCTCAATTTCATCAAGCTGTGATTTATTGGGGCAGGAGGCAGTAGCTTTATATAGTCTTTGGCAAGTTTTAGTAAGGTCGGGTACTACGTGAATGATAGTGTGATGCAGGTGACTACTAATTGTGTAGGAAGGAAGGTTAGAGAGGGATAGGAAGAAAGTATGTTTATAGAATGTGGGTTGATACAAAGCTATGGTAAGGAGATTTAATTTGGCTGGATGTAGGGAAACAGTTTTTGTAGTTGAATTGGTGTTATTAGATGTCTATTAAGAAATTTTAAACCGAATATGTTGGGAAGTGTACGACTGAGGAGACTATGCTACTATAGATATTTGGGTTAATATAGGGCGTAACAAATATCAGAAAATCAAAAAAAAAATGTGTGTAATAGGTGTAAAACAACTTCCTATGAACGAATATGAAAAAAAAAATTCGCGCACGCGAAAGGGGGGTGGGGGAGAGGCCTCGGAAAATTCACATCGGGAAGTTCCGAAAGCGTCTGAGGAGCTGACCCGGGCACCAAAACAAAAAAAAAATAGTGTAATATGTGTAAAACAACTTGCTCTAAACGAATATGACAAAAAAATGCGCTCTCGCGAAAGAGGGGTGGGGGAGAGGCCTCGGAATATTTATATCGGGAATTTCCGAAAGCGTCTGAACCGGGCACAAAAACAAAAACAAAAACAGCGTAATAGGTGTAAAACAACTTGCTCTAAACGACTATCATGAAAAAAATGCGCGCTCGCGAAAGGGGGGTGGGGGAGAGGCTTCGGAAATTTCACATCTTCAGTCCACGGCCTTTAAACTAAGAAAAAATAGTGTAATTGGTGTAAAACTACTTGTTCTAAACGAGTATCAAGAACACACACTCACACATGAATCATAAACTCCGTATTTCGCAAAAAAAAATAATAAAGAGAAGAATTCTGGAAAAAGTGAAGAAATGTTGGATCTCATTCCTTGGTTAAAGATTTTAAACATTAAATTTATACTTTTCTTTGAAATAGTTCAGATATATGCAATTCTTCTCACTTATTAAGATGCATTTATCAGAAAAAAAGAGACAGAAAAAATTATTATTTGTGTCAATCCTTCCCTAATTATCCTTTATTAATTAGTTTTGGCGTGTGTATTTTTTCCCAAATTTATTTTTTCACCTTTACAACACTGTTTAGTAAAGCAATTAATTATCTTTATAATTTGCATATTTGACTTATTAATCAAAATTCTCTAGATGTAATATATACTAAGTAATGCATCCTTCATTTATGTGTTCCGTTCTGTATTATGCATGCGTGACTGTTTGTATGTAAGTGTGTTTAACTGTGCACATGAATGTGAATATTAAAGAACATATTTATTTACTATGATTGTTATTTTCAGAACAAATAAATCTTTTGGCTGTTATGTTATTGATGTTATTATTATTGCTAGTTAAAGGGTGGTGACTTGGCTGATATTTTTGAGTCTTGTAGTATGTAGTTGTGTTAGTCAATATTCTGAGTTCAAATCCAACTCATTTCTTTATCATCATTATCGATGGACCACTCAAAGAGGTATGTATACATTATCATTTTCGTAACATAATTTCTGTAGTATTTCAAGATGTTTCTGACACGTATTTTGATTCACATGGCGGAGATCCAACATTTCTTCACTTTTTCCAGAATTTCTTCTCTTTTTTATGATTTTATGATTCATGTGTGAGTGTGTGTTCTTGATACTCGTTTAGAACAAGTAGTTTTACACCAATTACACTATTTTTTCTTAGTTTAAAGGCCGTGGACTGAAGATGTGAAATTTCCGAAGCCTCTCCCCCACCCCCCTTTCGCGAGCGCGCATTTTTTTCATGATAGTCGTTTAGAGCAAGTTGTTTTACACCTATTACGCTGTTTTTGTTTTTGTTTTTGTGCCCGGTTCAGACGCTTTCGGAAATTCCCGATATAAATATTCCGAGGCCTCTCCCCCACCCCTCTTTCTCGAGAGCGCATTTTTTTTTTCATATTCGTTTAGAGCAAGTTGTTTTACACATATTACACTATTTTTTTTTTGTTTTGGTGCCCGGCTCAGCCCCTCAGACGCTTTCGGAACTTCCCGATGTGAATTTTCCGAGGCCTCTCCCCCACCCCCCTTTCGCGTGCGCGAATTTTTTTTTTCATATTCGTTCATAGGAAGTTGTTTTACACCTATTACACACATTTTTTTTTTGATTTTCTGATATTTGTTACGCCCTATATTAACCGATATTTGTTCGAATTTTCTAGTCTGTTTCTACCATGAACAATTGTATACATGTAACTGCATGAGATTACCTATACAACCAAATGAACGCATAAGGATGATGCCTTTTTCCATAGGTATATTCATCTATAAGAATACATAAATGTGTGTGTGAATGTGCAGTCATCACTGTGTGATTAAGAATTTTGTTTGGCAACCACATGGTTTCGGATTTGGTCCGACAGCGTATACTTAGGGTAAGCGGCAAGCTTTTCATAGCCGAAAACTGAAAAGTAAGGCTTTCAACCAGAGCGTTAAATTTAGAGGAGGGAGTAAGGTCGATTATATCTGATCCCAAATGTACATGTCGTTACACCCTCTCTAGCAACACGCTGAGCAATTCGGAAATACTTTAATTACAACATGTATAAGAAAAAATTAGTTATGTTACTACAAAGTGATCTCTTTATTTATTCATATACTAAAAATATTAACAATAATAAACGGTTTTCGGTGTTATTTCCTTTTATTTAGGGTGGGGTGGGGGAATATAGTCTCCCGAATAACGATACAATCATAGTTATAGTTGTATTCAGATCGTGATAAAACGAATAGGGTATTGTAAGGCTGGTAATTGTTTACTCCATTAATATTATCATATATTCTAAATACTTAAACGCAATATCTCGTATTTAGACGCAAAAAATATTTTGATGTTAGTCACATAACTTGCTTGCTCTGATAAAAATGATCTTCCAGAGAATATTTTCGCATGAACTACATCACTGACAACAGAAATGTCACCAGCAATTGTGGTGGTTTTCAATAATCCAAAAATAGCAATTTTAAACAAACAAAAAATTTTCATATCCAATATGATGCATCAAGAAGCCACTTACAATTTGGTAGCCGGTAAAATGATTTAATACTTTACACATAGACACACGTGTGTTGGTAAGCGTATACGACATGCGTGGTAAGGAAGTTATTTCATATTTAACTAATCCATCGTAAAGATTCACAAGTAAAATGAAAATCTGAAAGGGAAATTATAAAATTACTTAGTTTCACTTCATACGCTGCTACATTCTTGACTTACACTAATTGCAAGATCGTATACTTCCGTTTCAATAACACTATAATTGGAAATAACACGAAGGTAATCTTGGTGTTATTTATATAAGATACATACGCTTCATATCTTTATATAAACTCTATATTTAACGACATATTGACTGGATGGCCACTGCTGGAACACCTGTATTATTTTCATTTACAGTGGGTTACTGAAAAAGAAGTATATGACATTACAACAGTGAATGTACAACATAACAGCATAAACTTGAAACTAAGTACATTTCGCCGTTTCCATTTTTCATTTCACTGATGAGCCATTTCGACATGTTACTAAAATAAGAAACAACCCAATAAAAAATATATCTATAAAAAGTAATGAAGAGTCTTTAAACGTCAGGGAGTTTTCCATGTGCAATTAACCAATCAGAGGGGAAATTCATGACAAAAAGCAATCATTTGTGAATGTTTCTGATAAATAAAAACATGAGTGAGACACAGGTTATCTCCCTGGTCATGTATGTCAGTGACAAAGGGTAATTAACAATTTATTAGCTCATATAGAACATGCTTATATTGAAGCTACCGAAACATCGAACCGGGTTTTTATGGGAATTTTTTTTAGTTTCAATATAGTGAAAGAGAAATACAGCAAATTTTATTTCGGATCAATATGTGAGGGTAGATCCTTTTCATAAATATTTGCAGCAGAATAGATGTTGAATAAAGTATAAACTGAAATAAAAACAAATCATTTTTGTAACTTTCTCATAGTTGTTTGTTTGTAAGGTAAATAATATAAATATAGTGGAGTCAGAAGTAAAAATAGTTTGTTACCTCATTGTTCATGAAAAGGAAATATCCAACCCAAGTGATTTGCAAGGGGATTCGATCATAATAGTATTCAACCCAGCTGCTTCGGGAAAGTGTACAGAAAATTACTTAAACGGTGGCCATCGAAAACAATTCATGCTGTAGAAATATACCGTTTAAAATTATTAATATAGTTTTGTACTTTTTTTTACTTTTTCATAGTTCATAAATAAGGTTATTTAGAACAATACACTTTCGATTTTTATATGTTAACAAAAAGTAGAAAAATGTGAAAACAGGTATAAGAAGGAATAAATTATTCATAGTCACCAATTAGAACCCATGAAAATTTAGATAATGATTGCAATTACTTTTATGGAATATCTAAGTTAAAACAAGCAAATATTTTTTCACCATCAAAATAAATAAGGGATTTTTATTTGAATTTGTATTGTATGTAGGTCTTCTTTAACCCTGCTTTTGTATGTGTAATTTTTTTATGCAAGTAATTTCTGAAGGGAACATCATATAAGCTATTAAATTATTTATGAGATTATCTTTTACTTGTTTTAGTCATTAGACTGCGGCCATGCTGGGGCACTGCCTTGCAGGCTTTTTAGTCGAATGAATCGACCTCGGCACATATTTTTTTCAAGCCTGCTACTTATTCTATCAGTCTCTTTGCTGAAGCACTAGTTACAAGGACGTAAACACACCAACATTGGTTGTCGAAAGGTGGTGGAGGACACAGACACAAAGACTCATACACATAAATTTATAGATAAATAGATTTGTGTCTGTGGATATATAAACTCACACACACACAGTGGCTGTGTGGTAAGTAGCTTGCTAACCAACCACATGGTTCCGGGTTCAGTCCCACTGCGTGGCATCTTGGGCAAGTGTCTTCTGCTATAGCCCCGGGCCGACCAATGCCTTGTGAGTGGATTTGGTAGACGGAAACTGAAAGAAGCCTGTCGTATATATGTATATATATATATATATATATATGCGTGTGTGTGTCTGTGTTTGTCCCCCTAGCATTGACAACCGATGCTGGTGTGTATACCTCCCCGTTTCCCATAGCGGTTCGGCAAAACAGACCGATAGAATAAGTACTGGGCTTACAAAGAATAAGTCCCGGGGTCGATTTGCTCGATTAAAGGCAGTGCTCCAGCATGGCCGCAGTCAAAATGACTGAAACAAGTAAAAGAGAATAGATGAAATTTATAGGAAAACAAAAAACGAAGATAGATATATGTACTGAGGTCAATTCATTCCATAACGGCTACCTCTGATGAGTGCAGGTTTACATAACTGGACTGTTACCTAACACTCCCTTGAACCTCAAGTGCAAAACTGATTGGTAAGATCAGCCATAATGGATATATAATACAGGACACTTCAATTTATATATATATATATATATATATATATATATATATATATATGAAGACCTGTTGAGGCAAGTGAGAATCAGAATCGAAATCGATCAACATCAATGGAAATTGTAGCTGTGATACTAGTGCTGGTGGCACATAAGTGAGCCATCCGAACGTGGCCGTTGCCAGCGCCGCCCCGACAGGCCTCCGTGCCGGTGGCATGTAAAAAGCACCATCTGATCATGGCCGTTGCCAGCCTCGCCTGGCCCCCGTGCCGGTGGCACGTAAAAAGCACCATCCGACCATGGCCGTTTGCCAGCCCCGTCTGGCACCTGTGCCAGTGGCACGTAAAAAGCACCCACTACACTCACGGAGTGGTTGGCGTTAGGAAGGGCATCCAGCCGTAGAAACATTACCAGATCAGACTGGGCCTGGTGCAGCCTTCTGGCTTCCCAGACCCCAGTTGAACCGTCCAACTCATGCTAGCATGGAAAGCGGACGCTAAATGATGATGATGATGATATATATATATATATATAATATATATATATATATATATATATTATATATATATATAATTGAGATTCAGTTGAAGTAGATACTTAAGTTGAAGTACCAAGTCAGTCTGGTATTATCTGGTATTATCAACTACTAAATCTAAGACTAGAGGACTGTGTCTGTTCAGAATGAAGGGCAAGAGTGAGTTGACAGCTCATGGCTAGGTATGGTCATAAATATTGTCATGTGTATCCCCTTTCCACAGGGAAGGAAGAAGACATTAGGAGTAGTAAATTGGATATAAAGTAACTGTCTATAAAAGGAGGCTGGGTACGGGACGACTCTAAATCATAGTGTTAATTACCAGTTAAAGAGGCAAGATCCTAATTAAACCTAGGATGTTAATACAGAGAAAATTTTATCTTGGGTTACTATGGGTGATTGTTTATAAACAGTAATATTATCTATCTCTTATGATAAAAGGCAGATTTTCTCTGCCTCCCAAACCGTTCGTTTTTTATACAATTCTACAATATAGAATTTCTTCAATTGGAATTTACCTATCATTTTTTCAAGTAGATTCCATTGGGTCATGGCATGTAAAGTTTTTTCAATTAAGCAAAAATTCGAGAAAACTCAATATTTTACGATTTCCCTCTTTCATTTCAAGTGCTTCATTCCTACCATTACCACTACACTTTCTCCTCCTTTCTCTTTGCAAGTGTGCAACAATTAAAGTGAAAGTATTTATATAAAAGCGATGAGCAATTAATACTGGTCATCCTTTTTGCTAGAGAAAGATCCGCTATGGTCTTATATGCTACACCACTGGTTTTCAATTCATATTCAATTTTTCACCCTTATTATGTGTGTGTGTATTAGCAATTCGTATAAAATTGCATCAATGACTTGAACTTGAATAAGTGGTTTCACATAAATGGGGATACATTAAAAAGGTTTGTTGTTATTATTATTACTGTTTGACTATTGTAATCACATTTGTTGGTTCCTCGTCAGGGAAACGTTGTTGTGTTGCATTTGTTAAATAATTGTAAACCGTAACCACCCCCCCTTTGGTTATTGTTTTAAAATTGAATTGTGTCCCTGTTTGGGGAAATTGACAATATTTTCACCGTCTTTACAGAAGCATTTTTGTTAAAATGCCTTCAATAGAAGAAAGTCCAAAAATGAATTTCGATGCAGCCGTACACTTCTATACAAGAGGGAGGACAAGATCCAATTGATCGAAATTCCAGTCTGTTATATATTTTGAGTATTGTTATCACTAGCGATATCAAAATATAACTTTCTATTTTGTATTTTATGTGTAGATGTATATATATATATAGATGTACATGTAATATGTACACATATATATATACACATATATACATGCATAATATATCTACCCATACACACACACGTACACACACACACACACACATACATAGGGGCAGGTGTGGCTGTGTGGTAACAAACTACGTTCGAAGATACTGTACTTGATATGGGCGGTAGTGTCTTGCCGGTCTATGGCCTACCTTCAACAAACTGGGAAGGCACAAACACTCTGTCTTCACATTTGCTGCGTGAGACATGTTTTAATGTTGACGAGCTTGCCGAGTACATAGCCGACAATGAGCCAAAGCTCCTTCCAGAACAGAAGTTCGCTTACAACTCCGTTGTTAATTCAGTCTGGGCCAAAGCTGTAGGGATATTTTTCCTGGACGTTCCTGGGGGCACTGGGAAAACTTTTCTCAACAAATTAATATTGGCTGAGATTAGGCGAACACAAGGCATTGCCCTAGCTGTGGCATCATCTGGAATTGCGGCTACTTTGTTGCCAGGCGGCAGGACAGCTCACTCCATTTTCAAGCTTCCGCTTGACTTAGCGAAGACTGAGACACCAACTTGCAACATCAGTAACAGCTCCGATCAGGCAAAAGTCTTCAGACGATGCAAGCTTATCGTTTGGGATGAATGCACGATGGCCCACAGCGGTGCTCTTGAGGCACTAGATAGATCTCTCAGAGACATCAAACACTCTTCAGCTCCCATGGGAGGCATAACACTTCTTCTTTCAGGGGAATTCTGACAAACACTTCCCGTTATTCCCAAAGGGACTAGAGCTGATGCAGTAAGTGCGTGTCTTAAGTCATCCACATTGTGGCCACTGGTGAAGACTCTCAAACTTCACACCAATATGCGTGCTCATATGCGACGTAATATCACATCAGCAGCATTTTCTCACACCTTCCTTGTACTTGGTGAAGGCAAAATACCAGGGGATGAAAATGGTAATATTGCCATCGATTCCATTTGTACCATTGTTAAAACGCCTTCTGATCTCAGAGATGCAGTGTTCCCAGATCTACAAGCTAATTATCAGAATATGGATTGGATTGGCCAAAGGGCTATTCTGACCCCGAGGAATAAAACGGTTCACCATATTAATGGTGAAATGCTAAAACTCATTCCTGGGGATGTCTATGTATATAAGTCTATCGATACAACTCCTGACCCAGAGGACGTCATTAACTATCCAATAGAAGTACTCAATTCCTTTGAGCCCCCCGGACTACCACCACACATTCTCAAACTTAAAGTTGGTGCCCCTATAATGCTCATTAGAAATTTGGTTCCCCCAAAACAATGCAATGGCACACGTTTTATCGTTAAGTCCTTATCTCCCACCATAAACTTATATCAATATTTGCATGAATAATCATCATAATTCAGTGCAATCATTAACAGTACTTTCAAGCAATTCAGCCCCGAGCATCGCCGGGCAATTCTGCTAGTGTTGTATAAAATAAAATTTAAGATTATCAAAAAAGATATCATAACCAAATGAGGAAAAATGTGTGTATATATCAATAATCAATATTAAAAAGGAAAGATTACATAGAATCAGTTTAATATTCATTCATGTACTTAATTAATTACTTATCAGGTGGTTTCTATAAAGACTGCTCAGGACATTTACTTATGGAATACTGGAAAGATAAACATGCTACCTACCCAGCCATAAGCTGTCAACTCACTCTTGCCCTTCATTCTAGACAGACAGTCCTCTAGTCTTAGATTTAGTAGTTGATAAAATGACAAATAAATTAGAAATGAACCACAATCCTTTACAAGTTATGAATGCAGTGGGCTTCATGCCATTCTTGGAAATGTAGTCTATTCTTAGCTACAAGAGCAACAACACAAATTTCTTCCATCTTCTTTCTCTGTTAAAGTATTTGAGAAAATTATATTAATGAGTCCAACTGGTTCAAATTCTATTTATTTATGCAGCTGATGATAGCACTGCATTTAAATTGATGTAATGATCGCATTGTTCAATTAAATGGAGCCGCTTGAAACGGTCATACTGCATCACTTCTTGATATCCTGTTGTGTATTTTGATTATATAAATATATATATACATTCTCTTATTCTTTTCTTTTGTTTGCTTCAATCAGTTGATTCCAGCCATGCTGGAGCACCACCTTTAGTCGAACAAATCGACCCCAGGGCTTATTCTTTGTAAGCTTAGTACTTATTCTATTGGTCTGTTTTGCCAAACCACTAAGTTACGGGGATGTAAACACACCATCAGTTGTCAAAGCAATCATGGTGGGGACAAACACAGACATATAAACATATATATATATATATATATATATATATATATATATATATTATATATATATATATATATGATCAGCTTCTTTCAGTTTCCATCTACAAGTCCACTCACAAGGCTTTGGTCGGCCCGAGGCTATAGTAGAAGATACTTGCCCAAGGCACCACACAGTGAGACTGAACCCAGAACCTTATTGTTGGTAAGCAAGTTACTTACCACACAGCCACTCCTGTGCCATATATATATATATATATATATATATATATATATATATATGTGTGTGTGTGTGTGTGTGTGTGTGAAGGCGCATAGCTCAGTGGTTAGAGCGTCGAGCTTACGATCGTGAGGTTGTGAGCTCGAATCCCGGACCGGGCTGCGTGTTGTGTTCTTGAGCAAGGCACTTTATTTCACGTTGCTCCAGTTCACTCAGCTGTAGAAACGAGTTGCGACGTCACTGGTGCCAAGCTGTATTGACCTTTGTCTTTCCCTTGGATAACACTGGTGGCGTGGAGAGGAGAGGCTGGTATGCATGGGCGACTGCTGGTCTTCTATAAACAACCTTGCCCGGACTTGTGTCTAGGAGGATAACTTTCTAGGTGCAATTCCATGGTCATTCATGACCGAAGGGGGTCTTTTACTTTTATATATATATATATGTACGTATATATGTATATATTCACAATCAAGGTGCAGGAATTGCATATTCTGAATGAACAAGGTAATGTAACCCAATGGTAGAAAGAATTTCGTGAATTTGGTACTCCAAAGTCAGTCGGAAAGCCGGGGAAAATGTGATTCATTGGCGATATTTTTTTTTTCTTCGTCTTCCTTTTCTATTGAACTTTCCTCTGTTTCTGAAGAAGAGCTTTGCTCGAAATGTAAAACCACCTTTCTTTCCTTCCCTGAGTGTCTGCTAATACTTTACATGCACCACATTGACACGTTGTTGTTTTTTTGTGTTTGTTCTTCGTTCTTTTTGGATTTACTATATATATATATATATAGAGAGAGAGAGATAAATTAAGAAATGGAGTCAAACACAGATGTTATTCAAATGGATTTGAATAATATCTGCATTTGACTCCATTTCTTAATTTATCTATGTAATACAAAAACATTTCACTTAACCTTGGAATTTCTACCTTTATAAGTAAGCTGTAATATCCTTGGCACTTATGTGAATTTTTGCTACCCTGGTAACTATCTATTTCTTTTTTCCGTGTTATTTGTACACTTTGAAAAAAATACATATATATATATAATTAGGGTTCAGCTAACTGCTTCACCACATATCGAAATTAGAAATAGGAGTTTAAAATTCCTTTCCTGCTACTATAAGAATCTCCATGACGGTAAACATACTTTTTTATGAAGGCAAAGAGAAAAACAATGAATCAACATGACCAGGATTAATTATATACGCGTTTCAAGATTAAAGTAATTTAAAAGTTACTTCTCTCTTCTGTATAATATTTCCAATTTTTATAAAATTTGAAATTGCTATGGCTGAATATGCACACAATCGAGTGTCATCATGTAACAGATATCCAACCAACACTTCCAAAATTTACAGAGCCAAATGTGAATACACTATTCAAACTCTATACCCATGTGTATGCTACAAGCAATACCACAGAAAACTGCAGTATTCTATCATGGAGTAAATTATAATTTTAAATTAATAATTGAAGGGTAAATTTTATTAATTAAATTATTTAATTAATCAATTAATTAACAATTTTACCAAGTAGATCGGTATGTTAAAATAACCTTTATAGATAAAATTATCCACATAATTATAACTAGGGTTCAGCTAACTGCTCCATTAAAAATAGGAGTTAACTCATACACACATTTCTTTCACAGTATCAATTACTTTCATATTGTTAATTTCCAAGTCTTTCAACTATCCATTTTCTCGTTCACCTTTCCTGGAAGGGTCGTGGTGTTAGAGTCCTGAAATACCTCCTCCATGGCATCCTATTAGAAACAACCGTCATGTGTTGTATGGGGAATCTGTACACCCCCGTGATTGGCTAAGTGAACTATACTAGTTAGTATAACGGGAAGGTTTACGAAAATAAACAAAAGACGAAGGCAGGTGGAGTACAAACAAACAAATGTATTAGTATGGCGCTCAGGAATAGAAATAGAACAAGTCTTTTACGTTTCAAGCCTACGCTCTTCGACAGAAAGATACACAGAAAAAAAAAAAGGAGAGAAAAAATGCGTGTAGGAGCTAACGGTCCATTATGGCGTTCTGACTTCAGGCAGAAGTCAGAGGTCAGAAGTCAGACGTTAGACGCTAGAGGGACAGTAGGGGAGATAGCAGGGTCAAGTGACTTTGCCCCAACACGAAGGTACGTGTGTGTATAAGAGAGTATGTATGTGCGTGTGAAAGAGGGCTGGTGGTCTGGACATGTGTATGTATGTGTGGGTGTGGAGATATGGGGATGGGTGTGTTGTGATATGATATGTGTAGGTGTAAAGATGTGGGGATGGGTGTGTGGGCGGTGTGCTGTGGGTGTTGTGTTGTGATGTGATGTGTAATGTCGTATGGTGTAGTGTAGTGTGGTGTGATGTTGTGGGGAGGTGGGGAAAGCCCATGTGAGGTGTGGGTTCGGCTGGGGGTTTGGGGAGGGGGAGATGGGGAGGGGGGGAGCAGGGAGAAGGGGAAGAAGGGAAGAGGAAGGAAAGAGAGTAGGGGTGAAAAGACGAAGGACTGAAGAGAAATAGGAGTCGGGGGGAGGTTAGATGAAAAGGGGGAAGAGTTGAGCCCAAATGGCGTAAAAGAGCGAAGAGAGAAGATTAATCCCTGTTCACGACGCAAGCGGGAATCCTGATGGCCTCTGTGCAAGGACAATCCGAACACAGACAGGTGTTGCAAGGAGTGACCGGTGGAGCAGAAATGGCGTGAGACTGGTGTGTCATTGGCGAGGCGGATGTCTCGGAGGTGTTCCGCGAACCGGTCAGCCAAGCGGCGTCCTGTTTGTCCGATGTACAGGGAATGGCAGAGAGAGCGGGAGATGCAATAGATTATATAGCTGGAGGTGCAGGTGAAGGAGTCGAGGATGCGATAGGGTTGGTGATGGGTGCCGGTGAGGAGGGTGGTGTTGGAGAGGTATGGGCAAGTGCGGCAGCGTGGGCGGGAGCAGGGGAACGAGCCAGGTTGGGAGGTAGGGTCAGGGAAGAAGCTGTGGACCAAGAGGTCTCGTAGGTTATATACTAGTTGGTATAAATGAGCATGCACAGAACAGTCTGCAAAGAGTGTCATATGCACAGTCATAGTGTGCAGGTCGTAGGAATTATTGAATAGAGATATCGTGGAGTGTTTGTTGAAGATACACAGCTGGAGAGTAATAAGAGAACATCAGAAACGTTTGATATTATAGCAGCTCAGATATAACAGTGACGACAAAAAGTCGTACGTCATATCAGGATGTTATCCAGCCTGTCGGTTGGCTTGGTTTGCAGAATGCATCTTGCTATTCTTTCCTGCAACATTCTAATTATATGTCCGTAGTAGCAGAGCTGTGACCTCTTAATGTTAGTAGTGGCTCGAACTGGAAAGAGTTACGTACCCTGACAGGTAAGAGATCTTTCAGAGGAACCCTATTTCAGCTGCTTGTAGTCACGATTGTACTCTTTCAACTATTACCCAACATTCGTGACAATTGATGAGAATAAACTGAACTGAAGATAGCAACTTTTGCTATCTTTACCAACCCCTCCCCATCTGAGGATCAAATGCTGGAGTCGGTGCATTGCTGTGCCAGCACCTGCATTTCTTGCACCCAATTCAGCCTCCTGCTTCCCATCGCTCTTGATTATGGCCTTGACATACTTAAACTTCTCTACTTGCCTCAGTGGTGTTCCACTAACATGGAAGACTTTCTTGAGGGGACCAATGACTCAGTCTTCACAACACTAACACTCATCCCTACCTTTCAGCACTCGGTAGTAAATCCATTCAGTGCATGCTGGCGATTATCTTCGGATGAGTCAAGTAGCCCCATGTCATCTGCAAATATTAGACAGTTGTTTCTACAACTACTGATTATAATGCCGCTTCTACAATAGCTGCGCATGTCGATCCAGTTCATAAAAATTATGAAAAGGAGAGGCGACAACACCCAAGTTGTTTTAATTTATTTTCCAAGCAATGAGATAACCTTCACTTACGAAATGCCGTGTGTCTCTTCAGACAGACAGAAAAGTAGATATAAGTAGGTGGGTAGGTACAAAGGTAGACGGAAAGCTGGATGGATGGATTAACAAGCTACATGTAAAGTTGCCTCCTATTTTATCTAACTGTCTTTGTTGTTATAGTACACAAACACAAAGATAAGTATTTATTCTCTTCATTAATTTTATTTGTTTTGCACGCAGAAAGTGCCCGTGCAAGCTGTTTGAAAGTGAAATATTCTGGACACATTTTAAAGGCTACTTCTGGTCTTAGCAAGAAGTGTTTGAAGCTACAACAAAAAATCTTGAGCTTTGAAGGAAGATTAGACGAAAACTAAAAGATCTGGGAACCACAATATGACATGTAGTTGCTTGCTGCAGGAATCACGGAGAAAGACGGAAAAGTGCAGGCTTCATCTTATCTCCAGACTGCAAGCACAATAAATATTTAACTGTTTGAATTTGAAAACCCAGATGACAAAATCATCACTAGTTACAGGAGTACTGTCGCTCTAAAAAAAACAGCACTTATGTCCACTATTTATTTAGTCAACTAATGTCTGACTGAAGAACTACAGTTAGTATAGCATCCAGCGAGAAGTTCAGTCATGAAACTTATGTTGCAAGTTGTCAGGATAGGTTTATGCGATCACCTATACAAGGAAAAGATGCATATCTTAAATTAGACTTGTTAAAAAAGACCTGAGGTGAACTCTGTAAACTTATTACTTGGTTAACCTGATCTGTGTAAAGGTTTTAGAAAATTACTTGATCAATACTCAAGTTAAAACAGGTCGTTATATTAGTCATACACCATCTACGAAGAATTTGAGATTAAGGGCAAATTTGAACGTAATCGCCAGGAGAAGCTTGGTGTTATTGTCAAGCATCGTGATCCTACAACATGGGTCAACTCATTAATCGTAGAACATTGGTAACTGTTATGTGTAGTTTGGGTTCTAATGGGAAAGACAACCAAATGAAAACCATTGTTATGTTTACGTCTTTATTTTCATTACTTGATAGACGGACGACGACATTCGCGTAGTAACACATTATATACTTCACACACAGTTTGTACTGTTCACTAACAAATAGTGCCAAGAGTAGGGAGTAGTTTGGCATTAGCAAACACACAGATATGAATGTGTAACATCCCTTCTTCTTGAAAAAAATTAAAGGGGTCTTTTGGCAGTGAAGACAATTATGAGTAGTCTCCCTTGCTCCATGGATTGTAGTCTAGCTGAATTAGATACTTTTCTTTTCTTTAACGGTATCGAACCGGTGGCAGAGTGTTCTTTCTCCATCTTGTGCTTCGCACCGGTGTCTGAGGTGTGTTCTTGGGCTGCTGATATGTGGTCGGTACACGTTGGGGTGATGACTCTGTGGGTGTTGTCACCAATGCAGCAGGTGGTGTACACGTTTTCCTCGGCAGCTCTGGTGTTGGGCGGATGTGGGCCCTGTTGCGTCTCAGCTGCCTACTAGATTCTGTTTCTATTATATATGATCTTGGTGTTTCAGCTCTACTGACAGCCTTTGCTGGGATCCATGTTTTAGTTATGGGATCTTGAGTATGCACATGTTGTCCTCCAAGCATCTCAGGTGCATGTTTGTTGTAATGCCTCTGTGCTTGTTCTTGAGTGGCTGCTAGCTTTGCCCTTGTTTCTTCCTGGTCAATAGGAGGTTGGATCTTAGTTGGCAGGGTAGTTTTGTACTTCCTGCCATTCAGCAATTCTGCTGGGGATTTCATATCAGCTCTCAGTGGTGTCGCTCGTAGGGACAGAAGTGCCAGGTGTGGGTCTTCCTTAGTCTCGGCATTTGACTAGTGTTCTCTTCCGTCTGCACCTGTCTTTCTATAAACCCATGACCTTTGGGATAGTGTGGAGATGAGGTTGTAATATTGAACCCATACTCTTCGGCTAGCTTTTTGAATTCTTGTGACGTGAACTGGGTTCCATTGTCACATATGATCTGCTCTGGTATTCCTTGCTCTGCTAGGAGTCCTCGGGCCACTGTAGTGATTGTTTTGGCTGTCAGGTCTTTCACTTTTCTCACAAATGGAAATTTGGAGTAGTAGCAGGCCATTATTAAATACCATTCTTGGCCTTCTGTGAATAGATCTACTCCAATAGTTTGCCATGGCCTTCTTGGGATGTCACTAGCTATCATTTCCTCCTTTTGTTGTGAGGTTTTGTACTTTTGGCAGATGCGGCATGTAGAAACTGTCTTTTCTATGTCTTTGTACATGTGCTTATTGGTTGTCACATTTACAATGTGGTGGACCTTTCTTCTTAGTCCTTCCATCTCCCTTTTGTTTTTGATTGGTAGTCGGTCTTTGATAGGCATATCACTGTCAATCCTGCTTGGAGCTGCTTTCACTTCAGTATTGACCGACACAATATTTAACCACCTGCAGGTATCGAGTCCAAGAATTGCTGGGCCTTCTGTTCTTGTGACATAAAAAGAACACTTAATTAATTTTCCTTTGTGTGTCCCTGCGATAGTTGTTTTACCCAGTTGTGGAATCCTGGTTCCTCCATACGCAGTGAGGATTACATCACTTGGTGTGAGGATTCCTTGTTTGACTTTATCCTCTTTTGTTATGTGTTCTGGGAACATCTTTTTGTAGAGGTTGACAGGTAAGATATTACTCTGCGCTCCAGTGTCAATCTTTAGTCTTAAGTCTATGTTTGTTCTTTTCCTTCCGGCCTTCTTTTGGATTCTTATCGTCGTGTATGTCTCATCTTCTTTCTTCCGGTCGTCCTTTCCCATCTCATGCACATTTATTATGCCGATTGCTAAGAATTCCTCCTCTGAGGTGCTTTGTTCCTGTTGTTGTTCATGTATATCCCTTCTATTTCTGCTCCTCTTTGAAAATTGGGGCTTGTATCTCTGGGATTTTGTTACCCTACACATTTTTTTCCAGTGGTTAAGTTTTCCACATCCTTTGCAGTGTGTACCGAATGCAGGACATTTTTTTCGGTCATTAAATTCATGCTCTGTACCACAGTACCGGCAAGTTCTTTGTTTGTGGGTTTGTGTCCTGTGCCTAGATACAGTATCTACACTGCTACCTAGTGGGCTTGTTTGTAAGCTTAGTGAGGCCATTTGTTTGGTAGTGGCTTCAAATGCTCTTGCAGTGTCTACTGCTTCTACCAACTGGAGAGCGTCCTTACCTATTGATCCAACTGACTTCAACTATGGTTAACATTAACCAAAGCTATTGTGTATCTACCGTCACAGTCAAGGAAGTTGCTGCAATGCTGATAAGTTCACCAAAGTAGATGCACAAAGCAGTTTTTGGCATATAGAGCTGAATGAAGAGGGGTAGTTCCAACAAAGAACATGACAGAAAATATAAATAAGTCTTTGATTGTATTACGAAAGCAGGACTTAAACTAACCCTGGCAAAATAAAATGGCAACGACGAAGTTAGTTATGATGATCACAAACTCACTTACCATAGTGTCAAACCAAATCCAGATCATGTGCATATAGTTATAGAGGTGCCACAACTCACAAATAAGTAACATTTATTTAGATTTTTAAGAATGGTCATGTATGATGCAAAATTTATCCTAATTTATGTAACCATTGCGAAGGGTTACCAAAGTTGACATCGAATTTACATGGGGTTATACGCATTGAAAAAGTTTTGACAAACTGAAAGAACTGATAATAAGTGCTTTAGTTCTAAAGACAGCTCTGTAAGTAGCTCAAAAGATTGTCTAAAAGCATCGATGTTACAAGATGATAATCCCATCACGTATCCAATATGTACATTAACGGAAACCAAAAAAAGGGGTGGGGGAGAAAAAAATCTGTTACTCATACTAGAGAAGGAACTTGTAGCGGTCTCTGATATCCTCACTGTTTGAGAGACACAGCAGGAATGATCTCGTTTGAGATTACAGCCACCTTTGGCTGGACTGTTCCTGTGTCCACTGATCTGATTGGTTGACATGTGGCGCGATTTGTCTCTACTTATTTCGCGCCAGTCCAAAGCCAACCAATCACGGCCTTTGGTTAAGTTCTCGTGACACACTTTTTTTACCTAGGCGCTGTTGAGCCACCTTTCTTGTATATAACAGTGGTCCGGACTGGGGTGGTAAGAGTGTGGCGGAAGTGAAAAAAAAAATTAAATAAAAAAATTTTTTTTCTTGTTTTCGTGAAAAGATGCCTCCCATCATTCCGAAGACTGTGCTGGAAAAAAAACTGGAAAAATTCCCGTCAAAAATTTCGACTTTGTGGGCTGTCTGATTCGAAACTCCTCACCCCCGCCCCGGGCCAAAAAATTTTGCTTACAGATTTCTTTGTAATCATAATCTACACCGTTTGAAAGGTATTAGTAAAAAATTTCAATAGAAAATACCCATCCCCCTGAAAATTATGAGGGGGAATATATCGGGTCGTGTGAATTTTGCGAAACTCCCCTCACCAGCCTCTCAAAATACATTTTTTTTTTTGCAACAAATCTTTACATACACTCAATCTCCAAGATTAATTGTTGAACTTTTCGTTAAAAAGTACCCATTTTCTGTAAGTTATGTGGCAACAAATTCGGTGAATTATATACATCTGTAGTTATGCCTAAAAATGTAAACAAATGTCATTGAAAATAGCTTTTCTCATTTTCCTCTGAAGCATTTTTAAATTTGTAGTTTTGATCTTTCGACACAACGATATTCTAAATCTTTCGAAGTTTCGGTCTCATGTTTGGCTTTACGCGTTCAACCTCGTGTTTCAATCCACCTACCATACGGTTTCGTAGGTCCCATTGCGTGACACCTTGGGCAAATGTCTTCAACAATTGTCCTGGGCCACCCAAAGCCTTGTGACTCACAAGTTGTGAGTGGATTTGGTAGGCGGAAATTGAAAGAAATTCAGTGTTTGTGCGCGCATGTGTATGTATGCATGCATGTATGTCTTTGTGTCTGCCCCAACCCACTTTGCAACGGGTGTTTGTTTGTTCATGTCCCTGTAACTTAGCGAATCGGCAAAAGTAACCGATAGAATAAGTACCAGACTTTATAAGTACTGAGGTTGATTTGATTGGCTAAAACCTTTCAAGGCGGTACTCCAGCATGACCGCAGTTCAATGACTGAAACAATATAAAGTGTTCAAATAAGAGAATAACTTAGTTCTGACTCCTTTTATAACAGCGAAAATAAAGAAAATAACTCATGAATGATGCTTGTCACTCAACCTGCAATAAATTGCAGCTAAATCCCTATAATCATCCCATCTTAAATAACAACACAAAAATGCTTCCATAATATACACCGAAGACGCAAAAAAAAATCTAGCAGCAACACAGCCTCCAAATAATGTGAAAGTGATGTTTTATAATGAAAGATAGCCCATTTTTTTATAAAATTCAATCGAGTAATTTATATTTTTCTGCATTTCGTTTGTTAATTCTCGTGCATTTAGCTCACCAAACTAAATTATGTCAAAAGTCGATAGCTAGCTGGAAAAGATGTTTTCCTGGGGCTAAAACAACAGCAACATCTTCAGGACTGTCACATTCTGTTGGCATTTACTAAACATTAAGAAAAAGACACCAAAACAGTGAAATGTGTTGTTGATCACGTGATGTTTAATTCCGGTTCCTGTTTACATTTTGCAAATTCAAAATGTCGCGTCCCGTCATTGGAGGTTGGACCCGTATCTTCAAGGGCAAAAGTAAGTTAAGATCGTTGCATACAAATGAAACCAGTGGTCTTCTTTGAAATATTAGTATATTTTCCTCATTCTTTTATGGTCTTGTCGTTACTTAAATCTTAATATCATTCAAATATTTCTTTTTTGTAAAATTAAAAAGTATCTTTACATAAGTACTAGCATTCTTAAAAATCTATTTAACGAATTTGAAGATGAACGTAAATATTTCTCGCCTATTAACAAGGACACAAAATAAGTAAATTTTATCGCAATATCTCGATTTGATAAACGACCTTGAATAAATGTAGAATAGGTTTGTTATTACAGGAACATCTTCCTTGTGAATTTTAGTTTTTTCCTACCGCTATGATTCTTGAGTAAATGTTCGGTTTTTGACAATTTCTTTTATGTCGTATTTGTTGAATAGAATGAAAGAAAATCCAGACAGAATCAACAAACTCGTTTTTATTGCTAGCTTATCATCAGATGTAAAGTTACGGATTTTAATTAAAGGTGTCATCCTGAGATGAAATACACTGAAATATCGTTGGAATTCTAGTTTAACCGCTCGTAATTAATTTAATTTGGGGAATTTTCAGAAACGTTTTACGAATTTGTGTTCGTCACACATGAATTCAAAGTTATGAAGGTTATATGGAGTGCTTAGACCAGAATTCCGCCAAAATGTCTACACTTGCATCAACTATACAATCCGAAACATTTCATCAAAATCAACAAATTTCAGCATTAAAGAAAGCTGCAAACAACAAGAGCACTACTAATAAACTAGTGAAATGAGGAAATTGTTGGGGATGCATAATAGGGCACTGTCATGCTTTTAACTGTCAGAAGTGAAAGTCGTCAACTTCGTGTATTTACGTCAGGTTTATACCTTCGTTAATTTACGCCGTTTATTTACGACCACCACGCTGTTAGGTTTATAAAACAATTGAAGTTCAGTTTAAAGTTTATAAATAAATACATTTCATTCCATGTTCTGTTTAAACTTTATAAATAAATAATATATTCTTGCATTATTCATTATTGTTTTTAAAAAAGAAATCACACCAAATCTGCACAAATGACCACCACCACCGCGATCACATGCACCAATCATACACACGTGTGTGTGTATGTGGCTATATGTCTGACTAATGTGTGTGTGTCTATTTATTATATGTGTGTATAAGTAGTTATATGCTTATATTATCTATTATAGTAATATTTGTCTGTTGAAATCCGTTTTAAGGCGGTCAATAGTTTAATTAAAGATGTGTCATACATGTATATATAGATACATGTGTATACATATATATATACATGTGTATACATTACACATGTATATATTTATATATGTATACACATGTATATATATATATATATACATGTATAGACACATCTTTAATTAAACTATTGACCGCCTTAAAACAGGTTTCATTAATGAATAATGCAAGAATATATTTATTTATAAACTTTAAACTGAACTTCAATTGTTTTATAAACCTAACAGCGTGGTGGTACGTAAATAAACGGCGTAAATTAACGAAGGTTAATACAATCAATGATCTGTACTTAGTAGGCCAACATTAGATGGGTCTTAAAAATTTAATAGGTGTGTTTCAGAACTGCATGGGAACTGTAAAAAAAAGAGAAAAAAAACGAATGAGGTACTAAAAAAATATATCAAGACATCTTCACTCTGCTATCACTGAATCAAAGTTAGTGAATAAAGAATGCACTCCTGATTAACTAAGGTAAAATTCTCCAAAACAAATCTGAATTATCTGAGAATGAATATATTTGAAAAGAGAATTCCTTCATCTCATGAGCTAATAATGAAACTATGATCAAAGGAGAACATTAAAAAGATATTAGGCTTAACAAATTGTAGGTTTAGTCTGACACATGCTGAGGAAATTGAACCACTTTTATCAGCTAAATCCAAAGATTCTCCAATTTACAACCATATTTAATAGACACAAAAAATTACAGTAACTGAGAAGGACATCCAGTCAGTTTTATAAGTCACTACAGAATTGGCCAACCTTTGAAAGGAGGCCTGTATAATAAACATATTGCTGGCAAGAATATTTGACACATTAATAGATTTTGTTATGATGTAATTAGCAAAGGAGATGGCCACACAGAAAGTATAGTAGCTAGAGTAAGAACAGGTCTGAGATAATTCAGAAAGTTACTACCATTGAATGAAGGACAGATTGTATGACACATGTTAAAACTGCAATGCTGCATGATAATGAGACATGAGCCTTGAACAAAGGAAAGAAGTAGGTATAAACTCTGCATGCAGTAAGTGAAGTCAGCTATGGACATACAGGTGTAGTGGAATCACAAAAATGTAATAGATGCACTTGAACAGTATATTATATGAGTGTACTGGAAATAGTTTATCTTAAATGCCCAGAAGTTGTTGATAGTTTTTGTTACCTAGAAGATGTAATTAGCAAGGGAGATTGTTGCTCTGAAAGTATAGTAGCTAGACTAAGCACAGGTTAGGTAAAGTTCAGGGAGATACTACTACTGCTAGCAACAAATGTCTTTTCCTTTAGAGTGAAGGGAAGATACAAATTATATGATGCTTGTGTTTGAATTGCAATGCTACATGGTAATGGGACATAAATCTTGAATACAGAGGATTTGAAAAGATTGGAAAGAAATGAAGTGATCATATTACATTGGAAGTGTGAATGAACATCATAGTATAAAATGTGCTGAGAAAAAAAAACTGGGCATAAGAGGAATCATGTTGAGTGCCAAAAGAGAAGGTTGCACCGGTTATGCATATGGATGAGGACATGAAGTGCTGATCACTAAGTGTGTATGGTGCATGTGAAAGGGAAAGACTCAGGAAGACATGACTCAAAGTGGTGAAGGCTAATTACTGGACCCTGAACCCCACAGAGGAGATGACAAAGGACCAGGATGTCTGGTAATATGAGGTTCTTAAGAAGACCTGCCTGCCTCTGGGAAACTAACTTTTGGAAGCACTGTATACATGTATATGCACAAATAGGCACCTCAGCTAATCTCCTTTGAACATCTCCCCACCCACTTCCATCCATCAGGAGCTGAAAAGTTCAGGTGGCTCTTCTTCTCTCAATGCAACTTCCCTCCCAAGACACCATCTTATTTCACTTTTTAGCCATTTTTCATCCATTAATATTGTTCTCCTCTTAAACTGAACCACCAAATTATCTCCCTTCATGTACTGCACTTGCCTCTTTCCCTCTCTTGTATAGCCTGCCCAACCACATGTCATCTTTTCCTCCTCCTTTAAACTGTATTATTACTCTCACTATTCTACTACTCTCTTCTATATCCTGCTACCTTCTGCAACTCGGGCATCACTCATCACCCATTCCTCCTTGCATTCAACTGTCAATCCTGCCCAGTCTTTAAAGTTGTTGCCTATTTTTCTTCCCCATACACTCTTGAAAATCCCCACCCATCTACACTCCTAGTTTTTTAGTCCCAACATATTCACTTTGTGTCTAGAAGAGCCACCTGAACTTTTCAGCTCCTGATCATTCTCACCTTGTCTCCTAAATGTGAGTAAACATATAGCTCCTCTACAAGGACTTGCTTGCCCCTCCACCTTCATCTTTATCCCTTCTTTCATGTTTTAACCCCCTCATCTCTTTGCATAACAGCTGTTCAACCCCATCCCACCCAGGTTTTGTAGACTTGCAAACTGCATGGCAACCTCACTAGAGCTGGTGGCACAAAAAAGCACTTAGTACATACAGTTTAAAAAGGAACATCCAACCATAGAAATTATACTGAGGTAGACACTGGTAGATGATGCATTCCTTCAACCCATCAGATCTTGTCAAACTGTCCAACCCATGCCAGCATGGAACAAAGCCATTAAACGATAATGATGTTCTTTCACATTGGACATATTGCAGAAAAAATAATGGTGAGATAATTTTCTTCACTTCATCTTGGGAGAAATATACTAATTCTCTGCCGGAAATTGATCCCGTAATAATTGAAAGCATTCACAAACAATTAGATACCAACAGCCTATACAAAAAAAAATAAAGGAACGAATATACCAACAAAATTGGGAAACAGTTTCAAATTTAAAGCAATCATTTTCTTAAGATGAGTTTTTAATGTGTAAGGATAGTTTGCTTTATCATAAACACTGTCCATTTATTCCATCTCTTTCTTTAGAGTATCTTTGTTAATTTGAATATATGATACTAATATGTCCATTCTGCAAACGATTAAGAATGCCTAATTCTATATGCTGGCCTGGTGTGGTTTATTCCATTGAAAAACTTGTCAAATCCTGCAATTTTTGTCAAACATTCAGACTACATTTGATATAAGCTAATGACTCATGGTCTGTTTGTGGTCCCTGGGGATATATGTTCACATGGATTGAAATATTTTGTATGCCCAGATTGTGCAACCAATGTAGTAAAAAAACAAGTTGATTGAGGTCTTCTTTAATTTTGGAGTATTTTTCACCTTAATATCAGATCATTACACTAAAAAGAATATTATCAATGAACTTCAAAAAGATAGCAATACCCACTAATAGTACTGCATCTAATGGCTCAACAGAAAGGGCTGTACAAACTGAATATTGAATCAGTTGCATCATGTCTGTGACTTAAACAAAATGCTAGACTTGCAAGATATCATCATCATTGTTTAACGTCAGCCTCCATACTGGCATAGGTTGGATGGTTTAACAGGAGCTGGCCAGGCAGAAGACTGCACTAGACTTCTGTGTCTGTTTTGGTAGTTTTTATGGTTGGATGCCCTTCCTAACACCAACCAACCCACAGAGTGGACTCAGTGCTTTTTACATGGCACCAGCACAGGTGAGGTCAGTTTTGGCATGGTTTTAACAACTGGATACCCATCCAAATGCCAACCTCTTTACAGTGTGAACTATATGCTTTTCACATGGCACCAGCACTGATAGGGTCAGCAAGTAACTTGCAAAACCAAGCAATTTTGAAGGGTGGGGCATTGGTGGAAGTGATCTTGTGCCAGATGATGAAAGGTTATAGTATGACAGAGAGATAGAAACAGGTATCTTGCTGTAGAGGAGAGGCATAACTACAGATTTCTGCCCCACTAACTTTGGACGATCATAACTTCCAGAAAAATGGATGTTTTTTAATAAAATTTTCTATGAATATGTATTATATCATGTATTCCAATTATACAAAATTTTGGTGGGGGGGAAAGTGTTTTAGGAGGGTGAGGAATTTCAGAAAATTCACCGGAGTCTTCAATTTGTCATAACTTTCAAGAAAATAGATTTCTTTTTAAAGAAATTTTCTACAAATATACCTTGGACTATGTAGATTCCGAGGACATGGGAATTTGGGGGAAAACAATTGGGGGCTATTTCTGAGAACTGTTCTCCACTCAAGGGTGTTTTGGAACAAGTCATCCATATTTGTTTCATTTTCTCCGTTTTGTGCGTTTGTGCATCCATAGATTTCTACCGAAGCAGCAGGCAATGAAGGTCAATGAAGCTGTCACCAGAAAACTCGTTATGCTAAAAATACCAGCTGAAGGTCTAAACGTTTCTTACAGAAAGGCATTGAATGGAATAATTCCCCATTTGAACTTTTTTAATTACATATTTGTGTGTGTGTGTGAGGACACTGAGAATAAGCATACCATCCCTTTGAGCATTATTTTTTTTTTCTCTCCATTTTGACAGGGATTTTTCTAATTTTCTTTTTCACTCAGGCCTTCGGGGTGATGTGGTGATCACTGGGAACTTTTTATGAAAAATCTTTTTTGAAATTTATGATATTTTTTTCATCTCAGCCCCATGCACGTAAAACCAATGAGAGAAGCCTTTTTGGCAAGACTTCTTGTCTTTCCACCTTTTCGGTACTCCTTTAAATCGCACACCTTTTCTTGGGAAAATATGATTTTTTTCCTTAACTGTAAAGGCTTCTCCCATTGTTTTTAAGTGCATACTACAGAAAAAAAATTGGCCGAAATCGGTCCAGATAGGGATAAAGAGAAGAGAGGGAGGTGAGAAAAAGTTAGACCATGGTGAAAAAGAAATTCAAAAAAATCACCATCAAAACAGAGATTTCTGATCCCAAACTCTGCCAATACTGAAATTAGTTCATTACTCATTTTGCCTCAGTTTAGACATAATTTTTTTTAAATGATCAAATTAGACATGAGTGTGGGGAAAAAATTAACATGGGATCCAACAGAGAAAAGGATAGTAATTGTTAAACGCCAAAAATTATCTAGATATTTGATTTTCAACTTCAATTTCAATCAAGTCGAAGTTGAAGAAAACTTTCTTGAAAGAAAATTACCTGTCACACTCCCTATAGTAATTTCAAATGTTTGACAAATTGGAATGGTATAAAATGACGAAAAATATAGACAGAGGAATGTCCCATGTGCCCTTAGTGCTTGTTTCTGTACCTCTTATGTGTCCATAGCTTACATTGGATGCAGCAAATGGAATTACTCCCAACTCCTTTCTTACATATTCAGCAACCTAACTGAAAGAGTGTCTTATCTGCTTTCTTTTTAATAACAACTTTGGGTTTTGCTAGGTTAACTCTTTGATTCCAGGTTTTGCTTCCATACCTGGAATTTCTTCTCCAATTTTGCTACAGATTCTGCAATAAGAGCGGTCATCTGCATATAGTATCTCCTACGGGCATCCAATTCTGAATTCCTCTGTTATGGCCTGGAGAACTATGATGAATATAAGAGTGGACTTAGAACTGAATGCTGGTGAACTCCTTACTTATAAGCTAAATTCATCACTGTATTCATGGCTGACTCTCACCTTATTGACAGCACTGCTGTACATGGCTTGTATGGTTCTAACCAGTCACTCCTCTACTCTTAACTTCGTTAGAGACCACCAGATGACAAAATGTGGTATTCTGTCAAAAGTTTTCTCCCAGTCAATGAAAGCTAAGGACAGTGGCTTACTGTTGGCCGAGTACTTTTCCTGCAGCTGTCTCACTAGGAAGCTGGCATCTGTGGTACTCTTCCCATGTAGAAAACCAAACCGCATCTCATCTAGTTTAATTCTATTCCTAATCAATTTAGCTATAACTCTCTCTGTAATTTTCATGACTTGGTCCAGCAGTTTGATACCTCTGTAGTTGTTTCTAGCAGCTAACTATAATACTACTACATCAGTCATTGGGGATGACACCTTTCTGAATAACCTGATTAACTATACAAGTGATTAGGCTGTATCCCACACCACTGGATATTTTAATCATCTTGGCAGTGATTCTTGATGGTCCAAGGACTTTCTCTGTCTTCATATCCTTAATTGCCTTATCAATTATACTGCTATCAACTCTGATGGCTGGTCCCTCAATTGTCTCGGTATTTGAAAGACTCCCATTTTCCACATTTAGTCACCTTTCATGGTGGCACTTCCATGCATCTTTCTTCTCTAATATAAAAAGAATAAACATTTTGAGGAAGTTTAGATACTGTAGTTGTACTATGTTATGGTTTTCCTAACTTGATTGTTATTCATTATTTGTTACATATGTGAAATTTATTGGTTGTGATATGTCTTCAATGCATTATGGAAAACATCAGAATCAAAAGGATAGACAAAGTGAACTTTCCTTTGGAGCCTTTGTAGTAATAAAAAAAACTTTTGACACATTATCTCTTTACTCTTTACTCTTTTACTTGTTTCAGTCATTTGACTGCGGCCATGCTGGAGCACCGCCTTTAGTCGACCAAATCGACACCGGGACTTATTCTTTGTAAGCCCAGTACTTATTCTAACGGTCTCTTTGCCGAACCGCTAAGTGACGGGGGCGTAAACACACCAGCATCGGTTGTCAAGCAATGCTAGGGGGACAAACACAGACACACAAACACACACACACACATATATATATATACATATATACGACAGGCTTCTTTCAGTTTCCGTCTACCAAATCCACTCACAAGGCATTGGTCGGCCCGGGGCTATAGCAGAAGACACTTGCCCAAGATGCCACGCAGTGGGACTGAACCCGGAACCATGTGGTTGGTTAGCAAGCTACTTACCACACAGCCACTCCTGTCTAATATAATGTGTATTTCTTTTCATTTATACAGATTTTGTTGAAAATAATATTTGTAAGAAGTTATACCTAGATGTATCTTGTTGATATATTTTGCTTTACTTCTGCCATTTCATCACTCAGAGGTATGTTTGAAAGACATTGTTTAACCCACATCAGCTCTCATTGAGCAGACGTTTGATCAAGGGTATTTTTAACTATGACTTTCCTGTCTTTGTCTGATATTGTGTACCCATACTTCATTGGCCAGCATGTCCTATTTTTAAGACTTGGGTATGATTTGTGAAAGAATTTTCCAGCAGATTTAGCAACCAAATAGAGGTGTAGACGGGCAAATTTTGGTTGAAGAGGCTAAGTACTACTCTATATGAATACCCTTTTTCCTCTCTCCCAGTAATGCTGAATTTCCCTTCAATATCTTCAATCTCTCCTCAATTGTGAGACCCCCAAAGTAAACAACAGTTTGTGATATCGTCTACTTTTGAATGTTTGATGTTGCTTGTCTTCAGCTGGTCTTTGAACCTCTTCTTTGGTCCACCAACTGGGCTTTCATCATAATGTAGCTGGTCACAGAAGATCCAACAGGAAGCACAATTCAGATATGCATACTACATGTCTTTGACCATTTTAATGGATACTGTATAGTATGGATTCAGTGATGCTAGTTCTTCACTCAACAGAGGATTTCTTTCTCTTTAATCCTATTTCATTAGGTAACTGAAAAGATCATTTGGAAACAGTGGATATTAAATGCTGCCTATGTTTCAATGTGCTGACTGTTCATATCTCACACCAATACAGTAAGTGAAAATATAGATGAGAACCTTGGTATAAAAGTTGAACTGGTTGTTTAGACAGAACCTCTTCCTCTTAAGGATTATAGAGGCCTATTCAAAGTGATTTAGAATGCTTTCAACTGGTCTGTTGTTGCTGTTAAGCTGAAACTCAAATTACATTAATTTACATGTTGATCTATATTGTATTTGTTATTTTAGGTCTTGTCCAAGTTGTTAAAGAAGGCTGGCATGAAAATCCTGAAATTGTAGGATCCTTGGTTTATTGCACTATAGGTAATATTTGACTATATATATATTTTCGTTATTTTAAGAGTGTGTACAAAAGAGGATAATCTGCCTCAACCAATTCTGTGTGTGTGTAGGCATATATATACCCAGTGTAAGCTATGGACACACAAGAGGTGCATTGGATTAACAGGAAGGTTATCAGAAAAGATAGTTTTCATATGTAGATAATGCACTGGATCCGTAAAAACTTTAGAGACCTGAGAAATTGATACTTTCAAATGCCTTGGTAGCTCATTAGGAGTAGTAGATAATTTCTGCTACCTAGGGGACCAAATTAGTAGTGGGGGAGGATGTACATAGAGTGTGATAGCTAGAATAAGAATAGTATGGAGGAAATTCAGAGTTGTTACCTCTGTTGTCCACGAAAAATTTCTCTCTCTGAGTGAAAAAAAAGATTGTATGATGCATGTATACAGACAGTAATTCTACTTGGTAGTGAGACGTGGACCCTGAATGCCAAGGACATATAAAGTTTAGAAATGAATGAGGCTAGTATGTTCCGCTGGATGTGTAATGTAAGTGTACATGTTCGACAGAGTGTCAGTGTTCTGAGAGGGAAGTTAGGCATAAGCAGAATTGGTTGCAGTGTGGAAGAAAGAAGACTGCACTGGTTTGGTCATGTGATGCAGATGGATGGCAACAGCTCCATAAAGAAGTACCAACCTCTCAGAGTGGATGGAACATCTGAAAGTGGGAGATCCAGGAAGATATGGGATGAAATACTGAAGACGCTGATCCTTTCAGGCAAGTTAACAAAGGATTGAGATGCCTGGCACCTTACTGTACTCAAGAAGACCCATACTTATACTTCACAACAGAAGCATTAAGACCAGTCCCAGTGATGTAAAGCACTCGTGACAGTGCTACATAAAAGCACCCAGTGCACTCTGTAAAGTGGTTGATATTAGGAAGGGCATCCAGTCGTAAAAACCATGGAATCTTGTGCAGCTCCTGTCAAACCATCCAGCCCATGCCAGCATGGAAAATGGACATTCAATAATGATGATAATGAATCGAATTTGATAGAGAAAAGCCTACTGAATGCCCTCTCATGAAAACTGTGACTTTTCATTAATGAAAGTCATCTTCATCATCATTTAATGTCTATCTTGCATGTTCTCATGAGAACTGTTCAACCCATGCCAGCATGGAAAATGGGTATTAAATGATGATGATGGTCTTTACTAATGCAAGGTCACTAGCAAAATGTGTGAAATGTTGTTGTGTAGTCAGAAAGAAAATCCTTGTTTAAACATTAAATACTATTCCTCCATTTGCACTATGTTATAGTTACTTTTTATTGTGTTAAAGCTTGTCTTGGGACATAAAAGAACTTTAAAAATTGTGATAAATAATATAGTGGAGAAAATAATATTACCAAGTATATTCTTTCATTTTGAAAACTAAGGGTATACAGGTCCAAAAATTTCAAGCAAATATCTTTGTAGAATTATCCAAATTTTACCGGCATGTACTTTGAACAAAGTACTCTCTCATTCCAAATCAATTAGTTTTATCTTTCCTTGTGTTTAGCATAGCTTTCATTGACATGGAGAAAGCCTTTGACAGGGTCTTCCGATCCCTTATCTGGTGGTCAGGGAGGAAACTAGGGATAGATGAATGGTTAGTGAGAGCTGTGCAAGCCATGTACAGCGATGCTGTCAGTAAGGTGAGGGTTGACAATGAGTACAGTGAAAAATTCCGGGTAGGGGTCCACCAAGGATCAATCCTCATTCCCCTCTTATTCATCATAGTCCTCCAGACAATAACAGAGGAATTCAAGACCGGATGCTCCTGGGAGCTTTTCTATGCTGATGACCTTGCTCTAATTGCTGTGTCACTATCAGAACTAAAGAAAAAAGTTTCAGGTGTGGAAGCAAGGATTAAAATTGAAGGGCCTTAGAGTCAACCTAGCTAAAACCAAAGTCTTAATAAGTAGGAAGACAGACAAATCACAAATCCCTTCAGGTAGATGGCCCTGCTTGATCTGTAGAAAACGCGTAGATTGAAACTCCATAAGATGTACCCAGTGTAAGCTATGGACACATAAGAGGTGCAGCAATATCAAAGAAAGGCTAACTAGGAAGATAGTTTTTGTATGTGGCATATGCTCAGGTTCTATAAACACTGAAAATGTACATAGAACAGCTTCTGTCACATTCCAGGGATAAAAACTACAAGTAGTTGATAGCTTCTGTTACTTAGGGGATGCTCTGAAAGTGTAGCTGCTAGAATAAGAATAGCCTGGGTAAAGTTCAGAGAGCTCCTACCTCTGCTGGTGACAAAGGTCCTCTCACTCAGAGTAAAAGGTAGACTGTATGATGCATGTGTACGAACAGCCATGCAACATGGGCTGTGACTGCTGAGGACATGCATAAGCTTGCAAGTATGCTCCACTGGATGTGTAATGTCAGTGTGCATACTCGACAGAGTGTAAGCGCCCTGAGAGAGAAGTTGCATTTAAGAAGCATCAGATGTGGTGTGCAAGAGAGACAACTGAGCTGGTATGGTCATGTGTTGCGAATGAATGAGGACTGCTGTGTGAAAAAGTGTCACACCCTAGCAATGGAGGGAACCTGTGGAAGAGGTAGACCCAGGAAAACCTGGGATGAGGTGGTGAACACTACTGAGGCAGTGCACTAGGTGTAACCAGCCCACTTATGAATACTCTTCATTCATTGGACTATAAACTTTGCTTGCAAAGACCTATTGAGGCAAGTGAAATCAAAATCAAAATCGCTGATGTGTCCGATGACAGTACCGCCTGATTGGCACTCATGCCAGTGGAACATTAAATGCACATCCAAATATGGGGTATAACCAGCCCACTTATGAGTACCCCTCATTCATTGGACAATAAACTTTGCTTGCGAAGACCTATTGAGGCAAATGAAATCAAATCAAAATCACTGACATAGCCGATGACAGTACCACCTGATTGACACTCATGCCAGTGAAACGTTAAAAGCACATCCGAGTGTGATCATTGCCACGGTCATGGATTGGCTCCTGTGCCAGTGGCACGTAAAAAGCACCATTCGAGTGTGATCATTGCTAGCATCACCTTACCGGCACATGAAAAGCAGCATTCAAGTGTGGTCATTGCCAGTGCCACCAGACTGACTCCTGTGCAGGTAGCACGTAAAAAACACCTTTTGAGTGTGATCGTTACCAGAACTGCCTGATTGGCCTTTGTGCCAATGGCATGAAACACACCCACTATACTCTCGGAGTGGTTGGCATTAGGAAGGGCATCCAGCTGTAGAAACTGCGCCAGATCAGATTGAGCCTGGTGCAGCCTTCTGGCTCACCAGTCCTCAATCAAACCGTCCAACCCATGCCAGCCTGGAAAGCAGACGTTAGATGATGATGATTATGAAATTGTTATATGTTTTATATTGTTTACATACAATGTCACTATTTATACCTTAATCAGGAATTATTGGTTGGCTTGGACTGCTGCAGTATTCTAGTCATCTCGGAGAAAAGAAGTACATGTACAAGACACGCTATATTGGTAAGTAATTATTTTATCCTAATTTATTGATTCATTATAAATTTCCCAGTTACTTTCTTTTGTTTGTTTGTCATTTGACTGGCTATGCTGGAGTACTGCCTTTAGTCAAACAAATCAACACCAGGACTTATTCTTTGTAAGCCTAGTACTTATTCTATTGGTCTTTTTTGCTGAACCACTAAGTTACAGAGACATAAACACACCAACATCGATTATCAAGCAATGATGGGGGGACAAACACATATACATACATATATATATATATATATATATATATATATACACACACACACACACAATGGGCTTCTTTCAGTTTCCGTCTACCAAATTCACTCAGAAGGCTTTGGTTGGCCCAAGGCTATAATAGAAGAGACTTGCATAAGGTGCCACGCAGTGGAACTGAACCCAGAACTATGTGGTTGGTAAGCAAGCTCCTTACCACACAGTCACTCCTGTGCCTGTTTAATTTAAATTATTATGTTCAGTTTAAATTATTTTCTCATATTTAAAATGCTCAAATGTATTCATTTTGCATGGGTTGTTGAGGCATTTTTTCATGACCAGATGCCCTTCCTGATGCTGACCCTTACCTGATTTTTTAGTAAGGGATTTCTATTTGGCTTCCAAAGAAAGAAGTGAAACAATTTGCTGACATGAAAAACTGACAACACTTCACTCCAATAGAAATGATCACTCACATGCACATATGTATGTTTCCAGTTCCAGTATACCACTCAGGAGGCTTTGTTTAGCTCACAACTTTAGTAGAAGACACTTGTTGAAGGTTCCACACAGTGAGATTGAACCTGAAACCACGTGGTTAAATAGTGAGAAGCAATTGCCTTAAGTACTATTTGGAACAGGCTTAAACAGTAATTTCGTGTATAATTACTCTGTAATTAACAAAACAGACATTTAGTAGAAATTTATTGCTTATAGAGTATTTCATTGCCCTGAAGATTGGAAATACATTATTGACATGTTATGTTAAATTCAAACCATTTGACAGCACTGGTGGAAAGCAAGTCTAGGTTGCTCAAGTTAGTCTTTCTATTTAAAGTATGCACTGGGTTCCATATTAAATAAATATTACAACACAGTGAGGGGAGTCTCTGATAAGGGGTCTTAGAGAGTAGTGACCATGCCTTCCTGAGCTAGTTTTCCACCACATTTCTTAAAAATCATGGAAGAGGCCTTCATCTCAGGACCACTCATGTCTAGAAATTGAGGTTGGGGGTAAGCAAGGGCATGCTCCCCCATAGAAAATCCAGCTACAGAAAAGCATCATGATAATAACAAAGGAGAATGGGCACCAGCCAGCCCAAAGGTTGGAGTGGGCTGCACTTGCCTACCTGAAAAAGGAAAGTGCAAACCCTCATCCTGGATTGCACAAGCATGACTTGCCTTATGATGGCCAACAGCCTGAAGAGAAGCTTGGAGTGAGGTTGGAAAGTTGCAATGTGGGCAGTCTGTGTGGAAGGGGAACTGAGGTGTGTGAAGAATTGAGGAAGAGGAGGGTAGATGTGTACTGTGTGCAGGAGGTTAGGTGGAGGGGCCAGGGTGCAAGATTTGTGGGAAGAAGGTACAAGTTGTGGTCGGGAAATAGGGGGGCTGGAGATGTGGGAATTTTGGTGAAGGAAGGAATCTGTGAGAAGATGGTGGAGGTCAGGAGAAAGAGTGACAGAGTGATGACAGTAGTGTTAGCATTTGAGGAAGAAGTGGTGAGGGTGATTTGTGGGTATGGTCCGAGAAAGAGCAGTTCTTTGATGAAATAGTGAATGAGTAGGACTTACAAAAGGTAGATGAATTGGTTTTGGGCATGGGTGATTTTAATGGACATGTTAAGAAATGGGTCCAGGGCTTTGAGGGTGTGCATGGGGGAAATGGAATTGGGGAGAGAAATTTGGAAGGAAGGATGCTGTTGGAGTTTTTTGATGAGAAAAGGAACAGTTGAGAGGAGAAAGGTATGGAAACTGAAGGAAGAAGAAATAAGAGCAATGTTTGAGGAAAGAGTTGGGGAGTTGGTAAGCATTGATGCTCCAGATTTGTGGAAGTCTTTTAAAGAAGGGGTACTAAAGGCATGTAACGAAGTGGGTGGAAAGACCAAGAGTAAATATGTGGTGGTGGAACGAGGACCTGAGGGATGCAATAGCAAGGAAGGAGGTGCACAAAGCTTTATGTAATAATTGGACTGAGCAAACGAAGCCAGGTATAATAACATGAAGAATCATGTGAGATCTATGAGGAAAGAGGCTGAGGAGAAGTTGAGCGGGCTGGATCAGAACCCAGATAGAATGTTTAGGTTTATTAAATCAATGTAAAATGACAAGAGATGTTGAAGGAGGAAGGTGCGTGGGGAGGAGTGATGGAAGATTGAATTTTAGTGAGAAGGACAAGGGAAGAGTTTGGAAGGAGCATATGGAGGGAATTATGAATGAGGAGAATGAATGGGATCAGAGGGTGGAAGTTGCTGTGGTGAAGAGGGTTAGTTGGGAAGAAGTAGTTGAGGCAATGAAGGAAATGAAAATAGGAAAGGCAGCTGGTCCATCAGAAGTGTGGAAATGATAACTGCAAGTGGAAAGATAGGGATTGTTGTGATGATGGAGCTCTGCCAGGGCAAGCTGGATGGAAGAGAAATACCAGATGATTGGGCTCTAAGTGTGGTGGTACCAATCTTCAAGGGGAAGGGGGTGTGATGTGTTGTGGGGCTATTAGAGTGAAGTTATTGGAGCATGCAAGAAGATAGCGGAAAGGGGTGGATGTGGATGAGATGCAATTTAGTTTTATGCCAGGAAGGGGGACAATAGATGCAGTGTTCATTGTAAGGAGATTACAGGAGAGATACCGAGATAAAGGGAAGGAGTTGTACATGTGCTTTGTTGATCTGGAGAAGGCATTTGATAGGGTTCCAAGGAAAGTGATTGAGTGGGCATTGAAGAAGAGAGGTGTACTAGAGGTAATAGTGAGAGCAGCGATGAGTTTGTATGAGGGGGTAAAGATGAGTGAGAATTGGATCAGAGCTGTCAGAGGAGTTTGTGGTGAAAGTTGGTGTGCATCAGGGATCTGTGTTGTCACCATTGTTGTTTGCAGTAGTGATTGATGTGGTGACAGAGAGTGCAAGAGAGGAGCTGCTAATGGAGATACTGTATGCAGATGACCTTGTTCTGATGAGTGAGACAATGGAGGGATTGAGAGAAAAGTTTTGGAAATGGAAGGAGGCATTTGAAAGCAAGTGTGTGAAGATAAACCTCGGGAAGACAAAGGTAATGGTGAGTGGGGTGGAAAGAGAAGTGTTCGTGAGTAAGGTGGATCCATGTGATGTATGTGAGAGGAGAGTAATGGCAAAGCAGTGTTGTGTATGAGATGTGAGAAATGGATTCATGTTAGATGTACGAAAATGAAGAAAGTGACCACAAGACTGGCAAGAGAATTTGTTTGTGCAAGATGTAAGAAAGGAGCTGGAGGGCTGGCAAAGTCAGTGGAGACAGTGAGATGGTTTTGTTATTTGGGAGACAGGGTGGATGTGAAGCAGCTGTGACAGCAAGAGCGAGACTTGGCTGGGTGAAGTTCAGGGAATGTGGAGTGTTATTATATGGGAAAAGGTTCTCATTGAAGACAAAAGGAAAGGTCTGTAGGAGTTGTGTTAGAGCTGCAATGCTCTATGGGTATAAGACATATTTGAGAGAGAGAGAAATGGCAATTTTGAGAAGGACAGAGAGAAATGTGTAGCATGAGGCTGTTTGATAAGAGAAGAACTGAGGACTTGATGGAGATGTTGAGGCTGGGGGAATTAGTGGAACAGCTGACAAGGATGAATGGAGTGTGGTGGTATGGGAATATGTTGAGGAAGGATAGGGAGCATGTTCTGAAGTGGGTGCTAGTGTTTGAGGTAAATGAACAGTGAAAGCAAGGTAGACTGAGGAAAATGTGGAGGGGACAGATAGAGGAGATTGGGAGGGTTAGCTTCAGAAGGGAGGACACACAAAACCAGTTGAGATGGTGTGAGGGTGGTTGCTATGGCTTTGAGGTAGTTCCAGCCACCCCAGTTAACCAGTACAAAACCTGGATTCAAAATGACGGATGATGATGATGAGTGAGACATGGGCTCTGAATGCTAAGGACATGCGCAAACTGGGGAGGAATGAAAGTAGTATGATCCATTGGATTTGCAACATCAGTGTGCATGACCAACAAAGCGCAACTGTGTTGAGAGAAAAGTTATGTATAAGAGGGATTAAATGTGGTATGTAGGAGAAGAGAATGCATTGGTTTGGATGTGATGCATATGAGTAAAGACAGCAGCTGTATATAAAAGTGCCTATCATTGAAAGTAGATGGTACCTGTTGAAGAGGGAGACCCAGGAAACATGGGATGAAGTGGTGAAGACCAATCTTTGGATGTTAAGGTTCATAGAGGAAATGACAATGGACTGAGATATTTGCCCACATCAGCAAAACTGAGTGCGAGAAGCATTGTGTCCCACGCACATGTTACAACAAACTTTTCACGTACCCTACCGCAAGAAACCAAACTGCATCTTTCTCTTCCTCACATTTCCTCTTCATAAATTATGTCTTCCAATCCCCCAACTGCCCTGCTCGCTGTACTGCTGCTTTCCCCACCCTATTTTTATACCCAGGATTTTGCCAGTCACTGCAATCCCCACTCCCTACTTGTGCCTTCTTGGCAATACTTGACTGTGTATATTATGACCTCTGTACTTATCTTCCTTACTCTACCATCACATCTATGCTCTGATCCTTGTTACTTCTTAGTATACCCTGACACTTCACCGTCTCTCTCCTATTTTCTCTTGCACTTTTGTTGTTTCCCACTCCCTCTCTCTTTCTCTTGCTCTCTTCCCTCTAGCTAGGTAGCCATGTATCTCCTCTACAGCGGCACATCACTCTCTCCTTTTCTTGTTTTTTCCCTCTGACTAGGTAACCAAGTATCTCCTTGACATCAGCACACCTGTTTCTTGTACCTCTCTCTTCCTCTCCTTCTCTTCTCTGTTTCTCTCTCACTCTCACTAGGTAACCATGTTTCTACCTCTATTCTCTGTCACGCTCTAACCATCATCATCTGACACTGCATCACCTCCTCCAATGCCCCCTCTGTTATAGCAAAACACCTGTTTCTGCCTATCACTGTCTCTTGGTTACACTCTAACCTTTCATCATCTGACACAAGTTCCGTTCTCAAATGCTCCTGCTCCTCTCAAAATTCAAGTTACTTGGTGGCCCTGTTGGTGTTAGTGCCATGTAGAAAGCTTCCAGTCCACACTGTAAAGTGGTTGGCATTTGGAAGGGCATCCAGCTGTAAAAATCATGCCAAAACTAACCTTGCCGGTGCTAGTGCCACGTAAAAAGCACTGAGTTCACTCTGCAGAGTGGTTGGTGTTAGGAAGGGCATCCAGCCATAAAAATCATGCCAAAACAGATACAGAAGCCTAGGGTAGTCTTCTACTTGGCTGGCTCCTGTCAACTGTCCTACCCATGCCAGCATGGAAGACAGACATTAAACAATGGTGATAATGAGAGAGTGTCTCTCTTTACTAAGTACAAGATATTAATCTTTTTTAGACTACAAATATTTTCCCTTGATATATTGAACATAGAAATTTATACTAGATGAAATTCTGTTTTTTTTTTATTTTGTATGCATATTTTACAAAGGTGTGACATATCTAATGTATAAATTGATATGTAAAGATACTAAATTAGATTTTACCACTCATAAAATGCTTTATCTTTATTGCCTTTTAAGGAAAAATAATATTTACTACAAAGGTTTTATATAAATAGATCTTTTAATTTCTCTATTTAAAGAATATCTATTATAAACCTAATTTCTTGCATATACACTTGCCAAATAAGTTTAAGACTGATTGATGACAGTTCTATTCCTTCATTAATTTATTCTTAACAAAACTGTATAAAATCATTTTACTTTTTACAGTTTATGTAGAATCTTTTCTCTTTTGAATGACAGAGATATTATATGTTTTTCTATAGTTGGAATAATATTAATACGCAATTAATTCAAATGATTAGAAATTGTTGGCAAAATAAGTTTTAGGCCGTACTATTATGCAAATTAATAAACCAGATAGGTGGTCATATGGCTGCTTGTACTGCACTGTTTTGTTTAATAATCGAGCATTGTTACACATTACTTCACTATGGGAAAGCATCATAGTGTCAGCCCAGTTACTAGTTCAAAGGTTATGTTGCTTCATCAGCAAAATGTGTCCTTCAATTAGGATGCAGTAAAACAGCTTGTCTTCAAGCATGGAAGCTTTACCAAGCCACTGGCCAATATTAAGATCAGCAAAGAATGGGTGCTCTGAGAAAAACAGCAGTACAGATGGATCAGCGAATTCATAGGCTCTCTGAAGGTAACCGAATGCTAACAGCAATGGACATTTGCAAGCAATTATCTGATGAAACTGACATCAGCTTTACACCACAAACTGTCAAAAACTGCCTAAAAGAATTGGACTGTACTGCCAGATCGCTTGGAAGAAGCCAATAATTTCTGAGGTGAATCAGCAGAAGCTGATCAAGTTTGCTAAAAGCCATATTGAATGGATAGCCGAAGACAGATCAAAAGTTCTTTGGAGCAATGAATCCCATTTCTGCATCTTTGGATCAGATGGAAAGACTTATGTTAGACGCTGTCCAACCAAAGAATTCCATCCTAAGTGTGTCAAGAAAACGACGCAAGGATGTAGGTGGGGTAATGATCCAATTGTTAAGGTTGACGGCAGACTGAACAGTGTAGGCTATCTGCAATTAGTAAATGAAAATGTGCTGCCATATTTAAATAATCAGATGCCACCAGGATCTATTTTCCAGCAGGACAATTGCCCCATTCATAAGACTAGGAATGTTTTTGCAATATTTTGAGCACAATAATATGGTGGTTATTGAGTGGCCTCCACAGAGCCCAGATTTGAATCCGATAGAAAATTTATAAAATTATGTTTCTAAAAAAGTTCATGCTAAGCAACCATCAAATTATATGATTTTATTGAAGAAATATGGCAGAACATTCTAAGTGATTTTTGTGCTTTGTCCTGCTGTTGTAAGGCTGTAATTGAAAATAATGGCTATGGAACTAGATACTAATGATAAATTTTTGTTCTTTGATCATTTGTGCTGTTAATTTTCAATTTAAACGAAATAATGTTGGTAATGGTCTTAAACTTATTTTGCCAACAATTTTTAATCATTTGATTTAATTGAGCATTAAAATCTTTCAAATTGTAGAAAGATCAATAATGCCTATATCATTCGAAAGAGAAAAAAATTCTACATAAACTATAAAAAGTAAAATAATTTTATACAGTTTTGTTAAGAATAAATTAATGAAGGAATAGAACTGTCATCATCAGTCTTAAACTTATTTTGGCCAGTGTATTACCATTATGTTTCAAATACATGCTGTGAAATATATTACAATTTAATAAATCTTAAAGGGTTTTCTTTTATATGAATTCTTGTTGAATTATTTTATTTTCTATTTTTCAGTAAAACGTGTCACAGATGTAGAAAATCCTGATTCTGAGATGTATTCTTGATAGCTATTGAATTCTTGAATGAAGACTCAATGATGAAGATACCAACAGTGGAGCTTTAGGGATACCATGTAGTGTCAGCCATGTATAAACTTTAAATATTTATATTAAAAAAATTTAGACCCTTGTATTTTTGTTTTGTTAGTTTTCTTCCAAACTTGTTGCTGAACAAAAACAAATCAATAAAGAATTGTAATTCATTTTCTTAACTCCTACTAGCTTCAGATTTTCCTAGCTGATAAATATGTATTTGTCTATTTGTTAATTGATTTTATTGAATCCAGAGACAGATTTAGCTCATCTTAAAATTATGAAAATAGGACATAAGTATACACCCAGAACCACACTAATAGCTTAGGAGTGAAATTTAGGATTTCTCAGCTTTCTGTGAATCAATTTTGACAAACATTTTCCCAGCTGGTTTGCACAATATGGCAACACCATTGTTATGTTTTCATTATTCTGTGTAACATCCTTTTTTATTTCAGAGTCTTCAGTTTTTGGGTGAATCTCACTAATAGCTTCTGAATGAAAATAGCCCAACTAGACATTTTTTTTTTTTTTCAGAAAAAGAAGGGTAATGATACATATTAAGCATACATTGAGTATTTATTTAACAGAAAACTATAATAATATTATAACATTTATTGACATAATGAATTATTTTGCCACATGAGCATCATTTTGACGGATAACTTCAAAAACCCTATTAGTCATGGAATCTGTCAATTTCTTAATAGTAGCAGGCTGGACTGCCTCTGCTCCAGTTTTGATGGTCGCCCATAAGACATCTTTTGACGTAAATTGGCGTCCATCGGCATAAACGTCTTGTTGAATGAGGGACCAAAGATTTTTGATAAGGTTGAGATCTGGAGATGCTGGCAGCCACACCATCAGCCTTTCAGCTTGTATGCTGTAAGACCCTAATCATGTTTGGGTGGTTCTAGCAGAGTGGAGGGAGTGTTGTTATGCATGAATATAAGCAGTGTCATCTAGCCAGGGATCCAAGACCTCCTTCAAGAGATTCTAGTAGGCGGCTGTGGTCATTTTAACCCCTTCAGGCACTCTGACTAGGCCAACAAGTCTAGCCCCATTGATACCAGCCCACAACATGAACCCTCCACCTTGTTGCTGATGCTATAAACGTTGGTGATGCTCATCTCCAAAATAGACCCAACCGTCAAGGGTCACCCTGGTTTCAACAGTAAACAGAACACAACTCATGTCTAATGTCATGTACTTTTGGGCCAATTGAAGCCTCAAACTCCTGTGACAGTGCATTAAGTGGGGCAGTTTCAGGGGTTCTCACACAGAAGCCATGTTCCCAGAGGTATGATTTCTGATGGTTTTCAGTACATGGGGAAGTCCAGAGGCGGTGAAAATATTTTTGCTTGTTTGTCCAGGTTTCCCATGTAACTTGTAGCCAATATTCCTTAAATTCCTAGCTGTCACAGTCTTGGATGTCCCACAATTGGATTGTTTCTTCCTTGGCGAAAGGTCCTTCAGAAATCATCTAACCATGTCCGCATGACAACCTAACTTCTTTGCAGTGACATGAAGAGAGGTGCCTTTAGCACTTTCCTTGATGATGACAGACTTTATTTCATCATTAACCCTTTCGTTACCAAAGCTGCCCGAAAAAAATTTTGGTTAATGTGACCAAAGCCGCCCAAATTTATCTATTCATATTTAAATGAGAATATCAGAGCAAATCTCTTTAGTACATTCATGAAAACATGTATTATACTTCGTAAACAGTTCAACTACAGTTTTGTACAATAATCGAAGTGTAATTTTAATTCCGTGAATTTTGGGAGATTTTTTTCCGAAATTTGTTCCTATTGTGTTTTCAAAATTTGTAATTCTGACAAAAAATGGATACGAATTTCATTATATCAAGCAGCGAGTCAGAATTCGAAAGATTTTCTACTGAAGACCTTCATAAATCTAACTCTATGACTGAAAAAAAAAAGCATGTGATATTTGATAATGAATCTGAGGTTTCATTTTCCGAAAGTGAAAACAGTGAATCCGAGAGCTCCGACAGCGATAAAGAAAATGAATTGGCACCTGAATGGAGTGAAAATTTAAAGACTGTTTCTTTCGGTGATTTTTCTGAAGAAACTGGACCAAGCCACAGACTTTCCCAGAAGAGTAAAGCCTTAGACTATTTCTTTTTACTTTTTCGAATGAGCCTATTTGAAATCATTACGGCGGAAACGAACCGTTGCGCTAAACGTAAACAAAATGAAAGAAAGGATACTTTGTGGTTTCACTTTGTGACAAAAATTATAGTATAGAATTGGTTGAGAATATTTCATTAAATTATCTTCCAAAAATCAGATTAATATATTGATAAATAAAGAAGTTATAGTTGTTTAATGAAACCAGACTAAATTTATGATTACGTAAGAAATTAATTGAAACACATAAGGGGTGTATTTTGGTCAGAAATATAGTAACGAAAGGGTTAAGGCCTTTTCCACGTCACATTGTTCTTCGTAAAGAGAGACGCTATTAGTGTGGTTTATCCAAAATCTGAAATATAAAAGAAAGGATGTTACACAGAATAATGAAAACAACAATGGTGTTGCCATAGTGTGCATACCAGCTGGGAAAAGTTTTATCAAAATCAATTTACAGAAAACTGAGAAATCCTAAATTTCACTCCTAAGCTATTAGCACTAGAGAAGAATCAAGTTCAAAATCATTTTTATTTCAAAACAGCTACATGTTTCTTTCCAGTGGTTGAACTTAACTTTCAATGTAATCAAATTCATTCTTAATATGCTCTTGCATATTCAACCATGAACACCTAATCATTGTTGCTTTATATCACCAGAGAATACTTCCTCCTTGTGTTCTTATGTGACTCACCAGTATAAGGTGACTTTGAGACACTGTTTTGCAGACAATACAGTAGAATCTCTGGTAGCAAAGAGTTTTCACTGAAAAAAAAAGGCATATTTTATGACTTGATCATTAATGTAAGGAGCAGCATGACTGAAAGCAGATTTGCTAAAATTAGAGAAGATTAAGCTAAGTATTGTGAAACATATGGGAAAGACTGAACAGAAATTAAGATTTAAACAAGTTAAGGGATGATATATGCATAAAGTTCTTAATTGGAACTTTTCTTGGGAAAAGGAAAAGAATTAAGCCGTAATTTGCAGTTCTCATAGAAGAGAGGAGATAATTTACACACTGAAAATCTGAACTAGCTGGTATATATGCAAGAAAAACAGCTGCATTGGTTTGAATATGTAATGCTAGTAAAAGATATGTACAGAATGAAAAGATTCCTTGAAGTATTATTTAGAAAATGTATTGTTGCTAATATTTATGGTTACCAGTTTAAATACATTTTACATTTGCATTTTTATGCTGGTATATGTATTGGGCAAGTCCTCATTGTTTAATTCAGTTCTTTGGAGTAACTGCTCTTCTAGATGGGTTGGGAACTATATCCTACTCATACATCCCATCTTTGGCATGTTTCTATGACTGGATGCTTTTCCTATCACCAACCATTTCACAGTGTACTGGGTGCATTTTATCATGGCATAGATATGAGAAAAGCTATCTTGTCCCCAATGCTCTCTACTCTGTGTTGTCTGTTTCTTACTTTCTTTCTCACATAACTAGGGAGGAGAGCCAGAACAACCAGGTGATGGAAGAGTAAAAGAAAAGAATCAGTGTGATGATTGTTGGTAAGAAAATTGAGTAAATTAAACTTGATCAATATTGTGATGAAAGGGGACCAGACTGACAGATATCAAAAGTGATAGAGGGGAGGCTAAATATGAGATTGATGGATAGTAAGGAAGATGGTTGATAGTCAAATAGTGTGATGTAAAAGGAATGAGGGAAAGTGATATGAAAGAAAGGAGAGAAGCAGTATGTGGAAACCTGATAGAGTATAACAGCAGATATAGAGTATAGGCGCAGGAGTGGCTGTGTGGTAAGTAGCTTGCTTACTAACCACATGGTTCTGGGTTCAGTCCCACTGTGTGGCACCTTGGGCAAGTGTCTTCTACTATAGTCCCGGGCCGACCAAAGCCTTGTGAGTGGATTTGGTAGACAGAAACTGAAAGAAGCCTGTCGTATATATGTATATATATATATGCGTGTGTGTGTCTGTGTTTGTCCCCCTTGCATTGCTTGACAACTTATGCTGGTGTGTTTATGTCCCCGTTACTTAGCGGTTCGGCAAAAGAGACCGATAGAATAAGTACTGGGCTTAGAAAAGAATAAGTCCCGGGGTCGAGTTGCTCGATTAAAGGCGGTGCTCCAGCATGGCCGCAGTCAAATGACTGAAACAAGTAAGAGTATCTAAATGTATATATACATCCTAATCTCCGTCACTATCACCATTTTTACATGTTTTTATGCTTGTATAGGTTGAGATGGCTCTCTCTAGCATAACACGTGAGGTTCAGTCACAAGAGCATTCTTCATCCCTTCTCATATCTTCCTTCTTTCACAGGTTCCATTTCCTTGGTACACTTGATACTTCTTTCTACAAGTGACATCCTCTATATGCATCTCATGCTTGTACCAGTATACTCTTTGCTCTTACACTCTATATCCAACTCCTTATATTCAGTTCTCACAGCTCATTTGTGCTCTGTTGTTCATGTCCACAAACATTACATATCCAAGACAGTATAATCACATTTCTTCTCATTCTTCACAAATCCTCTGCATTCAAGGCCACGTCACAGTACCATACAGTATTGTATTTTGTATGCAATCATCATACAGTTTGCCCTTAGTTCTGAGAGAGAAACTCTTTTATGTCAGTAGAAGTAATAGCTCTCAGAAAACCCACTTCCATTGCTAATTAGATTACTTAGATAACAAAAGCTATCAACAACTTCTAGGTAGCCTTCAGAACAGTTAAAGAATTTTACTTCACATTACTCTTTTTGTTAACTCCTCATTGTCTGCCTCATATGAAGTCTACCTTTCTTGTTTATCTGTCATCCCGCTCCACTTCTTAAGCATACACCATATTTAATTCCTACTTCTTTTCAGCATATGAGATGGCCAATTTCCTGTGTTTTTTCCTGCTAGCTAAAACTTCAGTCTTTACTAAATTTATTTTGAAGCCTTTCAAGTCTAGGTTTTACCTCCAAGTTTGAAATTCCTTTCTAAATTTTTACCTTATGCTGCTAAGTTAATTTTCATAGCAATATAGTGCAAAAGTTCTGTCATACAGAACCATTGACTGAACTATTGCACTATATAACTGAAGCTTCATGTCAGTACTAATGCTTGTTGTTGCCCAGATATGGTGCTTATGTCATACAGAGAAGCCTGTTTCAGGCAAGCAGTTGTTTCCCAATAACATTTAAAACAGTAAAGCTTTCTTGCAGTTCTAATGTCAATATGTGAACAATCATCTCCCTATGACTAAAATTTACAGACGATGTATCTGAACATTATAAACAACAATTAGACCAACATAATCTTGATAACTTCAGTGATGCAGTCTTCAACATAACTCTCATTGAGCACAGAGTTTTTAGCAATGGGTGGTGACTAACAATGTAAATATGGCTTGCCTCATTGTAACCATCTCAATGAAACAAATCAACTGAAGTTCAATGTGAGCTTTGTTACAATCTTATTTTTCTAGCTGAGAATTACGTTAAGCTACATAGTAATCAAACAAGATCCTCCATCACAATTGTTGGCCATATTAGCTACAAAAGTTGTGCTATATTCTGGTGAACCAGATTTTCATGATATTTTCTATATTCTAAGAAAGACAAAGAATATATACACCAAGAACTGCAATAGTCACTTGTAAAACTTACTGATTAGAAAAATAATTCATTTGTAGGCATTATTTAAAACAATACAATATTTATTGGGGAAATTGCTTTCAATGAAATCTTTTTTTGAAATTAAGAGTAAAATATTCTTTTCTATAGTATAAGCAATTTGTATTTTTGTGAAGCTCAACTTCAACCATCTTCTAAAATGCAACAAGTTCTAGTGAAACAATCCTCTCAGATAAATTGCTGATTCTCAGCATCTTTTCAAGGAACTAATCAACAATATAGTGATTTTATCTACATATAAATGTATACACTACATATAAATATATACACACACATATTCATGCATATACACTCATGCATATGTATGTATGCATGTTTCTTTAACGTTTATTTGAAATTTTTACCGCTGCAAAATTCAAGCCAAAGTGGCAAGGCCCTCTTGTTTAAGTCATGCAATTCTTGGGCTTTGTGGTTACCTGAATCGGTTGATTTATGCATATATGTGTGCATGTTACCCATGTGTGGATAAATATGTTGTGGGGGGTCACAGTAGAACAATGTGCATGTTTCGTTACTGTTGTATGTGTATATCACATGTATATATGGTTGTGTGCATGTGTTCTCCCATGAATACTCAAATGGAGATCCCCTGAAATGTTTTATAAATATTTACTGTTCCTCTGATCAATTGTATTTGGAGAATGTGAATCAGTTCTCACTTTTTCCCATTTTTTTACTTTTGAGAAACTAAGCCTTTCTAGATTTTATTGAACATAGCTCAGTTCATGTACAACAGAAACATGAAAATCTGTAGCCTGGCTATAAGAGCTTTAGATTTCTCATCAGTTCACTATTGATGTTCTCTTTTCCCATGATTTTTTAAGCAACATTCACATTTGCTTAGAAGCTGATCTCTAAAACAATGTATGACTTTTGCTCTCTGTCCAACGCAACCACATCTGACCTGTTGTGTTTACACTATGTTGCTGCTTTTATTGGAATCTTCCACCATCATTCTTTATTTTTGAAGTTGTAGATACTCTCTGGTCCTTGTGTGCCTTCGGCATGGCCATCAGGACAATCCTTCTTGTGTATAGCATTGTAAACCATTTTGATAATGATATCATGTCTCATGGGGAAGAAGTATCTTGTAGTCATTTTGGGTAGCTACTGATGATATGAGTGATTCCTTCCACATTGGTATGGCATAATCACAGCATTAGGGTTTAGAGACTTTTCTATCACTTTTGTTGATGAGGTATTTAGTGGCTATCTCCTGTTCTTGGATAGACTTCATGATGAGATGTGATGTACTTATCGCAGGTCCAGGAGAGGCTACTATTCTTGTCAATGTTGCTGGCATTCTCCAGCCTGCAGGATATGTACCCATTTATAAGTCTCAGCCACTAGGGTTCATCTTCTCATAGCTACCTCACTAAAATGTCTTACTAAAAATAAACAATCATATCATTGAAATCTTGAAACTATGAGATAATGCATGAGTAATTTAAAACAAAGTGAATAAATAAGCATTACATTTGCTGGAGTAATCTGATGCTAAAGGGTTAAATCAAGAAATGTCACCCAAAATACAACTGGTTACACACACACAATTCTTATTCAATACAAAACTAAACGAAGTAGAGGTAGGCTGGATTGTAGCCACACTTCTATACAAGAGGGAGGACAAGATACAATTGATCGAAATTACAAGAGACGGGCTAACAATTCCAGTCTGTTATATATTTTGAGTATTGTTATCACTAGCGAGATCAAGATATAACTTTGTATTTTATGTGTAGATGTATATATATAGATGTACATGTAATATGTACACATATATACATGCACTAGCACTATGACCCGGTAACGACGGGTCTTTAATGCTACTATATATATATATGCATGTATTTGTGTGTCTGTGTTTGTCCCCCCACCATCGCTTGACAACCAATGTTGGTGTGTTTATGTCCCTGTAACTTAGTGGTTTAGCAAAAGAAACTGATAGAATAAGTACTAGGCTTACAAATAATAAGTCCTGGGGTCAATTTCTTTGACTAAAACCCTTTGAGGCAGTGCTTCAGCATAGCCACAGTCAAATGACTGAAACAAATAAAAGAAAGAATTGTACCATTAACTGAGCATTAGTTATCTAATGCAGATTAGAAATCTAATTAAGAAAATGAGGTAACTTACTGTTAATAAGATTTTAATTTCTTTTCTCTTATTAAACACATCTTTGAAAAGTTAACCATATTTATATCTTTTTTTTTTCTTTTCTATTAAACCAGGAAACATTAGGCACTGCTACTGGATTCAATAACTCCTATCTAGTGATTCTGCTTCAGTAGATATTGATAGCTCACTTCAAGATTTCAAAAATAGTGTTTTTAGCATGAAACCATCTTCCAAATAGAATGCAAACTGATTTACCAAACTTGCCTATTTGTGTAGTATTGAACTTCTATTGGGAAAACATCCAAAGCACACTGTCAAAATAGATGTACCTTAAAACTTTCTATAAATAACCAATTTGTTGTCACTTGAACGAACATGTACTTTTTATGTTTCAGTACTCAAATCTCATCTAAATTCAATAAATTTTGACAGACATACACATCTATGATCAAATAGTTTACAAAAGTAACTTTTATGAACTGATGACAACCAAGTTTCATTTTTAGTAGCAGCAAAATATTAATACAACTCAATTTATAGTTTAGATTTGTTTTCTGTTTCAGAATCAGCAACTTCTAAACAACTTGTGATTCTGTACAAGATAAAATCTCACCCAACACTGAAATAAAGTTAAATCCTCAATGATAGTGATCCCACCATACAACATCTATAACCCATAAAAACGAAACCATTCACCTAAGAAGCAAAACTCCACTCAACAGCATTCAACCATTTCCTTTTACCTTCCCTACAAATTACAAACCTTATAAATGTTTATGATATTCTCTATTCTTCCAAACACAACTCTATACTTTCCCAGCTCATATTACTTTTATTGTGTCTCACCCTTGATACTTTAACCAATCTTTCTCCCCCAGAACTTCTAACAAAACTAAGATCTTCCTCTCCAAGCTAATTCTTAAAAGTTAATTTTTTCAAAAACATAAATTTCAACAAGAATTAAAATAAAATTGTGAACTTGGAAAGAAAAGAAAACATTTATAGCTGTGTTTCCCAACCATGTACTTTTAAGCTCAGTCCTACCATGTAGCAAGAAGGGGCAAGTAGCTTCAACTGTAGCCACTTGTAAGTGGATTAGGTAACTGGAAACTGAAAGTCACTCATCATGTGTGTGGTTGGGTCTCCTTGCTTGATAATGCATATTGTTGTAAACAAACATCCTTGTCATACAAGTGGTGTCCATTCATTTCCAATCTTTTGGGAAAACATGTCCAGCTATAAGGAAATATTACCTTGCTTGGAAACACACAAGACTTTATGATAGGAGAGGCATCCAGCCATAGAAAATCTGCCTTAACAAAATCCCTGTTAGTAAAATTATCAAAATACCATGGGAGACACAGAGGAATTAGCTTTATTTCAGTGTTGTGTGAGCTTTTATCTTGTAAAGAATCACATGATATAGAATGTTGCTGGTTCTGAAACAGAAAACAAATCTTATAACTTAACTATGCAGTATATGTGTGGCTACCATAAGGGGTGGGTATTTTGTTTGATGTAGACTGAAAGTTTTATTTATGCATTAGGTGTAATTTTAGGTGCCTTTGTATAAATATTAATCATCATCATCATCATTTAACGTCCGTTCTCCATGGGTTGGACGGTTCGACCAGGGATCTGGGAAGCCAGGCTCCAGTCTTATCTGGCAGTGTTTCTACAGCTGGACGCCAACCACCCCGTGATTGTAGTAGGTGCTTTTTACGTGCCACCTGCACAGGTGCCAGGCGAGGCTGGCAATGGCCACGGTCGGATTGGTGCATTTTACGTGCCACCGGCACGGAAGCCAGTCGAGGCGGCATTGGCATCGGCCACGATTCGGATGGTGCTTTTTACGTGCCACCGTATGTGTAAAAGTATGTGTAAAAATAGTTTTACCTATGGTGTTTCTTCAAGCGATGGATGCTGAAAATAAAATGTTCAATTATCCAGTTTAAAAATTGTAATCCTATAAAACAGTGTATTTAAAATTTCCAAGACATCAGACTTATCAGTGTATTATAAACTTTCTATGAAGAAGTTGTATAATAGGTATCTCAAATTCTGTGTAGGGGTCATATAAGAAGTATCTCAAGGGCTGGATTCATGTGTGATGGGAAGCAGGAGGCTGAAATGGATGTTGGATAATGACCAAAAGATTACAATCATGAGTACAAATGCCTGAAATGGGATTCCTCCAAAGGAAGGTAGCTCAAAGTTCAAGGAGTCTCTCCAGGTTGAGCCAGTACTTCTCTGCATTAAGAAAGCACAACTCTTGTACTATAGATATGTGGTTGGAATGTCATAGGAAAGAATCACATGAAAGAGCCAACCAGTAAGAAACCTAGGGGGAAATCATAAGTGAGATGGTTTGATAATATCCATAGTCTCAGTTAGTCATGTTTTGGAATCAAGCAGGGAAGTTTAATGGTGGCTGTTTCTGATAGGACCCTATGGAAACAGTACATGAGGACTCTACTGCTACATGACCTTCCAAGAAATAGTGGGTGGAAAAAACTGATAGATGGATCATAACAATTGTTTCAAAATTTTAGCAGAAATTCAGCAGTTTTAGGGGAGGGGTAGTCAGTTACATCAACTTTGATACTTAACTGGTTCTTATTTTATTGCCCCCCCCCCCCCAATGGATGATAGGCAAAGTCAAGCTTTCTATACAAGATAAGCAGAATTTGAACAAAGTCAAGCTCAGCAGAATATTGAGAGTTGGCAAAATACCACAAAGCGATTTTTTTCCCCACCACTACCACCACCAATAATGATAAATGATGAGGATATCTTTTCTTTGCCACCAGGACAATGGATAAGGGGTTTGCAATGACAAAGACATATTTAAAGTGGGGAGATTTACGTAGAAAAAGAAGCATATTGCATGGAGGATGATGATGATGCAGTCTACTTGATACAGAAAGATAGATCACCATGTATGTCGTCATGAACTTTCTTTTCCAAATGTCAAGCAGCTACTTATTGGTTTGTCCAGATTGATTTTAACCTCTGATAGCATCTCGTATTTCTTTAGATTGGGGTCGACCGCCTTCACTTTAGTGGTATTTGACATCATGACGGTGTTGTCATTCACATAAACTGACACGACCCTCTCAACTGTTGCAATTTCTTCAGCAATCGCTCGAGATGGCATACTCTTGATGAATTAAGTGTGCAACGAGGAACAGTTCAGAGTTGTAACTGAGCAGTTACAACTATACAGGTTCTAAAAGAGAGTCTGAAACTGACTGTTTTTATGATGGCTTCCAGGCAATGAAAAAGTTTTTCACGATAAATTCCGACATGACTGTAATCTACGCCATCTGAAATATATTTGCAGAAAACTTCATCAAAATATACATTTCCAGAAAGTTATGAGGAAACAGAATTGATAGGGTACACACTTCTGAAGTTATGCCCGAAATTTATTTCGTATTGAGTACTATCGTATGGATGAAGGATACAAAGACAAATTGAACGTAAATATATATTAAAAAAATTTACTCAAATTGGGAATCAAATGTGTGATTATTAAGCGACTAGCTAGTTACCTAATGGGAAAAGCGTACGAAGGGAAGTAATCAAGAAGTTAGTAGACAAACAGTAAATACTTTTTGAAATATAACGTTATCCTCCATATAATAACGCAGTTATTCTCTAAAATTTTAATCTAATTCAATTTAAATCACAAAACTTAAAATGGAGCAAGTTTGGACTAAAAACTAAGTTAATAAAACAAAAGGACTAACAGAATACTGAAAAATGATTAAGCGCACAGTTGTTGCCCTTCACACAAATTTTTTGTATTTTTCGTCAACTATCAAATGGGTAGGAAGAGTAATGTTTTGTTTATGTTCGTTCTCGTTTAGATTTTACTGAATATAAATTTAGGTGAAAACAAAAACAAATTCCTTAAGTCTCAATTGTTCAACTAGCCTGATCGTTAGATGAACAGCTAAATTCACTGAATGGCAATAAGCCTATTTGCACAAATGAAAGGGCGTGTTAAAGTAATTTAAATAAGGCCTCTCAAAAGTATTAGATAGTTGCGTACTATTTATTACAGTATATTAAATAACAGATCTCATAATTATGAGTTGTCTACTACAATTAATTAAATATTTTTATTGACAATTAAAATGCAGTTTTTAAAATAAAATGCCAAAGTAAAACTTACTGTCTTTGTATTAATGTCCTTAATTGGGGTGATGAACATGATTATCTAAGATGACTTTTGTAAGGAGCTGCTGTTGTAGTGTCAGAATTTTCTCAATATCACGACTGTCTGTGGACTGGATGATACGAAGGCTATATACTACATTTAATCAAAAATATTATCCTGTTCATAATTGTACTCCATGTCTTTTGAAACGCAAAGTAAGTATTTCTATTTGTATTGGAGTTAAAAACCCGGCAAGTTTAACCTTGTGTCTTACAATACATATTTCTCCTTGTTTTTAAGTTGCTAAATTGCTGTCTGAAGTTGATCGAAAATGAAATAAATATTGTTTTTATTTTAATTTTAGAATATATTTTAATCTGAAGTGGATTAATCTAGCTAAGCGTTAGGTAAGGCGTATCGAGCTGTTATTTGTTATAAAATAAACACACTTGCCCTTGCCATATATTACGTAAACGGCTAATTAACGCCGAACGATGTAAATATTCATACCTCCACTATATTAAACTGACTAGCAGTTAAGCCCTGTTTCACCCTGTCTGTTTGGATAACGTGGCTGTGATCGTTTTCGGTTAGGCATAATCTATAACAGCGTTTCTCAACCTTATCATTTCGGGTCCCCTGTTTCAATTGGAGCTTCCAGTTGTATGAAAATTCCTCCCCCATCTCTGTCAGAAAACAGCTTCAGGTGTTATTGTATTGGACCTCTGTCTAATCATTAAAACATTTATTTAATTATGAACATAGAAAGAAATTATACATTAATCCCTATTTTTGTAAGCAGTTATATCAGTAAAAATTTTATTTTCAGAGAGCAGAAATTGAAAGAAGATATATGAAATGGACGTGGACGTGTGAGAGAGAAAGAGAGTGAGTGAGTCTAGGTGTGTGTCATTGAGTTACAGTGACTACGAAGCTTTTGAGGCGAAAGATGCCCTGGCAATGCCGGTGGCTGGGGTACTACCTCGTTCTTCTATAGAGGGTTAATAGAGTTTAAGTGTAACGACGTTCTGGGAGAAACCCTAGGCTTCGACGATCAGCTGGCCAGTCTATGGATAATTACCAAAAGTCCCTGGTCTGGCAATATTACAGAGGAGCTTTACCGGTTCGAGATAAACTCTTTAGACATGGGTGTGCGCCTTCGCCGGTTTGTGCAAGATGCGAGCAGGTCACTGTCCTGCACGCGATTATGCAATGCCCCAAGATGACTGAGCTCTGGGCTTATGTCGAACACCTGCTGTTGCATTCAAGAAGAGTACAACTGTCGAGCGAATCTGTAATTAAGATCGTTCCGCCGACCTCCCTGAATAGGGAGGTAGTATGGAAGACGAGAGTGAAAGGAATTGTAACAAGCATGTTTATCTCCAGTCTCGAGCTATTCGACTTTTTCGTTTTCCACATGAAACGGAAAAGATGGAAGTCTATAGCAAGTATGTTGCGAGTGAAAGAACCTGTTTAAACGAGGATATGAAAAGGAAAAAGCAAAGTCTTCAGTGTGAATATGTGGTTTGTGGGGTCGACCGCGTCCTCCGCTTCATTTTTTGTAAACCATTCATTCTCATTTAATTGTATGTATTTTAATTGTTTGTTTATTCATACGTTTCGTCTCATTCGATATCCTGACCCCAATGTTTGTTTTGTCTGTCCTCGTATCGTCCTCTTTTTTTTTCTCAACCTCATGATTAATAAAGAAATTGACTGCGGTGATTTGAAAGATCTGAAGAAATGCCGTCTTTTCAGTGGAGCGCTTGTTTGTAAGCAACGGTTCTCGTTTTCTCTTCTGATGCACAAATGTATAGACTTTGTGTCCTGCCAACACGGGAGCATCCAACGTAAAGTTGACCGTGGAAGAACACTTGCTCTGTGAGATTTAAACCAACCATTTGCAATGATTGACCCTGTGCCTTATTTATTGTCATTGCAAAGGAGGGTTTGATAGGAAATTGAAGCCGCTTAAACTTGTAGATCGTATTGGAGGGATTGAGAAACATTAGAGTTATAAGAACATCTTGACCAGCGGCTGGTCCATTCAAGATGGTTGCCTGCAGAACTCGGGAGTATAATGTTTTAATTATCATCCGCGTGTCGTTACACATTTATTGGAGCACCCAGGGCGGCAAAGGGGGCCTGCCTTGCTTCTGCCGACTCCACAAGGAGTGAGCACTGATTTCGAATACGCATGGAAGCAAGACGGGCCTGCCTTGTTTCAACAGGCTCGTCAAGTAGTGAGCGTTGATCACAACTACGCTGTGCAGCAAGACGGGCCTTTCTTGCTTCTGGTGTTACCTGAAAGGAATAATAGAGGATATATGAAAGTGCAATATTGAAATGGGATACAGAAGAATGTGTGGAAGCAAAATCGAAATGATATGAATGTTGAAAAACGTACCTGTGAACGCAACTCCCTTTTTCGCTGTTTTAGGAGAGCATTCCAATTGGAACAGAGCATTGATCGTTTTCGGTTAGGCATTATCTGTAAAGATGAGATTTTTTGAAGAAGCTGTAACAAAAGTGAATATCTTCTCTTGCACTTTTGGGGTGCAAGTTGGTGCAATCACTATCCGTTGCTTTTAAATCCAGATTCTACCAGTCAGAAACAACAAGACGCAAACGTAAAAAATATATATCTACTTTATTCTCTTATGACAGTAACAAACAAGTGGTGTATCTGGTTCCGCTTGATATTGGGCGTGCAAGGCTGAAAGTTAATCGCTTGTAAGATTTTACAATGTTCAGCCGCTAAAAACAGAACGGGTCAAAAATGGCGTCAGGGCTGAGGTCTGCAACAATTTGGTTAAAAGCCTTCGGCCGACTGTTATCAAATCCTGACAGAGAGAAAATATATGTCCGTTGCCTTCAGTCGCTTTGTCTCAAGTCACTGCCTGCTGCTGGACGCTAGTGGTCAACGTCCAACGATCCCCTTGCCTCGGCTAACTGCCACGTAGGCAAAAAGGTCCTTCTTCCGGTGCTTCGCGCATGCGCGAGAGGGCCCTTCCTCTCTGCCTTGGTGAAGGCACCAACACCGCACGCGCGAAACAGAAAAGGACGGTGCGCGCGCGCACCGTTACATACGATCACTACAAAGCTGTGGTGTATGCAGGAGATTTGAAGTAAAGACACCTGCCTTCTCTTCGTCGACGCAGACCTCTCTGGTGGTAACGCACCCTTCCATGTGGCCTGACCCGAACGCTTAAAATAGCAGCTCCTTTTCCCTTACCTTGTCGAAGCGCTCACATGTCCAGCCCTGTCGGCTACCCTGGTCGAAAAGACCCAATCCTCCCCTGCCTGCGCGCACATCACTCCTGCGCCCTTCCTCTTCCAGTCAGCCCCAAATTCCGGTCAGCTCGCCAGCTGCTGACGTCATCCCTCAGAAGCAAATAGTAAGTGTAACGAAAGTATAGTTTTTTTGCAACTTGAACCAATGTCTGAAAGAGAAACGTTAAGGTTTTTGAACGAAGTATTAATCTTTATCTGTTATTATAGGTGGAAATGTTTAAAAAAAAAAGCATGCAGCTTTGAAGGACAATATCGGTAAATTGATTAGAAATGACAATAGTGAATAAGCATGAAGCTAAATGACGAGATTGCCTATCATTTTTAGTTAGGCATAAGGTATTAGCTGACTGTCATCCTTTAGTCCCCTTGTTGCTAGCGAAAGGGTATATGCCAGCTGTGTGAGCAACTGGTTGTTTTATGGCAGAACAAAGAGTTTTAATCGATTTTCTTGGTAAGTATGGGGGCTAGGAAAAAAATAGAAGAGGCATTAAGAAGTTGACGTTAAGAATTGCTTTAACAGTTAGAAAATGTTTGACATTTCAATCATCACCAAAAATGAAGCTGTAAGAATTTACGGGGAAATTGTATGTAAGAAGTAAAGCAGAAATGATTTTTAACTGTTCTGCCAAAGTTCTGTAACTTAATAGCAGACGTATCCAATTTAAGAAAAGTGAAGATAAAAGCTAAGTGGAGAAGTACGGAATAAGTCATTGTTATACGCTTATAGAAAAAATAGACACGTACCATTTTAGAGAACAAAATGTAGGTGAGAGCTATTATATTGGACGTCTGTATAATCAGAGAGCAGAAATTAAAAGTATATTTGGCGGGATTTTTTCAGTCAGTACAAGGTGGTTTGTGTTTATCTCTCGAGTCAAATTGTTGTTAATTTGACTGTAATAGCAATGCCCGGACAAGTGAAAATATCTTCATTTTTTTTACTCCTTCGCCTGCAGTGAAAGTAGCCAGGAGCCATTCTCCGTAAGAAATTTTTATTTTTGAATATAGGGTTGGGTGGAAAGGGGATCTTTTGAAGTTGGCATGAAAGCGAAAGAGACAGGGAGAGCACAATTGTACAAGTGAAGTTCTTTTGAAGCTGGTGTGAAGCGGAAGAATTGATGTGTGTGTGTATGTGAGAGAGAGTGTGTGTTTGATGGGGTGTGCAAGACAGAATGTGTGGTGTATATGTGAATTGTTAGTGTGTGTGAAAAGAGAGAGAAGTGAAATTTTTTATTCACTTTTTGTAGTGAGTGAATGTGTGAGTATTGACAGAGAAACAGAGGTTATATATGTATATTGGCCTCTTGGAGCTTTGTCAATCATGTGTGCTTACTGCCAGCCACACACCTAGACGAGATTTGTATCCTATATTGGAGGTGACAAATCTCATCTTGACAAGATCCAGAAAGGCCAAAATGCTGCTAGCTTTCTCACTTGATTTTTCGTCTCTCTCTATAAACAGAAGCCTCAGTAATTTGCCTGTCATTGGTGTATATATGCATTATGATCGATACATGGATGGCTTATTTTAATTTAAATACTACCCAATTGCATACACCAAATTTTTACCTCTATGATTTTCGATATGAACTTATGTGATAGACTAGTATTAGTCTGTGAATTTTCAGAAATCTCCAAGATCAATGCTTATCGTTAGTCAAGGTCCTTGATATTATATCCTGCTTTCCCTTATAACTTACAAAAATGGTAAATTAAACCAAATAGATGAGAAAAAAACATTCATAGAAACACTGTCCCCCCCAAAATGGGTTTATCTGCCAGTCTTTCATTTTCTTTGAAATGTTTTTTTTTCCTTTGTTCTTCTTGCATAGGATTTCTGGCTGGTAAATATTTCATTGAAATGTTATCTCTTTGCAGATTTTTCTAATCAGAAATCATCCAGCTAATACTGTCTCACCCCTGATCTCAGAAATACCATCAAAACTATATTCTTACCAGCAGCATGCATCAACTCATCACAGTAATCAGGATGTACATATGAAACAGTTTGAAAATTCTTATAAGTTAGTTGAAGATGAATTTTTAATGCTTAATAATGATATTAAAAAGGTAAAGATATTTTTATATCATCATCATTTAAGTAATGTTTTATTTTTTCTGTCTTGATATAATCTTCCCTCTATCTTTCTTTTCTTTTATTTTAATTCAGTCATTAGACTACAGCCATGCTTGGGCACCACCTTGAATTTTTAGTGGAATGAATCGACCCCCAGTACTTATCACACACATACACACACACACACATACATACATACAATGTCCTTCTTTCAGTTTATATCTGTGAAATCCACTCACAAGTAGAAGACACTTACCCAAGGTTCCATGCAGTAGGACTGAACCCAGAATCATGTGACTTGGAAACATGCTTCTTACCATACAGCTATGTATCTTGATACTGCATTATCTTGTCTGTAATCCTAACTGCTTCAAACACTTTAATTAGTATCCATTACAGGTATCTAACCACCAGCTCTGAGATCGTTTTCAGTCAGAATGTCTCTTTTCCTTACTGGCAAAGGTATCATCCTACATTTAGTGATCTATACTCACTTATGACTAACCTCTTCTACAAGCTTTGTATAGCACTTCTGCACATTATATTAATGTGTCATTGTAGGTTTCCTTCTTTTGAGGCCTATGTTCAACTAATGATAACATATTGCATACTTTTTGTTCCAATCCTTGTGTTCAACTCTCACTAAACATTTTACTTTACCAAAACTGCATTCGTATACATTTTTCTTATAAAAAAAATCTGCTAAAATTCAAACCAACCTTAACTAGCTATCACTACCTAGAAGACATGAAAAGACTGATCACTACTCCATGAAAGTCTTTGCTTGATGGTTGCTCATATTATATCTTTTATTGCACCTGAAATACTTAGTGTACAGAAAATAGTTATATTGTCCAATACACTATAACTATTTCCTGTACACTCATCATCATTGTCATTTAATGTCCATTTTCCATGCTGTCGGGCTCCAATTGTCTGTTTTGGCATGGTTCTTATAGCTGGATGCCCTTCTTAATGCCAGTCACTTTACTCAGTGTGCTGGGTGTTTTTCACATGCCATTGGCATGGTTGCATCTACATAGCATTGGCATTTGTGCAATTTATGTGGCACCAGCAATTAAGCATTTATTTTAGAAATGTGATACTCTGCTTTGTCTCCCTGTTCATATATCACTTTTATTTATTTTTATTTTTTTCAGTTTTTCTACCAAATAAGTTGCTTCAAATCTCAGTTTAATGTGTAACAATTCAAGCTTCAATGCCTGATTTATGAATCTGTCTCCAGTAAAGATCATATGAAAAATACTCTTATTGAAGTTTGTTTCTTTTATGTTGCAGTTAATTTATACAATCCATCCAGACCTTCAGGAAATTGCACACTACCATTTGGATGGCAGGGGCAAATCTCTACGACCCATGACAGTCATGCTCATGGCAAAATCATGTAATTTTCACCATATTGGTGATTCAACGTGAGTTAATTATATTTAAATATTTATTGCAAAAATTTCCATGAAATTTTATTTTTCTCTTCATTTTTTTTAATGTCTACTTTTGCATGGGTTAGACAAAATTCATTGTGTTATTTCATATGCATTTGCTAACACCAATCTACATCATGTACATATACACATGATGCACAATACAGCACTTACTGAACACCTAATCCCAGAAACAATTGTAAAGGATTGCTATATTATCCACTGTCCTATTTGTGAGGTTTGATATGAACTTTGAAGATATATACCTATCTATGAAGAATACTATGAACTCTTGATTTTCTTGCATTTCTGCTTAATTATATATATATATATATATATATATATATATATATATATATATATACACGAGCAGCCCCCCCCCCCGTCCAATTGACAGTGCTGAGTTGTCAAACATTTAACCAAGTTTTCTCAAAACAACTTGTCCGACCGTCCCATAGGCCTCCCCTTTGAGAAACACTGATTTAACCTAAATTTGAGACACCAGCAAAAGAAGAAATAAAGATAGACTTTTTTTCTATTCCAAAAAAAAAACGATTTTATCCAAAAAAAAACTTCTTGAGAAACCAAATAGTCTTTCCTTCCTTCATGCCAGGTTTAAATAAAATATCTCTTTTGCATCTCACTTTTTGGTCTCTTAAATATACTGCATTTCAAGCCAGCCGGCTTTTTTTACGCAAACTGCCGTGCATTTTTCTCGTGTACGCGTAGTATTGATCGCAACAGCTGATGTACTTGCACGTACAAATGCATGTTCCCACATTCTTACCTGGAATTGATTTTTGTAATTTTTTGAAGACTTATACACGCCCTGATACCATTAATATCTACATATCAAATTTGAGCGCAATCAGATGGATGATGCCTGAGATCCTACAAGACACACACACAGACAGACAGAACGGATTTTATATAATAGATTTTTCCATACTCCTGTATAACTATTTTATGCTTTGAAGCCATTAACAACTGCCTGCCTATATTTTATTTTATTGTACTTTCATAAAGCTCAATTGGTACATTGCCTGTAGCCAACTCTTTCCTTGGATTCTGTCCCTTCAATCAGTATTAGATTTTACATATCTTGTCTGGTTTGAACACTAATTCTCTGTGTCTGTTGTTTTTTTTTAATGTATTCTTGCCCATTATATATACTATACACACACACACACACACATTTCTATATGGTATGGTTGTGTGGAACCTTTGGTAAGTGTCTTCTGCTATAGCCCCAGATTGACTAAAGCTTTCTGGGTGGATTTGGTAGATAAGAATCTGAAAAAAGCCCATTGTATATGTGTGTGTGTGTGTGTGTGTGTTATGTCTACTTGCCTTGACATCACATTGTAAAACAAGTATCACCATCATGCTAGTGATATCCTTCCTTTCCATTCTTTCATAAAAGCATGTCTGATCACAGGAAGATATTACTTACAAACAGGTGAGGGTTGGCAATAGAAAGGGCATCTGGCTGTAGAAAATCCATCTCTACAATTTTCATCCAACCTATGTGTGTATGGAAAAGTTCATATTAAAAGGGTGATAATGATGATGTATTTGTGTGTGTGTGCATTCCAGAAGTCTGTGTAACTGAAAATCCAGAAAAATCCAAATGATCGATTGTTCAGTGAGAGATATATATAGCATAAAGTAAAGCAGTTGTGAGAGGTGAAGGTAGATTTATTTAGCCATATGACTTCCTTATGATTAAAGTTGTTTTTGTAACCTCCATGTAATATTAACTTCAATATGCAAAAAATTATACAAATATATTTGCATTAACCGTCTCAGAATTGGGCCCTTGTGTCTAACTTTTCTCTTCACCTGGCCTCCTGAGCAAGAAAATAAGTAGTTGCATACACAGCTCAGTGATTGCCGGCAAACTATTGTCAGGTCACTCTTAGTGCCACTGGTAACATGTAACCTGGTACAACCTGTCACATTGTTGGGCAACCTACTGCGTAGTCTGCAATATCATTATAACCATTGTAATCATCAGCCTCTCTCATCATTTGACACACAGGAAAATTTAGCCGACTTTGTTGCTTTGGATGTCATGTATTTATAGTTTGGTATCCTTCATATCACAAACCACTTTATAGTACTAGCTGGATACATTTTATTAAACTCCTGGCATTAGAGTGGTTGTCTGCTCTCCACTGATCACCCTTTATTCAGAGATACTACTCAATGAGTTTATTTGGAGAGCTGAAATTTGTTAGATAGATGCCTTCACTACAATTAAGATGCCATGTATTCTGTATGATGTAAGAGAAGTGGTTAGCTATCAAAGAGTTAATATTACCAGTCTAAGATTGCTTCAGTTGTGTAGGTAGGCAAATGTAGGATGCAAAGAGCTGTCTGAGAATGAAGTTATCTCCATACCGCAGTATAGTTTATTCTGATGGACTTTAAAGAAATGGGAAGGCATGAATAAGAGAATATTTATACCAATGAATAACTGACAGTTATTGTTCTATAACTTATGAACTGAAACTACATTTTGCATTATAAAAAATTAAAAAATAATATTGAAAATGGGTTATATCTTAGCTGAATGCATCTCCTCACCGCATGTAATTTTTTCTTGTGTACGTACCTGTGTTCATTCTAGAACTTTGCTAGACATTTGATAAGTTGTAATTGTGGTTTTCACAGATTCAAAGTTTTCTGTTGCATTTGAATTCATGTTTGCTACTGAAAGTATTTTCCCAACTGCAAGTTTTTTGCTTGCAAAATATCGTTTTTTATACATTTCTTTTGGCTTGAAAATTTTGTTAAAGCATTTTTTTTAGTTAAAATACAGAAAATCTTTAACACAAACCAACAGACATATATTAGTTCTGAAATCTAACAGAAGTATCAAATATTCAAGTGTGGACTATGCTATTAAATTGTTTAGAAGAAGTATATCATCCAGCTTTTCTATTAGTAGTGATTTTATCAACATGTTAGATACTATACGTGGTCTGATCAATAAGTATCTGGACTGTTGCCATAGTAACAAAGCTAAAGCATGCAGAGTGAGTCTGCTTGGCACAGGTTGACCCTGAACTCTGCTGTGCATGTGCACTAAGTTTTAATGTTCTGGTTTACTTCTGCTGTTTACAGCAGTGCTTGGAAGGAAGGTGTGTAACTTGTGATCATCGCATTGACCATGACAGAAAGTTGAGCAGAAAATCTGCATCAACTTTTACTAACAGCTTGGCAATAACTGCTCAGAGGCCTATGCAAAGTTTTCAAAACGTTTTCGTCATTCTTGGCACAATCAAGGAGATCTTGTGCAACTGAAACCGAAGTGTCTTTTTGGTCAGCTGAAAGCAGTTTTGATACAAATTTGGCGGACACACGTCTCATACTCAAATCTTCAGTGATAATGGACTGAACTGAAATATAACTAATCTGCACATCCTCTGATAATTCACAGATGTTGATTTGGTGATTTTTCCTCACACCTGCACACACATTTGCAATGTTTTTCTCAGTTCTGCTGGTTGCAGGTCTCCCAGAACGATCATCAATATCGACATTTTTTTGGCCATCTTGAAAACGTCTGAACCTCTCATACACTCCTCTCCATATACTTTCTATAACATTGCATAGGCCTCTGAGCAGGTATCGCCATGACAACTTTCTCTTTCATAGTCAATGCGACGATCACATGCTACACACCTTCCTTCCAAGCACTGCTGTAAACAGCAGAAGTGAGCTAGAATGTTAAAACTTAGTGCACTTGTGCAGCAGAATTCAAGGTCAATCTTTGTCAAGCCACTTTACTCTGCATGCTTTAGCTTTGTTACTATGGCAACAGTCTGGATACTTATTGATCAGACCTCGTAGAACAATTATATCTTTGGTGCCATATATGTAAACATAATGTGTAGAGCCGCTATTTATTTTTTTATGCTTTTGTGACCTCTTTTATTCTTTAGTATCCTTCATTCACAATATGTGATAGCCATGATCTCAGAAATGATTCATATAGCCAGCCTCATGCATGATGATGTTATAGACCAATCAGACATACGGCGAGGAAAGCCAAGTGTGAAAGCTGTATGGGGTGAGCGTAAGGTAATTCTTTTTTACTTTTGTCATTTAGATTATGTAATGTACAGTTTTATTTTACAAAATGATTCATGGAAACAAAATCATTTTTATTGTATCATGTATCTAAATCCAAAAAAATGCAAGGATATGTCTCTCAGCGAAGATATCATTTTTACAATAACACTGTGACATATCTGACATTAAACAACAATAAATCTCTGAACGAGATGTAAACTGTAACTACTCGACAACGTAAAGTATATTAGTCATCTCAATATGGCTAACCACTAAGGGTGGGTGTTACTGTAGCTTTTAGCACCAGGAGATCATCGTCTCCAGCTGGCTTTAGGCACACTTTGTGTCCTTATGGTATTTGCAAAATGAGGTTGACGAGAGAGGGTTTGACCTCCCTTTGCAAATACCATAAGTGCACAGAAAGTGTGCCTAAAGCCAGCTGGAGACGATGATCTCCTAGGGCTAAAAGCTACAGTAACACCCACCCTTGAGATGGCTAGTATATTTTACATATCTGACATTGTTTTCAACTAATTTGTGAGTGCTGAACCAACTACTTTAAGAAAGTAGTTATTTATTTGGGTTTTTTTAATATTTTACAACATGCTTCCATTTTTAATAATTACCATTAAAAAAAGTACCTGATTACATCAGTTTTACTCTGTCACTTTGAGTTTTGGAAATACAGCATACCCCTTTATATGATAAGGTATCCTCTCATATACTAAAATTAGGGGCCTCAGTTACATCTTGTATTTTGGTGTATTAGAAATTAGACCTATTCTTTGGTATATTTGGAGGTGCTGATTTACAGAATAGCATCAGTTTTAGCCTTTTAGCTGTAATCTATTAATGGTCTGCTATCTTGATACAAAAATAGCAACAATGTTAAAGCTTGTCATATATTACATGCTTTTTGGATAACTACATATTACTAAATTAATTATTTCGGCAAAAAAACTTAGAGTAAATATATTAAATAAATAACTACTATATTTATTTAATCTACTTTGGCTCCTTACCAGTAAATTCTCTGAATTGATCATGGAAAACTTAAAGCAAGGATTTTTTTACTGCCCCTCCCTATCAGATAAGTGAGCTTATAAGGCTATGCATTTCATTGATTCAGTGAATAACACTGAATGCATGGTATCGGTTTGTTCAGTTCGTTAAAATCTTTCTTGACAATCATCAGGTAGGTAACTATACTAAGTTAGTGGAGGACAAACTCTCTAATTTTAATAAGCTTGGCTGTAACACAAGCATTGAGATCCATTATCTTTACTTTCACTGTGTTCTGGTGGCAATGAAGTCGTTGAAGACGTGTTTGGCATCATCTTGGTTTTTTAAGCGTTTCTCATGCAGTTAGTTGTCGAGATGCTTGAAAAAGTGGTAGTCAGTAGACGAGAGGTTTGGTTGTCGTTCAATTTGTGCAGCACCCATTTCTCAAATAATTTTGTTTTTTCCAATCTCTTTCAAGCGGTTGGAAATTGTCATATATGTTACATCTAATTCAGAAGCAAGCTCTCGAACAGTTGTGCTTCGACTAAGGCTCTTAATTGATCAAAGCAAGGAGGAAGATTTCATTAGAGTATAGAAACAATAGTAAGCAAGTACTAAAAAAGGTAGGTTGCACACATGATAACAGATTCTTCAGCAAGACTGTTCTGGTAAATCTTACTCTACAAAGTTCTATAAAAAGTTTCTTATTTGTTGGATTGACTGATCAATTACATGTTTCATCTTTATGTCTGTATTACAATTGCTATAGGATTTTATTACAGTGCTGCACTCTAAGCTTTTGTAATGAAATAGAATTATTTAGTAATATGTGTTTGTTTCAGAAGCATTTTATATTGTCATGGCATTAGTATTCTTGTTATTTTTGTATCAGAATAGCAGCTCATATCTTTGGTGCCATATATGTAAACATAATGTGTAGAGCCACTATTTATTTTTTTATGCTTTTGTGACCTCTTTTATTCTTTAGTATCCTTCATTCACAATATGTGATAGCCATGATCTCAGAAATGATTCATATAGCCAGCCTCATTAATTAGGGATTCAACTAGATTAAAAAATAGGTCTAACTTCTAAGATCCTAAAATGTAAAGGGCATTTTGAGGTCCCTTGTTTCAGTGCGCAAGTGGGTATATCAAAGGGTATGCTGTATCTCCAAAGTTAGAGGTGATAAGACCAAACATGAGATGTATTTGAAGCAGCACTCTAAATAAATTCGAGAATTTATCTTTTATCTTTTATTTGTTTCAGTCATTAGACTGTGGCCATGCTGGGGCAGTGCCTTGAAGGACTTTTTGTTGAACAAATCAACAACTGTACTTTTTTTTAGGCTTCATATTTATTCTATTGGTCTCTTTTGCCAAACTGCTAAGTTACAGGAACCTAACTTTTTAAATATTGCAGGCAGCACTTTTCCAGTTAGATTTGAGGATTCTTTAAAGAGTAACTTAAGTATTAAAATGCTAATCACATTTTAATATTTTATAAATGTATGCAAAAACATCAATTTGCAAAAACATCTAAATCTTTGCATGAGTGATATAAAATTGGTGGTTGTAGTAAAAGTCACAAGATAAAAATTAAAGATATTTTTTGTAACATTTGTTGAGATCCTAAAAAGTGAAACTATAGAAATTGTAGTTATTTGAATTACTTATAAATTGTTTAATGCAGCCTTAATATGTAGTATTTTTCATTGTAGGAAAAAAAAATTATATCCATCATGCAGAGTACAGATATTTCTAAAAATTCAGTTTGTGCATGGTTGTGTGGTAAGAAGCTTGCTAGGCACAGGCATGGCTGTGTAGTAAGAATCTTGCTTCCCAACCACATGGTTCCAGGTTCAGTCTCACTGCATGGCACCTTGGGCATCTTCTACTATAGCTTCAGGCTAACCAATGCCTTGTGGATTTGGTTGACAGAAACTGGAAGAAACCTGTTAGGTTGTCAAGAAAGTTCTTGCAGTTTTTAACCTTTAAAATCAGATGCACATATCTCGGCTCAAACAAAACTTTATTAATCGAAATAAACACCATCAGAATCAACACACTTTTGTCAGCAAAAGTTTATTTATGCCAGTATCTTAAAAATCCTGTGTTCTGGTGGCAATGAAGTCGTTGAAGGCGTGTTTGGCATTGTCTTGGTTTTTTAAGCGTTTCTCATGCAGTTAGTTGTCGAGATGCTTGAAAAAGTGGTAGTCAGTAGACGAGAGGTTTGGTTGTCGTTCAATTCATGCAGCACCCATTTCTCAAATATTTTTGTTTTTTTCCAATCTCTTTCAAGTGGTTGGAAATTGTCGTATATGTTACGTCTAATGCAGAAGCAAGCTCTCGAACAGTTGTGCGTGGATTGGCTTCGACTAAGGCTCTTAATTGATCATTGTCAACACCCGATGGCCAACCACTATGCTTATCATCTTCAAGACTCTCGTCACTGCTATAAAATTTCTTTAACCACCATCGTGCTGTACATTCATTAGTGGTTCCTGGGCCAAACGCATCATTGATATCGTGAGCTGTTTCAGCAGCTTTTTGGCCTAGCTTGAACTGGAATAAGAAAATTGTGCAAATTTGCTTTTTGTCCATGTTGTATTCAACATTCTGGAAAAAATGGCCTAAATATTCAAAAAGAAAAGGAGTAACATGATTAGATAGAGCGAAAAACGGGCTTTAAAATGATATATAAAGTCAAAGTAATTTAACGAAAATTAATTTGAAAATAGATCATTTAAAACCAAAATTAAAAATTCTACAAGAAATTTCTTGACAACCTAATATATATGTGTATATATATGTGTATGTGTATATATATATATATATATATATATATATATATATATTTATGTGTGTGTTCATGTTTGTTCCTCTGCTACTGCTTGACAACCAATGCTGGTGTGTTTATGTCACCATAACTAAGCATTTCAACAAAAGAGACCAATAGAATAAGTACTAGGCTTAGAAAGAATAAGTCTTGGGGTTATTTCTTTGACTAACACCTTGGCAGTGCTCCAGCATGGCCGTCTGTCAAATGACTGAAACAAGTAAAAAGAATTTAAAAAAAGAATAAAATATTAATGTTAGTAAATAAAATGTCATTACTATTAATCAGTGATACATTCACTACTTTGGTGAACAAATATTATTAAGGCAGATATTTAAAAGTAATGTATTTGCCCCTAATGTGATTTACAAGAATTTCCCTTAAAAGCCTTTATATCATCATCATGGTCATCATTATCATTTAACATCTATCTTCCATGTGGGCATGGGTTGGACAGTTTGACAAGAATTTGATGAAGAGGTCTGCATCAAGCCAACCACTCTTCAGAGTGTACTGGGTGCTTTTTTCATGGCTCTATTGCTAGTGAAGTCACCAAGTAACTCACAAGACCCCATGATTGAGTGGCGATGTAGTATTAAGGGACATTGCATTATACCAGATGCTGAGATGCTAAAGTATGAATGAAGGATTGGTACAAGTGTCTTGTTGTAGAGGAGATACCCTAGCTAGAAAGAGACAATGGTGACAAGTTGTCAGCACATACTCTCATAGTACAGAGAGAAGGGACAGGATTAGGAAAGCGGATTGGTAAGTTCTTGAGACTGAAACAAGAGTCGCAGATAATTAGAGATGGAGATAGAGGAGAATGCAGTAAATGGTTAATGTAGGTGAAAGTGTGGTCAGTGTTGACTATCAGTTTGGAGGAGAAGGTGAAGGAAATAGGAACAAGTCAGTGGGGAGGAGGTGATAAGTTGCAGTACATTAAAGGGAAAGTGAAGCACAGCAGTATAATAAAACCTTAGATGAGAAATAGGGAGATGATATGAAATGTGAGGGCGAAGGAAGGATGAACAGTAACAGGCCATGAATGTTAGATATGAGAGGGTGTTCAGGAGGAAAGAGGTATTTAGTGGAAAATAATGTAGTAAGGAACAAAATATATATGCATTTCTACTTTCATATACTTAAAGCAGCTGAGCAAATATGCTGTAGTTTAAAAAAAGAATGATAGAGGGATGAGATTTAGAAGGTTGAATTGTGAAGAAACTTGACAGAAGCAGATTCATTGCAGGGGCATAAACATAAATTATATGCTCTAAGTACCACTTTTCTTGGGAGCAGGGCTGAAATGGATGATTTTCCTTGAGCTCAGCAAATCACCAGTCATCTTGGCCCTTTCTCATTTCCTCAGAAATGAGATGCTTAACATCCAGAGGTCAGTCTCAATTACTTCATTCCA
>NC_043000.1:71655619-71693119 GCF_006345805.1 Octopus sinensis | reverse complement strand
CTTTCCATTGCTTTCAACCTTCTATTAACTTTTCCCTACTAATTTTCAAAAATACACACTTCTCTAGCCACATTTCCTTTCTCAGTCGCTGCCTCATCCCTAAAGGTTTCCACCTCCATTTCCACCCCACTCTCCACTCTGATTCAGCCAGCCTACCCATACTCTGTACTACTTCCTACTGCCTTATGCGCGCTACCATTCGTTCTAATCTCTCCAAAATACACACCATCAACCACCTTCTCCCTCTTGCTTTTTCCATCTTCTTTCAGTTGTCCTCCCATGCAAACTCCACTTTACATTACATAAGCCATTTCATGAATTTCTTGCTCATACCAAACAACGTAAACTCCATTCACTTCTCCATTCCATCACATCCAATGCCACTATCCCAACTCCCTCCTTCAATGATACACTTCCCCCACCCTCACCAACCAACCTACCCCGTCACTCCAACCCCCCACATACACACACCTACCCCTTATTCCCCCATTCACAGCCTTCCACCACCCCTCCCACTTCTGTCCCATCCACCCCTTCTCCACTTCAGTCTGTTGTTACCATTCCTCTAGATTTTCCCCTCTCTGAGGCGGAGTGCTCCCTCCTCAGTAGGGGCCTGTGCTTCATCCCCCTCACTCCATCCAGCAATGAATTTCAGACTCGTGCCGATATCCACAGTTTTGTATGCCATGTTAGGTTGTGTGCGCTATTCCACAACACTCCACATGCATCTAATGAGGAGGACTGCTTCACCGACCATCCTATTGGACGCCAGCTCCTGGCCAGTTCCAAGCAGTTGATCTTTTTGCAGGCGTCTGCCAGCGCACTGTGGACCGGTTTCACTTCTCCAAGCATCCCCAACATCTGAACATCACCCCAGCTGAACTCTCGGCCCTTCAATGTCTCCAATGCTGCAAAGACATCATCATAAAACCGGCTGACAACCGTGGAGCCATGGTGGTGTTGCGCGCGGACCTCTCCAAGGCTGAAGTTCTCTGCCAACTTCAAGAAACCTCCTTCTACTGCCCTCTGCCCCACGTCTAGCTACCAACAGACGGTGTCCTCCACTATCCATGACCTCGTCTCCTCCTGTCTCCCCACCACCACCTCCAACTTCATTGTCACATATTATATTACAGATAAATTCCTCTATTTACATAATATCGAGGTCTCTTTCATTCTTTTATTGTCTTACCATTACTATTAATAAGTTATCTCCCATACACCGCTATTTTTCCGTAAAAGCTAATACAGCTTATTTTTGAGAACTCTGCCCCGCAGAAGAATTCAATATGGACACCTACAATATCAATTACTCTATGAAAAACATACCTATGCCAACCAGAGAACTATACTCTAAGAAACTTTTGGAGAAAATTACAGACCTTATTAAGCATATGAGATGGAAAACTTTCTTTTACATGGAAGAGGACACTACAGAGAACATATTCTATGGAATTAAATCAATGGCTTGGAAGACTTCGAAGCAGACCTACTAAAGCTCATGAACAAAATAAAATTTCATAAGTCTTTTAACATTTTCCAATAGAAACTGAAAAAAGATATCAAATACATAAGAGTTCCAGAAAAACAGCACTTTTTTCTGATAAAACCAAGAACTTATACCTTATAGAAAACAGCACAATTTCACGACTCCTACACAATAATATCATCAATAATTACACCAAAGCTAGACCACAAATTTATAACGAAACTAGCAGTATCGCCTGGCGTTGCTCGGGTTTGTAAGGGAAATAACTATATAAGCATTTTTAGAGAGTTACTTCCCTTATATAAACCGAGCAAAAAATGCGAAAAAATGATGGTAAATTTTTTTTAAATCATAGACTCACGCTAATACCCAGACGGGCTCGATATGAATCACGACTATAAGATACCCGCTTTTGGTTAAACTACACCGCAAAATGTGGGAGTAGTTAGGAATCTAAATCGGAGGTGACTGACACTCACACACACAACTTCAGTTTTATATGTAAAGATTAATAAAGCATTATCACCACCGGACTTAAATTAGATTTTAAAAAATAGAGGTCCTTCCAAAAAAGAGGCCTTTATAACTATCAAGGACCATAAAAAGAACTTCCTATCTAATTCTAAATGTAGGCTTATTAACCCAGCTAAATCAGAACTTGGTATTATTAGTAAAGAAATTTTAGGAAAAATCAATGCAAAAGTCGGGAATGCTACTAGGTTAGTACAATGGTCCAATAGTATAGAAATCATTGACTGGTTTAAAGCCATTAAGAATAAGATTAAAGCAAGATTGACGCAATTCAATATTGTCGATTTCTATGCCTCTATCTCTAAGGAACTGCTAGATAAAGCTCTAACCTTCGCAAGCAAATTTATAGAAATTAGTAGACAAAATAAGGACATAGTCTTCCATGCTAGAATGACTTAACTCTTCAGTGAGAACGCAAAGTGGGTCAAGACTACCAATACAGAGGGTGCCTTCAATGTGAGCATGGGGTCATAATATGGGGCAGGCATATGCGATCTCATTGGACTATTCCTACTCAATATGTCGGGCAACACTTTTCCTGACGTATATTTCGCCATTTACAAAGATGATACCCAAGCTTTAACTGCAAATACCAATGGACCAGCACAAGATCGGTTTAGGAAGAACATTATCCAAATGATGAAAACTTTCAGTCTTAGCATAACTACAGATACCAACCTGATGGTTGTCAATTTCTTAGATGTGTCCTTAGATCTAAATAAGAATATTTACGAACCTTATAGGAAGCCCAGTGATAGACTTAGTTATATTAATGTGAGTTCCTGATGAACGCTGGAGGATATATCAGCAACTAAATCAAATTTCACAATATATAATATATATATATAATTAAGAGAAATATCCTCTATTAAACAATTCAGTAGTGAAAGACATTATCAATATTAAGTAGAAAAAATTCAAATATCCTATAATAAATATTATTCAAAAAAGAGAGTAAAAGGGAGTATACAATATAAATGTATATACATTATATGTATATACAATATATATATATATATCATAATCATTATTTAACGTCTGTTTTCCATGCTAGCATGGGTTGGACGGTTTGACCGGGGTCTGGTAAGCCATGGAGGCTGCACCAGGCTCTAGTCTGATTTGGCAGTGTTTCTACAGCTAGATGCCCTTCCTAACGACGAAATGCAAAGTCAACTTCTGTAATTTTAACTCAGAACACATAGATAGATAGAATGCTGCTAATCATTTTGCCCAGCATGCTAACTATTCTGCCAGCTCACCGTCTTAAAGTAACTAGTAATGATCACAAGCTTTTAGTCAAGGGATTACAAGTTTCAATCTGCTTTAATATGAATTTCTTATTTAGGCTCAAGGACAAAAATTCTTGCAAGCACATGTGTAATGTACCTATTTTTCTCAAGGGCATTAGTAATATTAAGCAGGAATTCAAGCACTCATGGATTTGGCTTAGCAAAAGCTGAAATCTTCTCCTCTGGCATTTACCACAGACTGCATATTAATCTATACAGACAATGAAATTGTTTCCTTTTAGTGTTGATGGGTTACTTTGACTTTATATATAAATCTTCATACTTTGAAGTAACATGTTTTATACATTATTCAGTATCCTGAATTGCATCCATTGATCATGCGAAGATTCAAACATGAAGGTGATGTGGAAAAAGCAAGGGATTTAGTCGTAAAAGTAAGTTTCCTTCAATTCTTAGATTAATTTTTTTTTCAGTTCTATATTTAAGAGATGAGGAATTATGTACATTATTTACAATTGATGGATATTTGTCTTCATCTTGTTTGTTAACACAACCTTTCGGCTGATATATCATCCAGCATTCATCAGGTGTCTTGGGAAAATTTCGAACGTGGGTTATCATTCCTAAAGTATTTTTCGATGTTATTATTATCATTATTCAGGTCACTGCCTGGAATCGAACTCGGAATCTTGAGGTTAGTAGCCTGTGCTCTTAGCCACTACACCATATGCCCGTAGGTCACTGCCTGGAATCGAACTCGGAATTTTGTGGTTAGTAGCCTGTGCTCTTAGCCACTACGCCATATGCCCGTGGGCATAGTGGTTAAGAGCGCAGGCTACTAACCCCAAGATTCCAAGTTCGATTCCAGGCAGTGACCTGAATAATAATAATAATAACACCTTCGAAAAATACTTTAGGAATGGGAACCCAAGACACCTGATGAAGGCTGGAGGGTATATCAGCCGAAACAACAAACAAGATGAGGACAAATATCCGTCAATTGTAAATAATGTTTTTTTTTTTTTTAAAAAAGCTTTTTAACTTCTCTTGTCATCAATACCATATTATTTTAAATTAAATCTCTTTATTCAATTATAGTTTTGGAACTAATTCAACAAACTGAAAAATAGTTTTTGCATCTCAACAATATAACTACATTTTCTTTTTACTCTAACATTTCAACTTATTTCTCTTCCAGAGTGATGGTGTGACACATACTCGGTTACTAGCTGAACAACATGCCAAGGAGGCAATTTCCATGGCCAAAATATTAAAGCATAGTGCATCACAGCAGGCTTTAATAAATTTAGTAGAATTTGTTCTTCATAGAAAAAAATAATGGAAACCTTTTTTATTATATTAAAATATTGCAGATTTCAAATTTTGTGATTTTTAAAAAACAAAATTAAATATTAAAATTTTTTTATTTAGTTATTGCATTGGTCACTTATTAAATAATAGTTTGATCAGATATTTTTCTCATTTTTCTTATTTGTAAAACCATGCTTCCATCAGTGCTATTACAATGCCAGGTATATGATTACAACTCAATTTGGAAAGTTTAAAATGATACTCTGGAATATTTTCATTGAAGTTATAAGAATTCTGACATCCAGTTATCAAAATATCACTAAAAAAAATGAAAAGCTTAAATGAATTAAAATTTTATGTAAATAATATAATAAAATCTAGGGCTGATAGGAATGAACAGGCAAGGTAAAATCTTTACTTGCTAGGTCAGGAGGATGAAACAACACCCATGACCTTTTCAGGTCTTCTTAGAAAGGCAGGATTGATGTCTTTAAGTTTCCCCTTGAATCTTTATTAACGTCTGTGAGAAAGATATGAGCAGAAAAGAAATTCCAAAGAGCAAAAGGAATGAGTGTAGTGATTAGTGCAGGGCCTGGACAAATGGACGACAATAAGGGCAATGGGAGGAGAGATGAGTAAAATGAGCATACCTGAGTGCAGATGGCATGTGCCCAGCCATTTCCAAGGAGTACAGAAAAAGAAAAGAGAGAAAACAGCATGCCTATGGGTGAGTGACAAGAAGTGTGTCAGTGAATGACTTTCTGCCAGTCAGTTAAGTAGTTTTCTTGATGTGGGCTAGGATGTCCGCACCATCCTAGATGTGAGAGTAACATTCTATTGTGGGACTTAACTGGGCTTTGTAAAGTATCAATAATTGTTGGGGATTAAATTATCTTCTAGCCTTGAAGAAAAGGACCAGTCATTAGGATGTGATCCTATGTTAAGGATATGCTTTCAGTAGGATAGGTTTGTAGCAATTTTAAGGGCTCTAACTGAATGTTGCTCATGGTTAAGGGATATGTAGTACAATGATACTTCCTTGATATGAGTTGCATTTATGTTTTGTTATTGAAAGAGACCAGATTACTATATCCCCATTGGAGGATGGTCTTGTGGTCTCTGTTCATGGAGTCAGTGTTTGTTTAATGTCTAGGTTGCAAGTGAATAATGTACAGCTGGAAGCAATGAAAGCTACTGTTATCTGTGTTAGAACAAGTGTTTATTAGCTCTTTTAAGAATAGATGTCTAAGTATAGAAATTTGAAAACAACTGACAACAGCACAAGCAAATGATGAAATTAGTTTCAGAAGTTTTACTTGATGTGTGCTTGACCATTAGTTCTGAACTAAATTTCTCATTTTGGGTTTAATAGATTTTCGAACAAACTATTGATTGATATCTTTTAAAGATTCCTTGTTTATTTGGTGGGTGTGGGGTTGTGACATAATGCATATTTGCAAACTACACATTTAATAATCTAGAATCTTAACAGCCATACCTCATTATGAGTTGTTTTTATAGTTAATTGAAGATGTATGCCCCCCCCCCAAAAAAAAATTTAGGTAGTGAAGACCTAAAGTATTGCAGTTTTGAGGAGAGTTGGAGTAATTTATATGGGATTGGTGGTCTGGGAAATAACCAGGATAACATGAGGTATAAAGGCAAGTGCTTCTGGTGAAACAGGTGCAGCAAAATTTATTAAGACAGCTATTAAAGTAACTGCATCTCTGAAGTAGTGATTATATCATATTGGTGACATAATGTTTAGTTATGAAATTGGATGGCCTTTCAAGGGGATGGAGTCTCAGATGTTTGTGTAGCACAATCTGATATGTGTCTTCAGTTTTATGTAGAAGATCAGAAATGTTTGATCCTAAAGACCTCACCTTGTGACACAATTTTTGTAATATTAGATGTATGATTGCCTTGGCATTGCATACAGAGCAGTTGTTGCCCTTCTCAACTCTGTCCCACACATAGTTATCCTGGGGAATTAGAAAGCCAGAAATTGGGGCTGGGGAAGTTGTATAAATTCTCTGATAAATTCTGGCTTGTTCCAGAGGCATGGCAAAGAGATGAATCTGCTGCCAATCATATGGCCTTCTAGCAGCTTTACATAGCCATATATATATATTTATATGCATTAAGTATGGTATCTGAATCTTTTCTATTGCTATCACCGGTTTTGAAATTTTCAAATTTGGTATATTAATGTAATTTTTCATGCTGAATCTGATTTTTGTGATTCATTTATTCCAGAAGAGATTTAGAAAAATGTTACAGAAGTTGAGAGTTTGATCATTTTTTTTCTAATCTGGAGATGGGATTTGGAAACAGGTATTTTCTGTGCGATAGTTGTCAATAAAAAAATGCAAACACAAACTTTACAATGAAGTTTCAATAAACAAAATGAAAGCAAAACATTACTATGACAAAAGTTTGTAAGAAGTTTTAATGAATAAATTCATGTGAAACGGTCGAACAGGCATGAATATAATTTTAAAAAGTCCTCAACAAAATTTTACAAAAAAAAAAAGGAAACAACTCTATGTGATGGTTAGTTTGACTCATCGCCAAAGAAAGTACATGTGATGATGGTAGTTCAAACAGCAGACTATAGTTTCACTTGTTACTATGGTAACAAGTACCAATGTGTCTGTTGCTTTTGACTGGCTAATGTTACCTCAAATTTGCAAAATTTTTAATCTATTAACTTTTTATTGATTTTTCATAACTAGTATACAAAACTAAATTGGTACATCAAATCTGAAAACAACTGAAACAAAATTTGAAGAAATAGGAAACTGTGGCAGCAATAAAAAAGATCCCCCATTTCCTTATAGTGCAATATTCATCCGATTTCATTTCAATACATTTGTCATATGTAAGTGTACAAACCCGGGTGGTTTTTGCCATGTGTTTGTTAACCTACCATCATAAAATGTAATTATTTATGAATGTTTACATTTACATGAAGTATTTAAAAAATATATCCACTTGTTTGTGACAAATCATCACCCCCATTGAGAATACCTGAAGTAAATGGCTGGGAAATAACAGTTTACTCAGAGTAGCCACCCTCACTTCCACCACAGCCTTAAGACAACTCCGGAACATGGTACATGCATTCACCAGTGTCCACGGAAGATTTTCAAACACCTTGTTCTTGGCCTTTATATTGGAAGTAGAGCAGTTGGCATCTTTCACAACTGCACCTCTGGGATTACAATCGGGGGGGGGGGGGTTAGGAAACCAGAGATTGGGGCTGGTGGAGTTGTAGCAATTCTCCAGCAACCACTTCTGACTTGTTCTAGAGGTATGACAAGCAGCCAAATCCTGCTGTCACATATGGCCTTTCAACAGCAACTTTCTCCAGCCAAAGTCTGATAACAATCTCCAGCAGCTTCACATATCCATCTGAATTAAGCCAAAACCCTGTTCCAATACATAAGATGGTATGATGTCATCCTCACTTGAGACACGCCCAAAGACCACCTGTTTTAGAGAACTTGGTTTTCATGATGTCCCTATCACACCTAGTTACAATGTTTACAGAGCACTGAATGGCAGTCATGATGTTGGAATTTCGATATCCAGCACAAATATAATACAGTAACTTTTTTCCAATATTCAGATGGCTTTCAGACCTCCATGTCAGCTAACTTTTTCTCGACTATAACTTATCTTTATGCCATTGACTGTTCAGATATACTGTAAGCTGTTCCTCAAAAAAGGAGGTATAAACAACATCATTAAATCTAGCCCAAACACCCTGTATACATACACACAGACATACAGATAGATGTACATGTAAATTTATTTGTGTTAGGAAAAAATTAGAATGGGTTAAATGGAAACAATGTCAAATAAAGAAAATGCAAAAATCAATAAATTTCTTTAGGTGAAAATATATTTCAATTAGTACAGAAATACTAATCTTGGATTATAAATTACGAATGAAACACTTGAAAAAAAAAAATTCAAGAGAATTTCAATTGACATCTAAAATAAAAGAAGAGTCTCAATTTTAAAAAAGCCTATTAAGGGAGAACATTGCTTCCAATAACTTTCAATTACATCCGTTGGGAGTAGTAAGATAAATATGGAATGCTTTAGATCACAAATGTTAAACATTTAGCTGTATTACACCAATAATCTTCGACCAGATTCTGATAGCAGATCCATCAATAAATAAATCTTCAAACAAATCTTTTATTGAAGTTTGGTTACAGTAAACGAAAATTAAGAGGGAATTTGGATATAAATTTATAACTGAAAACAAATAAACTTTAATTCTAGGGAAATAACTATTGCTACCCTTGACCAATTTACAAAAGCAAAAAAATATCTTACAATAATTTTTTCGCCTATGAGTTTTGTGTTAATATCAGTAATTTAAAGTATACACCTCAATTCACAACAAAATTTAGGTTAATGTTTTCTTTATAATTCTTAAGTTTATGTATTTAGAAAAACTCTAAATTATTTAAGAATAACCCTTAGTGCTTTTAATGAAATTCATTGATTGAGATAGTTGAAACTTAACTTCTAATATCTTCAAAAAAGAAAAAAAATAAGAAAAAACTGTTTTTAACGATTATATTAAACTAACTAGTTGGAAGGCCAGAAAAGAAAATATGGCAAGAGCATAACCAGACTCTTCAGTAACACAAGTTATAATTATTGAGGTCAACATCAAATTTGTACAAATATAAACAGCATTAAAGCATATAGCAATCAGCAATTTTTATCTATATGTATGCATGCATGTAATAGGTGCTATATAACTCATCTCTCGTCTAGGACGCCCCAAAATAACTGACTGGTTATGAAGTTTGCTTTATAAACATTAGGTCCCAAGTTCAATCCCTACTGCATAACATCTTGAGCAAATGTCACCCCATGCCATGTGAGTAAAGTTGAATAGACAGAAAAGCTTTCGATTGTAGCTGTAATTCAAAAGTATAGCCTTGTCACACACTTTTCTGTCTATTCAACTTTACTCACATGGCATGGGGTGACATTTGCTCAAGATGTTATGCAGTAGGGATTGAACTTGGGACCTAATGTTTATAAAGCAGTGGGGCGTCCTAGACGAGAGATGAGTTATATAGCACCTATTACATGCATGCATACATATAGATAAAAATTGCTGATTGCTATATGCTTTAATGCTGTTTATATTTGTACAAATTTGATGTTGACCTCAATTTTATACACTGATTCAGTGTATAAAATTATAATGGTCATTCCAATACGATAAGATAAAATAAACACCATTTTGAATGTACCACACCTTTTTTTTTTTTTGTCTTAATGTCAATACTAAACTTTTTGAAAAGTTACATTTAAAACAACAAAAAATAAGGCTTACTTTTATCTATCCCATCTATGGGACAGATAAAATTAACTTTTTTTTAAATCCATAAATTACAGTGATCTATCACAAATCAGTGTTTACACAAACTGGCAGAGGTGAATAATAGTCAGCTGATCAACAAATTTTATGATATTTAGCTCCAGCTCAGTGCTAACTAAACAGATTCATGATTAAAGGCATTTCAATTGCAGTCATCTCACCTCTTTAGTGGTATGTAGGGTTAGATTAGCCAATGTGTCCATCCTTATTTACGATGGAGTGTGACTGCTATTTCCAAAAGATCGAGCAACAGCATACAGGCCCCTTCGTTCGCTCAGATTTGATGATGCTATTGTTGGTATAAGTTAAAATATTAACCAATTTTTTTACAAAAATTAACATGCCACAGATATCACATATTCCAACGTTTCTCTTTACTTGGAATTTACTGAAATCAAAATAAATATATAATTTTGATCCGCAGTAATTTTTGAAAGAGACAAAATATATAATTTTTGGCGAATGAAAGTTTACAACTTTTGTTATCAATTACCTTTAAACATTTAAAATCTAAGAATCAACAAAAAAGAACGTTTGTTTAGTTAAAATTAGCCAAACACCGATTTAAAGAAATAACATTTTCCCCTTATTAGCACAGAATTGAAATAAATTTACTTAAAATCATTATTAGAACAAAGCTTAAGATATGGTAAATATTAAATTTGGAGAGATTGATTAAAGTATTCTAACAACAGTAGTAACTTTCAGATAAAAAAAAACTTAATTCTTCAAATCCAAAGAATTTATTTTTATGTAACTTTTTTAGACAGGCAATTCTTTTAAAAGTTTGTGTAGAAACTGAAGATGTAGTTTTCAAGAGACAGTGAGTTGGCTCAGAAGCATAGCGTGGAACTTTGATTCACAAATCATGAAATTTATATCATTTAAAATATTTTGTTGAAATACCAAGACTAATCATTATAGAATAATGCATTGGTCTTTCATTTCATACAAATATATATTGTAAATAATTGTTGTTTTTTAAAATATTATTACAAAATATAGATGAATAAGGAAAAAAAAAATATTAACAAAAGACAGACTGGTGTATAAAACAGTAACGTTATCCTGAATACAATGAATAAATAAGAGCTTCTAATGTAACCGAAATGGCTGAACTTCCTTGTTCTTTGCATTTCGTTTACCTCTCATTTTCCGATATATACATAATATTGATACAATATTAGTATAACTGTAACATTATTCAGAGCCTCATCAGTCATAGGGAAATACCAGAAATGCTGATAAGTCAAATTTCAAACATTGTTACAATGTTTAGGGAAAATGTGGGATAATCAATTACACTTACATCATTATTTGACTAGTACTTATTTTATCGATCCCGGAAGTGCGAAAAGGCAAAGCAGCCGGCATGATTTGTAAAGGGGCGTAACTGAATGCTGCAAAAATATTTTTGGTTTACAGCTTCTGCCATATTTCAGATATCGGCACAATACCACAGTTTTGGGGAGCTTAGTCGATTAAATCGACCGCAGTAGTACTTATTGGTACTAATTTTATCGACCTATTAAGATGATAAACAATAACAACAATAAATAATGTACATCGGTTGTAAATGAATATAAAAGAATTTCGCATTTAAGACAAACCAGAGGCCGAAAAGTCTTTGATCTATCTTTTCAATAGAACCAAGGTGCACAGGTGGATAGGTCAATAAATTTTTTTTAAAAACATTTAATAATGGAGAGACTCCGGTTCTTGGAACACAGAAGTGGGTAACAGAATACAGTGAGTGGCAGCAAAATCAATCATATACTTATTAGCTAAAAATATTGTCATCTGTCTTTTCATCTCATTTGTTAAATCAATACCTTCTTTTATCGGGAAAGAATTAGGTAGTTCCTTCAAATATAAGGAGCATTCTGTATAGTTTAGTTCACTCAGACATGTGGCTTTCTGTACGCCAGAATAACCCAACCATTCTTGTAAAGTGTCATTCTTAATGATATTAGGATAACGATGAGTTAATATGTGTGTCAAAAGGTGGTTTCCACGGTTGCTAAGAAGGTCTGGTTGAGTGCTAGTTGTAATTACTTCATCGTGAGTTCTGCGAATCAAAATTATCGGTCCGTTATAGTGCACAACTTGCTCTGCTAAGTTCAAGTTCATAAATTTATGAACACACAATGTTACAAAACTTTCCATGAAGGCAGGCAGGCGTGTGATAGCAAGAGGCAGTAGATGATCGAAGGATGCATCAATTATTAATGCCTTTAAATCAGGGTAAGTCATTCCAGCCCATGTTGCAACATAACCACCGATAGACCAAGAATATATTATTATATTTCCTGGTAAAAATCCAAGGCCTTCTATTGCATATTGTATAACCGAATCTATTGCATTTTGTTCTTCTTTAGGGCAGGGATGCCCGCTACTTTCTCCAAAACCAGGGTGGTTCCAGCCTAGCACAGAATATCCTTTTTCAAATGGAGTACACAATATACCAATTTCGTAATAGCCACAGTTTCCTTCGCAGCATATAACGAGAGTCTGGCCTGTTAGGGTCTTGTTTCTGTTGTCAATAAATACAGTATCAATGCCGTTTTTATCGAAAGTCTCAACTCGAGCTCTTACCGCTCCATCTTCCTCCACCAATTTTGCCCTATACGATAAAAGCATGCTTCTGTTCATTTTGTTCACTACCCAAGTGGAACCGGGATAGACGAGCGCTCTGCCCATGACATTGAAAAAAACATAACCAAGCATTAACATGGGAATATCCATTATTTTTTGCAAAAGAGACTTTTCATTGATGTCTGTTTTATTAGTTTTGTCCGATTTAATGGTCCTTGCATTTTTCTGAGTGGACACGACGCTGAAATCATAAGGACGTGCCCACTGTTCAAAATCAAAATAGTTTAACATTTGAATATTATTTCGCGAAGGAGTAGATTTCGCTGTAGTCAAGCTTCTTTGAAAATCCATATAATCTGCATCCATATACCGTCCTAGACCTCGGATAACAAGTGCCATCAGATAAACTGCAGCAGCTCCGGACAAGGAGCGTACAGCGACCACTAACATGTTACTGGTATAATAGCCATGACGGTAAAAATAGAGAATAATAAAAGGTGACGCCCATTTTGAAAAACTTAATATCATATGAGTAGAAGAAATAATTTTGTCTCCAAAAGCTTCTAAATATTTTGAATGATAGTACTTCTCCGCTTCATTAGGTTTATGGATCCTGTAAAGACGTGGTCCGAAAACGGCTTGCAAGAAAAACGACGCCATGATGTTTCTTGGGGCGCTCGAAAATGTGGAATTGGTCGTGTGACGGAAGAAGAGACTTTGATTAGCACTGCTCAATAAGTGAACCTATCAAGACGAAGATACAAAAAAAACATGAATGGCCAATTATGAATTAACCTTACTTAAACCGCAAAATAGCCTCTCAAATATATGCTGTCAAATGAAAATGCAGCACTATGCGTGTTTTTGGTAGTTTCGAAATACACTTTTTTTGGAAAATATTCCGTACATTTATTTAAACAGAAGTAAAATGCAAAAGAGAAATAAATCTAACATTTAGTTATTTTTTTTATTACATATTCCTACATTCAAATCTAAAAATGGTTTATGCCATTAAATGCATGCGGGTTGTGCTATTTTATTTCCTGAAAAAAAAAAAGAGAGAGAAAACGGCGGGGGTTGACTAACAAATACAATCACAACATCGATTTTATATGTGCGTGTGTTAGGAAAGGAGGCACAGGTTTACCTTTTCTCCAGTGTTCTGATACCGAACTGGGTTCAAGGGAGTCATAATTATTCTTTCTTATAAAAAAAAACACACTTACAATAAACAGATAGATAATAGTAAAATAAACACTAGTTCTCCCGTTACTTGTCTAGAAATTAATCATGTGAAATGGACTATTTAGTCAATAAAGCTAATAAAATTTACATATTTATATGACTTTCAAGTTAAAAGAAAGATACAGAAACAAGCAAAGAGAAATAAAGGAAAAGTTATTAAAAAAAACTCATTCACTTTCATTCATATGGCGACAATCAATGGCCGGTCATTCATAGATGCAAATACTATTTACTATACAGAGGTAAACCAAGATAAATCCTCGATAGAATTTCAAAAAATGTCGACGTCAATTTTGTAGATTGTTCACCTATTAAAATAACTGTAAGTTCAACAAGATAAAAGTCACAGATGGCAGTTGCATAAAGAGTCACAGCAACCACTACAACAGGTAGCGAAATGAAAGTACAGGGGAGAGAAGTGGATATAACTTAGTTTTCATTTGGTTTCTCTGTAATATTGTAGGAAATGATAGAACTTTCGTCAATCTCGCTTATGCTTTATCTTTGTGAAATGGTACAATCAATATATATATATTAAGATAATCTTGTCAAATTTATTTCATCAACTTAAACGTCAGTTTAAAGGTGATAAGCAATGATTGACAGATGAAGGTATATAATAACCCTTATACAAAATAATAATTTCGAAATATAAACAAGACAGAAATAAGAACACGTAAAAAAACAGTTATAAGTTTTTGTATTTGTTAAACTTTTTATACCCTCCATGAATTGAAAGAACTTATCTTTAGTTGGGAGATTCCTGAAAATAAAGTGCGTCTCCAAACTTAGCAGGACATTTTAATACCACTTTTAGACTGGTAATTTTAGACATGATTTCTAAATTGGCTCCACAAGAGCATAAAGGTGATCACATAGGACCTATTCATGAAGTAATGTGTAGTTCACAGGAATATAACATATTTGAAGCCAACACTCATTATCATTGTTTTATTAATTTTGTCCAGGTATGATAAACATTTTTCTGTGTGCACACAACACTGAAATCATTAGGATGTGCTCACTCTTCAATATCAAAATAGTTTAACATTTGAATATTCTATCATCTGTTTTTCATGCAGGCATGGCTTGGACAGTTTGATGAGCTGATCAGCCAGCTCCAATCGTCTGTTCTGGCATTGTTTCTATGGCTGAATGCCCTTCCTAATGCTACCCGCTTTAGAGAGTGTACTGTGTGTTTTTTATGTGAAACTGGCTCAGACGCCTTATACATGGCACTGACATGGGTGCTTTATACTTGGCACCAGCACAGGTTCTTTATATGTGACACCACCAGTACAGGACCTTTTTATGTGACCCCCAAATGGCTACTTTTCTATGTAGTACTGGCACAGGTGCTTTTACATGATACCAGCATCTGCAAAACAAGGGCCTCTCAGCTGACAGAGGAACATGTCTGTATGTATGGATGGCCATGATTTTACTTAGCTTTTCATATCTTCTGAAGCATGGCAAATTATCAGAAAAAGTCTCAGTCCCTGCATCTGAAGATCTTTCTCATCACTTCATCTCACATCTTCCTAGATCAATTCCTTCCACATGTCCCTTCTACTATTGGAGATAAGCACTTCTTACGCAGCTGTCCTCATCCTTACATATCACATTACCAAACCAGTGCAGTCTTTTCTCTTGCACACTACAACTGATGCCTCTTATTTCCAATTTTTCTCTTAAATCATTTACATTCTGTCCTACATACACACTAACATTACCCATCTAGCAGAGCATACTGGCTTCATTTCTTTCAAGCCTTTACATGTCCTCAGTAGTCACATTCCATGTCTCACAACCATGTAGCATAGCTATTTGTACACATGCATCATACAAATTGCCTTCTACTTTGAAGAAGAGGTCCTTCATTATCCACAAAGTTAGCAGCACTTTGAACTTTGCCCAGCCCATTCTTATTCTTGCAACTATGCTTTCAGAGCTTCCTCCTCTACTGCTAACGTTAGCACACCAGGCGAAATGCCTAGTGGCATTTCATCTGTCTTTGTGTTCTGAGTTCAAATTCCGCTGAGGTCGACTTTGCCTTTCGTCCTTTCGGGGTTGATAAATTAAGTACCAGTTATGCACTGGGGTCGATATAATTGACTCAATCCCTTTGTCTGTCCTATTTTATCCCCTCTATGTTCAGCCCATTGTGGGCAATAAAGAAATAAGAAGCTATCAACTACTTCTAAGGATTCCCCTAGACTTTGAGGAAGTCTATTCCTTGTATTTATTATAACTGCACATTTGCCATACACAAAGACTACTTTCTCTGTTCAACTTCCTGTGAAGCTGCTCATCTCTTATGTGCCCATAGTTTGCTCTGGGTACACTGTATGGAGTATGGAGTTTCTACCACACTTTTTGTATATATATCAAGCAGTGTTACACATTCATATGTATGTGTTTGCGTATGCCAAACCACATCCCCACTCTTGGCACTATTTGTTAGTGAACAGTACAAAGTGTGTGTAAAGTATATAATGTATTACTACGCTGTAATGTAGTCGTCCGTGTATCAAGTAATGAAAATAAACACGTAAACAATAACGATGGTTTTCAACTGGTTGTCTTTCCCATAAGAACGCAAACTATGCATAACATGGTGGCAGCGGTAAATAATTAAACGGAAACAGTGCCTTTACAACAAATCTAAAACACAACGAACCAGGAAATTAACAAACAAAACATTGCTTTGCCTTCGGACAACATAAACAACTTTTCCAAGATGGCGACCCCCGTCGCCGTACAGATGAATCTGCATCCGATTATTAATTGGGATTCTAATGATATTTTGGAGGCATTTAAAAAGTTTAAACAGAAAACTCAACTAGCTTTCAAAAGTTTCCTGAAAGGCACAACTGACGATGAGAAGGTAAGCTATATCCTTCTGTGGTCAGGTAATAAAGGAATAGACCTATTCAATAGCTGGGATATGTCAGAATCAGACTGCAATAACCCAGATACACTTCTTGAGAAATTTGAGAGGCACCTAGAGCCCAGGTCAAACCATAGAATTCACAGATACGAATTCCAGGGCCTGAAACAAGCCCCACAAGAAACAATTGACAATTTCCTGTCAAGACTGAAAAATGTTGCAGAGAAATGCAAATTCAAAGACAGGGAGGAGAGAATTGTAGACCAATTAATATGGGGGTGTGCCTACAAAGAAGTGCAAAAATCCCTCATAGGTAAGGACACTCTCCAGTTGGTAGAAGCAGTAGACACTGCAAGAGCATTCGAAGCCACTACCAAACAGATGGCCTCACTAAGCTTACAAACAAGCCCACTAGGTAGCAGTGTAGATACTGTATCTAGGCACGGGACACAAACCCACAAACAAAGAACATGCCGGTACTGTGGTATAGAGCATGAATTTAATAACCGAAAAAATGTCCTGCATTCGGTACACACTGCAAAGGATGTGGAAAACTTAACCACTGGAAAAAAATGTGTAGGGTAACAAAATCCCAGAGATACAAGCCCCAATTTTCAAAGAGGAGCAGAAATAGAAGGGATATACATGAACAACAACAGGAACAAAACACCTCAGAGGAGGAATCATTGGCAGTCGGCATAATAAATGTGCATGAGATGGGAAAGGGCGACCGGAAGAAAGAAGATGAGGCATACACGACTAAGAATTCAAAAGAAGGCCGGAAGGAAAAGAACAAACATAGACTTAAGACTAAAGATTGACACTGGAGCCCAGAGTAATATCTTACCTGTCAACCTCTACAAAAAGATGTTCCCAGAACACACAACAAAAGAGGATAAAGTCAAACAAGGAATCCTCACACCAAGTGATGTAATCCTCACTGCGTATGGAGGAACCAGGATTCCACAACTGGGTAAAACAACTATCGCAGGGACACAAAGGAAAATTAATTAAGTGTTCTTTTTATGTCACAAGAACAGAAGGCCCAGCAATTCTTGGACTCAATACCTTCAAAAAGCTAAAGATTGTATCAATCAATGCTGAAGTGAAAGCAGCTCCAAGCAGGATTGACAGTGATATGCCTATCAAAGATCGACCACAAATCACAAACAAAAAGGAGATGGAAGAACTAAGCAGAAAGGTCCACCACATTGTAAATGTGACAACCAATAAGCGCATGTACAAAGACATAGAAAAGACAGTTTCTACATGCCACATCTGCCAAAAGTACAAAACCTCACAACAAAAGGAGGAAATGATATCTAGTGACATCCCAAGAAGGCCATGGCAAACTATTGGAGTAGATCTATTCACAGAAGGCCAAGAATGGTATTTAATAATGGCCTGCTACTACTCCAAATTTCCATTTGTGAGAAAAGTGAAAGACCTGACAAGCAAAACAATCACTACAGTGGCTCGAGGACTCCTAGCAGAGCAAGGAATACCAGAGCAGATCATATGTGACAAGGGAACCCAGTTCACATCACAAGAATTCAAAAAGCTAGCCGATGAGTATGGGGTCAATATTACAACTTCATCTCCACACTACCCCAAAGGCCATGGGTTTATAGAAAGACAGGTGCAGACAGTGAAGAGAACACTAGTCAAATGCTGAGATAATGGAGAATTAAAGTTCAATTGTTTATCTCTTGATTCTTCTCATATTCACCCCACTTGACTAATTAAACTTTTGCTGAATGATTTTAACTCATGAAAGATTTGTAAAATAATCTATAATCTATACTCCTTGTTTTACTAATTCATCTACTTTCTTGTTTCCCTTGATATCTGCATGTTCTGATAGTCAAAAAATTGTTACTTGCTTATTATTTTCCACTAAATAATTATCTAGTTTCAGAATAATGTTCAAAATTATTTCAATTTGACTGTTTTTTCTTCATTGGAATAGTTCTTGGCCTGAAGGAACCCTTTTTGTATGTTCCATGGAATTTATATGGCAGAATCTAAGGATATTATCATACCTCACCACTTGGCATCAAACATTGTAAAATTATGATGCAATCTGAAGCTCATATTTGCATTATTATTTTGAAAGGTTCAAGCACCCCCACAATACTACTCCATTCTCAGAGTGTGACCCATCTGTATATCTGATCCAGTTGGTTTGATTTTATAATGCATCTAGTATTTCTGTGCTTCCTCTTTTGATTCTTTTATTGGTATTTTGGAAGATTTTAATTGTTCCATCCATGGAGTGGGTAGTGATGTTTCCTGGATTCTTCTATTGGAAAGAGTATAGGCAGGGTTAATCCTGCTTCATGAGAAATAACTCACAGAAAGACAGGACTTGTATCTCCTCATAAACCAGCTAACAAAAATTGGTCATCAATTTCCTTATTATATAATCACAAGTGTTTATATGTTGGACAATGGTTTTTCTTTGAAATAACTTATATGGTATAACATGTTAAGGTTATTTTTTAAATGAAAATTGAGATAGGTTTCCTGTTTCAAGTCAGACTGTAACCAATTACCAAGAGTTTTATAGTTTTTTCTCTTTCCTTTTTTGTTGTTTTATTAGTGGTGCTAATAGCTAACTCACTAAATATATTTTATCATATTGATAACTGAAAGTTTCTGGGTTATGGAAATGAATCAATTGTTGTTTTAGAGAGAGCAAATTGTTGACAAATTTCAGCTGTTCATTTAATTGCAGTTGCTTGGACTGTACATAATTAGTTTTATTATTATCGATGGTATTAGATGAAGTGTATATGTTGATATCAACAAAACTTGATTCTTCCACAATTCCTCTTAATGGTTTTGTAGCAGATAGCTTTCCTCAAATTCAATTTGAAAGTCAAAACCACTGGCAAATAATATTACTATATTTGGTAATCATTAGCATCATCATTTAGTATCAATTTTCCATGTTGGCATGGGTTAGACAGTTTGACGGGAACTGGTAAGCCAGAGAGCTGTACCAGGCCCCAGTCTGATTTTGGCTTGGTTTCTACAGCTGGATGCCCTTCTTAATTCCAACCACTCTATGAGTGTAGTGGGTGTCTTTTATGTGTCACTAGCACTGTCTGTGACAACAATTTCACTTGGCCTGACATGTCTTCTCAAGCACAGCAAACTACCAAAGGTCTCAATCATTTGTCATTGTCTCTGTGAGACCTAACAGCTGAAGATCTTGCTTCACCACTTTGTCCCATGTCTTCTTGGATCTACCTCTTCCACAGGTTCCTTCTGCAGTTAGTGATCAGCACTTCTTTACACAGCTGCCCTCATCCATATGCATCATATGACCATACCAGCACAGTTTTCTCTCTTGTACACCACATCTGATGCCTCTTATGCCTCTCAAGATGCTTACACCCTGCCATTCATGCACACTGACATTGCACATCCAGTGAAGCATACTAGTTTCATTTCTTTCAAGTCTTTGCAAGTCCTCTGAAGTCACAGTCCAGGTTTCACTGCCATATAGCACACAGACATCAAACAATCTGCCTTTCACTCTGAGGGAGAGGCCCTTTGTTACCAACAGATGCAGGAACTTTGCACAGCCTATTCTTATTCTAGCAGCTATGCCCTTGGAGCAGCCACTTCCACTGCTGACATGGTCAACTAGATAACAGATGTCTACTAACTATCCCCACTGGCATTTGACAGTCTATTTTCCGTACATATCTAAAAAAGCACCATCCGTTCGCGTCCGTTGCCAGCCTCGGCTGGCCCCCGTGCCGGTGACACGTAAAAGCACCGTCCGTTCGTGGCCGGTTGCCAGCTCTGTCTGGCCCCGTGTCGGTGGCACGTAAAAGCACCATCCGTTCGTGTCCGTTGCCAGCATCGCCTGACCCCGTGCCGGTGACACGTAAAAGCACCATCCGTTCGTGGCCGTTCGCCAGCTCTGTCTGGCACCTGTGCAGGTGGCACGTAAAAAACACCTACTACACTCGCGGAGTGGTTGGCGTTAGGAAGGGCATCCAGCCGTAGAAACACTGCCAGATCTGACTGGGCCTGACGAAGCCTTCCAGCTTCACAGACCCCAGTTGACCCGTCCAACCCATGCTAGCATGGAAAGCGGACGCTAAACGATGATGATGATGATGATGTACCTGTACATCTACCACACACAAAAACTATTTTCCCTGATATTGCTGCACCTCTTATGTGTCCATAGCTTGCACCAGGTACACCTTATGGATTTTCTACCTATGCCTTTTCTACATCTCACTGAAAAGATTTGTGATTTGTCTGCTTTCCTACTTACTAAGACTTTGGTCTTTGCTAAATTGACTGTAAAGCCCTTTGATTCAAGACCTTGCTTCCACACCTGAAATTTCTTCTCTAGTTCTGGCAGTGATTCAGCTATATAAACAAGATCATCAGCATAGAAGCCCATTTTAAATTCTTCTGTTACTGTCTGGAGGACTATGATGAACAAGAAGGGGCTGAGGATTGATCCTTGATGAACTCCCACTTGTATACTGACTTCATTGCTATACTCATTTCTAACTTTCAGCTTTCTGACAGCATCCCTGTACATGGCTTGTATAGCTCTCACTAGCCATTCATCTATCCCTAGATTCTGCATTGACCACCAGATAAGGGAGTGGGCGACCCTGCTAAAAGCTTTCTCCATGTCAACAAAAGCCAAGCACAGATATTTATTTTCGGCCAAGTATTTTCTTGCAGCTACCTTACCAGGAATATAGCATCAGTGGTGCTTCTCCCTGGCACAAAACTAACAACTACACTAACTTTCTTCTAATTAGTTGGGCTGTGACTCTCTCTGTAACTTTCGTCTCCTAGTCTAACAATTTGATACTCCTGTTATTATTTACCTTTATAGTAGCTGACTATGGTGCTGCTACACCAATCATTGGGTAGGACTCCCTCATGGACAACCCAATTAATTATATGGATGACTAGACCATAACCCATACTGTCAGATATTTTAAGCATCTCAGTGGTGATTCCTGATGGACTAGGGGTCTTCCCCGTCTTCATATCCTTCATGGCTTTATCTACTAAGCTGTTGTTTATTTGGATAGCTGGTCCCTCTGTTGCATCCACATTAGGCAGACTCTTCTGCCATTTAGCAGCTTTTCCAAGTCTCTTTCTTTGCAGAATCACTAAATGCAAGTGAACTATCATCCATGCAGACACATTTTTCTCATTTCATATCACAATTTTCTTTCACACAGTCTTGCAATCTGAAACACTTCAAGTCTCTGGTCCTCATGTCACAGAACATTGGCAAACACCTTTTCTGCTTCTTCCCTAGCTAAATATACCTGTCACCTAGCATCCTTTCTAGCTATATGATACTGTTCCCTGCTACCACATACTTCCAGTCCTGTTTCTTTTCTTTAATGGCTCTGTCAACTACATTATTCCACCACCATGTCATCTCCAGTTGAAAAGGGGCTTTGCACCATCCAAAAATTTGGACAGTGGCCCTAAACAGGTTGTCCCATAGGAACCTCCATGTTATATGTCACTATACCCTCCTCTTTCATCAAATGCTTCAAGTAACACATCTCTAAATCTCAGACTGTTCAAAGGATCCTTAAGCTTCCAGACCTTTCTTTTCCACACTAGTTGTTTTGGCAGTCTTTTAACCCTGATTCTGAAGTCGCTAATGACTAAACTATGCTAAGGGTGCATTCTTCATCTGGGAAAGTTTTGACATTTATAAGCAGCTATCTTTTCCATTTTCTGGTGAGAATGTAGTCAATCTGGCTAGTTTGCCCACAAAATGGATAGGTAGCAAAATGCCAGCAATTTCAGGGGGAGGTGTTGGTTGATTACATCAACCCCAGTGCTCAACTGGTACTTATTTTATCAACTCTGAATGGATGAAAGGCAAAGTCAACCTCAATGGAATTTGAACTTGGATTAAAAAGACAGACAAAATGCTGCTAAGCATCTTACCTGGTATGCTAACAAGTCTGCTAGCTCACCTTCTACATTTGGTAATATCAACCAGTGTATAAGCAGTGAACTGGTAGACTCATTAGCATGCTGGGCAAATGCTTAGCAGCATTTTGTCTATCTTTACATCCTGAGTTCAAACTCAGGTCGATAAAATAAGTACCAGTTGATTACTAGGGTCAATGCTTCCAAAAATTGCTGGCCTATTGCCAAAATTTGACACCAATATTAACCAGAGTTATTTTGGCTATATGTGACAATTTTTTTCCCAACCCATCATCATTGACATCAGTTTGTGATAGGCAATGACAGAAAAAAAAGAAAAGTTTAATTTTTATACCTAAAGGCCTCATAGAATATTCTAAAACATCTTGGTGGGTTTATATATAATCATCATCCTCATTGTTCGACCTTGGTCAAGACAATGGAATTTACTATGCTACGCCAGACTTCACAGTCCATCATAGCATTACAGAGGTCCTGTTACTGGATGCCTGTATCCCTGGAGATTACACCAGGGTTGGAGAGTGTGCACCCTCTGGTATCACGAGGAGAAGAGTAGAAATTGCCTCATTTTCAGCTCTACAACAATGTCCAGCAAATTGGACTCTCCTACCTTTCACAAGAGATGATACAGGTGGTTATATATAAACCTTGGGGTTCAACTTTCTATAGGAATTTTTTTTATTGTAATCGAAGCTCATGTCCCTTTAGGCCTTTGTTTAATAAGATAATTTTCATCACTCAATTTTTGAAAGGATCATTCCTGTTGTAACCAGCAGTTATGTCCAAATTTATATGAGATATTTCAGTTTTAATCTTTTGACAATTTATTGTTTCCTGATTCAAACACGTAACTTGTATTTAACGAATTGTACATAATGTATATGAAAAGTATCTAGTATTATTAATAAATGTTGTTGAAAGTAATTCTTTTCCTTATCAATTATTCATTGTGTTGCACGTAACAATTTACAAGTTAAACAAGTCTGATGTGCAAAAAAGAAAGAGAGTGGGTAAAACTGGAAAAGTAAATTAATACACCTTCCCTAGGGTCTCTCATCCCAGACTGGATGCCAATACACTCAATGACAACAGTGTAAGCAAGACTTATTCGCAGAACCTTAGATCCCTGCTACACTGCATTGGTTGTGTGTAACCACAAAGTAAGGCTGAGTTGGGCCTCTGAAAATTTGTTTTGGTATTTGAGATGTGGGGTTCTCAGAGACTAAAGTTTGGCAAGGAATAGCAGGTTTGAGGATTCTGCAAGAAGGTTGAGTCAATTTCACACTTCTGACTTACATACTGCCAACAGAGGAATCACTATTCTTGGTGGGGGTGAGGGTCAAGGCTTCCTCCCTTGGTATCCTGGAGTCTGATGAAGTACTCCTGACAGAGGAATCCCACCTAATACTGTTCTGAATACTGCAGTACCTTCAATGCTGATGACTGACCTGCTGGTCAGCTGAAATCTGCCCTTCATAGACAAGGTTCATATCACAGAAAATCAGCTGAAAGGCAGGAAGGCAGCTGGTGTTTGTGGCATCAAAGAATGTGGGCCTGCTGTAGTCTTGTTCTTGCAACAGACCATTTGGTCAATTTGGAGTAGTAGCATAGTGACTGACTGGAAGAAAGGCATAATTATCCCTCTCTGGAAAGGTAAAGGTGACCGCCTCAGTTGCAACAACTATAGGGCTGTTACACTCCTCTCAAAGCACAGTAAGGTCTTTGCCAGGGTTATTCTAAACAAGAGTTCAAAGTCTTAAAAAGACTTGGACAACTGGTGCAGTTGTGGTTTCACTGGAGATGCTCTGATATCTGAGCAAGAGGACAAAGCTTTGGATCTTCAGGTCTCTGGTCCTTCCTGTTTTGCTATGAAGGACATGCAGACACTGTCCAGGGCCCTGAGGAGCCAGCTGAATTCCTTTGTTACTAGAATACTTTACTTGATTATGAGTTACCATTAGCCAGACTTCATATCCAACCAATGACTATACTCAGAAACTGGGATGTGTCCTGTTACTCTTTTGAGTGTAGGCTTAAACTGTTTGGTCATATTGCTTGATTTTCCAAGTTGAATCCTGCATGCCATGTTTTCTTCTCTGAGAGTCTGGCTGGGGTGATGGCTCATGTTGGGACCACCAACTAAAACTTTAAAATCCTCAATTCTACACTGGCAAAATAATGTAAAAGAGTTGAAATGAGTCAAAAAAAATAAGGCACAATATAAGATAAGATGAAAAACAGGACAGCAAGTTACAGAGATTAGGGTAATCTGATGTAGTTTCTTATGCATGATCTTAATGAAGGCAGTGGGATGAGGGCGAAAAAATAGCAAAAATAATTCACTGATAAGAAAACTAAAGAACACAAGTAGGCTGTTGAGCTGTGGACAAGGATTTGAAAAGAATTTAAGAATTAAATTCTTCAACAATCAACTTTCTTTCAAATTCAGTCTACTATCACATTCATCCACAAAAATTACTACAATCTCACATTTTATATGTTTATTCATATAGCATATCATTCTGTAATATACAAAGTACATATATATCCATTTGCATTAACAAGCTATACATTGATAATATTTTACTTATATTTACTTGTTATTTTAGTTTATTTCTTGCTATTTTGCTTAAATTAAGATTACTAATTTCTCATAATTTCTTTCAAGCGCCCCACCTTAATTGGTTTGAGTACATTCAGAGGTAAAATTCTTTAAAAAAACACAATATAAGATGATCTCATTGTTTACCTTTACTGACCAAATTACTGTAATCTTATTCCTATTCAGGCCTTCCATAAAGGGTGAATTTTTTGTGTATAGAGTTGAATTGTAGATGTACTTGTTATGTTCCAGTGACCTAATGAGTTAGCTTTCATTATTTACACCAATTCATGAATATGCAATTGTGAGGATCAGAATCGAAATCGATCAATGGAAATTGCAGATGTGTTACCAGTGCCGGTGGCATGTAAGAGAACTTTCCGTTTCGCGACCGTTGCCAGCACCGCCCCGTTTCGTGTCTGTTGCCAGCCTCGCCTGGCCCTCGTGCCGGTGGCACATAAAAAGCACCATCCGTTCGTGGCCGTTTGCCAGCTCTGTCTGGCACCAGTGCGCTGGCACGTAAAAAGCACCCACTACACTCACGGAGTGGTTGGCGTTAGGAAGGGCATCCAGCCGTAGAAACACTGCCAGATTTGACTGGGCCTGATGAAGCCTTCTGGCTTCACAGACCCCAGTAGAACCGTCCAACCCATGCTAGCATGGAAAACGGACGCTAAACGATGATGATGATGATGATGATTGTATAATGCTGAGCATACATACTGATGTAAAGATGTACATATTATTTTGCATACTGAAATTAATAATACTACATAATGTAGGTTATGAAATGGCTGTAATCATGTGGAAGTCATATGGATTAAAAAAAAATTCTCTTTGTTTCCCATACCTCCTGACTTTACTCCTCACAGAAAAATTTATTGTTCAGGTTTCCTGGATTTTCAGTTACATGGACATATTACATTATACTATACAATAATTGATTGCTACATAAACTGATAACCAATTCCAAATGGGGAGCTTACTGTGACTGCTGCTTGCTTCTCTGAATCCAACTGCTCAACTACTCTTTTACACACAGACACACACACACACACACACACATATATATATATATATAATACATTAAAGGAGGCGCATGGCTCAGTGGTTAGAGCGTCGAGCTTACGATCGTGAGGTTGTGAGTTCGAATCCCAGACCGGGCTGCGTGTTGTGTTCTTGAGCAAAGCACTTTATTTCACGTTGCTCCAGTTCACTCAGCTGTAGAAATAAGTTGCGACGTCACTGGTACCAAGCTGTATCGACCTTTGTCTTTCCCTTGGATAAAACTGGTGGCGTGGAGAGGGGAGGCCGGTATGCATGGGCGACTACTGGTCTTCCATAAAAACAACCTTGCCCAGACTTGTGCCTCAGAGGGTAACTCTCTAGGTGCAAACCCATGGTCACTCATGACCGAAGGGGGTCTTTACCCTTAATACATTAAAAGTCAGCTTAAATCTTACTTGCTTGCTTGCAATGTTACCCAACCAAATTGATGCATAATGAAAAATACTATGAATTAAGTTCCCTCTGAAATGTAAATACAGAAGGAATAAAACAAATTTTGTGTAAATCTGTTAAGTAGTTGAGAAGATATTACAGGTTTTCGGAGTATAAATACCCAAAATGGTGCATAATGAGAAAATTCTCCAAAATTAACTTAATCCTGAAAAGGAAGTAACTCTTACCTTTCAATTAGACAGTGACTTGACAACGAAAATATACAGTTTGTTTTCTACAGTAAATGTATCTATTTTTGCTTTTGTTAAACACAATATTTTAGTCATTTAGAAATATTTTTAAGTGAATATGATTTAAAAAATGTAAGTTGTTTACAGTAAGTATTTATATTTAGTTTTCTTTAAACAGACAATATTTTAATGTTTTTTAAATTATTTTCAAGTAATGCCATTACAAAAATTTTTTTGGCATGTTTAAAAAATATTTTAAAGTGAAAATGACTTTAAAAATACAGTAAATATTTTGTAAAAGGCCCGTTCATAACCTCAGTGTGAAATAATTTTTTCCATAGGTTTTTTAAAGTGCATTCAACATATTTCACTGCCAAAAATTTGGTTGCTATTCCTAGCACGCCCTGCTACCATGTAACAGCTGTTTGCGATAAAGGACCCGAAATACCAGTTATGTGGTAGATGGGTGTGCAAGAAATACCAGCCAAATCTTTCCTTTTCTGGGGAAAGGAGCCATTTACATGTGATTTTGATATCACATTCATTGAAAGTATGAGAAATAACCTGGGAAAGGCAAAAATTTACAAAACAAAACTCTGTTACTGGGAAACTCAGACTTTCTCGGTGACCCAACAGGTTATGGGTAGTCTAGTCTAGTATATCATCATCATCATCATCGTTTAATGTCCGCTTTCCATGCTAGCATGAGTTGGACGATTTAACAGAGGGCTGGCGAACCAGATGGCTCCACCAGGCTTCAATCTTGATCTGGCAGAGTTTCTACAGCTGGATGCCCTTCCTAATGCCAACCTCTCCGAGAGTGTAGTGGGTGCTTTTCACATGCCACCAGCACGGGGCCAGTCAGGCGGTACTGGCAGCAACCTTGCTCAAATCTTTTACACATGCTACCAGCACAGGTGCCAGTAAGGCGATGCTGGTAACAATCTTGCTCGAATGGTGCCTTTTACGTGCCACCGGCACAGAGGCCAGATAACCGCACTAGCAACAATCATGCTCGGATGGTGCTCTTAACACCCTACTAGCACAGGGTTCGAGTGCCAGTAAGGCGATGCTGGTAACAATCAATAGCAGTTTGACTCGGATCAATATGACTAACCCATCTCATCAGAAATTAATAGATTTCTGAATAAAAAATATATTCATCTCCCGCTTAGATTGGATGTTGTATTAGAACACAGAATACTGCATTATTTACCATGGGAAGACCTTTCATATGGTGCATAAAAGCACTCGTGTTTGTATCACTGGTGAGTGTGAACCATCTGCTACAGCCACTGATTTTTGCTGTCATATAGTTACAGTAGCTGAGGAAATAGTAGTGGGTATTATGAAACTGAGTTGAGAGTAAAGCCTCATAGGTAGAGATAAGGCATATGGGCACAAGACATCAAAGATATGCTTTTTTGCCGTAATACCTGGGTTTTCTTGGGCAAAGCAAATCACCATATATAATATACACTAACAGAGATACCCAGCCTTACTCAAGATTAAAATGGCATAGTTTTTTATTGCTTTACTTGTTTCAGTCATGTGATTGCGGCCATGCTGGAGCACCGCCTACTAATTATTCTATCAGTGTTTTTTGCCGAACCGCTAAGTTATAGGTATGTAGACACACCAACATTGGTAGTAGCGGAATGGTGGGGGTACAAACACATACACACACAAATATACACATATACAACAGTCTTCTTTCAGTTTCCATGTACGAAATCCACTCACAAGGCTTTGGTAGGCCAGAGGCTATAATGTATATATATATAAGAAAAGTGGTGGGGGTTGACGTGCAGGTGTACTTATAAACATTAACTGATTTGGCTGGTATTTCTAGCACATCCTGCTACCACTGAACAGTCCGTATTGATCTTTTCCTTTAGATAGACAGAATTCAACCCAATTTCTAGTTAACTAAACAATTTGAAACTTCGTATACTGGTAGAATGTGTCAAAAGAAAACATTATTTTCACTTGGCTTTTTTGATAAATTTGTAAGTTTAACGTAGTTTTATTCTTCGAATTTTAACCAATGAATCGCCAGTATTTGAGCTCAAATCATTTGCTGCGTCTAAAAACTCAGACAACATCCTGTCACTGTTTGCTTTCATCGTTGCCTTGGAAGCGATTATATATACGCGATGTGTGTGTGTGCATGGTGAAACACTCCGAAGAGGATAGATGGATAGAGAGACAGACAGACAGATAGATAGAGAGACAGACAGACAGATAGATAGAGAGACAGACAGACAGACAGACAGATAGACAGACAGATAGATAGACAGACAGACAGATAGACAGACAGACAGATAGAGAGACAGACAGACAGATAGATAGATAGACAGACAGACAGATAGATAACTGAGACTCAGGGTTACAGAGAAATAGATATACAAGCATTAAGCAAAGTGATAAAGAGAGAGAGAAAGTAAGAAAGAAAGAGAGAGAAAGTGAGTGATGACAAGTGTATGAGCAAGAGAGAGAGAGGAAAATATTTAGTAAAACATGGATTAAAAGAGAGAAAGAGACCTTCGACCGGAAAAAACAATAGAGAGATGGAATAAGAAAGACATACAGATATATATATATATATTATATATATATATATATATATAATATATATATATATATATATATATATATATATATATATATATAATAGAGAGACGGACTGAGTGAGAGAAGGGAACGAATGTGACAAAAAACGAAAACAAACATTGAATCAGGAATGAAATGTGTGTGTGTGTGTACGTGTATAAATATATAAACATGTGCGCACGCACACATGTATGTATAACATTTATGTGTGCGGATGACTTAAATAGCGAGACAGACAGTAGAGAGAAGGATGAATAACACGCGCGTGTGTGTGCGCGCGCTGTTTACGTTAATGATTTGAGCTCAAATACTGGCGATTCACTGGTTAAAATTCGAAGAATTAAACTACGTTAAACTTACAAATTACAATTTATCAAAAAAGCCAAGTGAAAATAATGTTTTCTTTTGACACATTCTACCAGTATACGAAGTTTCAAATTGTTTAGTTAACTAGAAATTGGGTTGAATTCTGTCTATCTAAAGAAAAAGATCCCAGGTGTTTGTGAATAACTGTTATGTGGTAGCAGCGCATGCTACACTAACCCTTACCAGTGTGTGCAGTAAAAGTTCTGATTAAAAACAATCAAGAATTTGCAAATGTTATTGTCGGGCCCCTCGTATCATGAATAATATCTGATACAAGTTACCGTCCCTTGTATTGTCTGACATGTTTGTTTATATTTGCGAACGTCTGCTTCCTGTTCTATATTTTTAGTATAAAATATTTTAAAACAGATGAATCTTCGTAATTTTTTGCATACTTCAAATAATTTTTAGATATATTTCCTATTTTCATAATTTTTTTAGTGGGTTTAAATCCTAGGCGAATTGAGAGTAGTCTATTTATGTTGGGGGTGCAGAATTTCAAGGAAAAAATTATAAGAAAGCGTGTCCTAAGTCAAAGAGAACACACATGTCAAATTTGGTTGAAAATTGCCTTTTAATACATAAGATATTTACATCTGCATATTCATATAGAGAATTAATGAATATCAATCGCCCCGTCAGTCTTACCAGCTGCATCGCCAAACTGATGGAATCCTGTATCAGAGAAACCCTCTGGAACTTCTGGAAGTCTCACAGCCTCATCCAGCCGTCACAATTCGGATTTATTCCTAACTCCAGCTGCTGTAATCAACTCATCGAGTTTCTTGAGGATGTTACCCAAATCACTGATCGCGGATCCTAGGTGGATGTTGTTTACCTGGACTTTGCTAAGGCTTTTAACTCTGTGCCACACAAAAGACTTATGGTGAAGCTTTCTGCGTTGGGTGTAAGAGACGAACTCTATAACTGGTTAAAGTCCTTTATTTTCGGCCGAAAAGAGGTTGTCACAGTTCTAGGACAGCACTCTTCGCCCTATGAGATGACATCTGGTGTGCCGCAGGGATCTGTTCTTGGCCCCCTTTTATTTGTTGCATATGTTAATGACATAGATGCCAACTTAAAGAATGCCACAGTGCTGAAATATGCAGATGACATCAAGCTGTACCTCGAAATAAAGAGGTCAAATCCTATACACTATGGATCTCTATTGCAAGCAGACCTGGACACAATGCAGCAGTGGATCATGGACTGGCAACTCAAGCTGGCTGTGGACAAATGTACCACCATGCATTTTGGGAGGAGAAACCCAGCGTCCACCTACTCCCTCCACAACACTAGTCTCAAAAAGTCTTCAAGTGAACGTGACCTGGGTGTTATTGTCGACAGTGATTTGCGTTGGACAAAACACATCGCCAAAATTGTCAAGAAGGCTGAGGGTGTCTTGGCATCACTCACCAAATCCTTTGTGAGCCGCTCTCCGGCTATTTATCTGCGGCTTTATATAGCTATGGTAAGACCTCACCTGGAATTTGCATCACCGGTCTGGAACCCCTATCTTGCCCAGGACATCAATCGTCTGGAAGCTGTTCAGCGACGTGCAACCAAAAGAATGCCCTCCATCAGGCATTTGCCATATCCTGAACGCCTTACTTCCCTGGGCATGGACACATTGAAACTCCGACGTCTGGCAGCTGACCTGGCAGACACCCATAAAATTATCAACCATCGCACAAACAATAACACTGAGCACCTCTTCAAACTCCACCCATCTAACACCCGTGGACATATTTACAAAGTAAGAAAACAGCACAGCTCCCATGACTTCAGGAAACATTTTTTCACGCTGAGAGTTGCTGAAGCGTGGAACAAACTGCCGGCATCGGTTGTTAGTTGTCGGAGCACTGCATTCTTCAAGACTTCCATGCTTCCTGAAATTCGTCAACACTACACTTGATTTTCTCCCCTCAATACACACACAAGCATGTTCACTTTCCAGACATTTCTACATTACTGCATGTACTTTATATGCACTTTCTGACAAGTTGTGGTGCACCTGAGCACTGTATACAATAATTTCATTATTATTATTATTATTATTATTATTATTATTATTATTATTATTATTAAATCCGTAATAATTAGGAGCACAATAACAGGTTGTTAAACTCCAACATTGCAGTGTTTGATGGGTGATACTAGTATATACTAGAGTGTCACTTCTTATCATCATCATTTCACCAAGTTGAACTATTAATCCCTACACATACTTTTCTCTCCGTTTTTTTTTTTTTTTTGCTCTCACCTCCCAACTCTTCCTGTCGAAGAGAGTAGGCTTGAAACGTCAAATACTTTTCCATTCTTGCCAAGCATCAAACTAATGCACTTGCTTGTTGCTCCTACACCGGTCTTTGTCTTTTGTAATTTGAAATAATATATATATATATATATATATATATATATATATATATATATATATATATATATATATATATATAAATTCGGGGTGAGTACTTGATAATTATAAGCACCTGTGTATACCGTTTGGTGGTGTAGGTGGTGGAGTAAATTGATCAAAATAAAATAAAAACATGATGCGAAGGATTCAGCGGTACATATGTTTCGGGCCTTTATTAGACAGATTTATAACAATGCATAATGTATGTCTGTGGCCTTCTTCAGCCGCGCACAACAGCTTCCACAAGGACATGTGTTACATCAAAAATTCTTGGTTGGGGATGCAAATCCTCTCATTCGCGTACGACATAATGCGGCAGCAGCATAGAATTGAAGCGTCCATCTCTTTCTTCTCTCAATGTAGAATGAGGAAAACTGGATGTTGAGGTAATGTAAATAAATAAATACATATATAGACGTGAAGATGGAGGGGCGAGAATTCGGGACCAGGGATAAAAAATGTATAAAAGGTGTAAGTATAGAAAAATATAAAAATGTAGAGCATAAAGATATAAAGAGTTATAAGGAGATGTAAAGGAGGTATAAAGAATATAAAGAAATATAAAGAAATATAAATAAATGTAAAGGCATAAGGTTATAAAGTAAAAATAGAAATAGAAATAAAAGTAAAAAAACATGATAAAAACATGATAAAAGTGTAAAAGAATGTAAAGATAAGGGATGTATAGAGGTTACGGACCAAGCATGGTGGTCAGGAGATTGATAAAATTTAGTTGTAGAATTGTCAGTAAATCAACAGTTTCGTCTGGGGACCTAATGTGTTGTAAATCAGAGCTGATGAGCATTTAATCTGGTTCCTTGATTTAAATGGACTTCTAGTACATACATATCATCATGGATACATACACCCACATACCCGCGTACATATACGCCTCCAAGCCTATAAGCATACACACGCACTCGCGTGTAAACATGTACATAAACACACACGCGCCCACACGCACGCGCGTACACATACATACATACAACAGAATATCCGCATGTATACACGGACACTATACGCGTACACACTCACATGTACATACACGCGCCCATCGCTACATACACACACGTATATGCCCACGCCTCTAGGTCTAGATATAAGATATTAAAGGATGTATATAAGAACGTATGTAAAAAGTCACGTACTCATGTCTATACGTGCACGCACACACGGCTGTGTGTCCGCATGCGCGTGCACATATACACTCACATACACACACAGAGACACACGCGCATATGGGTATAGCTATAAGATATCGAAATATGTATGTACATATATGCGCGTGCATATGTATGTATGCGTATACACACGTACGCGGACGCTCGTATAGTCAAAAAGTGGATCCATAGGTAAGTAAATAAACATATATAGAGGTGTAAAGCGATAAGTTAGGGGTAAGAACGAGGGTAAGGGTAAAAATTAGAAATAAAAAATACAGTATAAAATAAGAAATACAATGTAATAGTTAGAAATGAAATATAAGAATTATAAAAATTATAAGAGTTAAGGTAAGGGATGAAAATAAAAATGAGAATAAATGGAAGTAGAATAAAAGTAAAAATAAAAATAAATGGAAGTAGGATAAAAGTAAAAATAAAAGTAAAAATAAAAATAAAATAAAATAAGATAAAAATATAATTTGGTAAAGTTTAACATGAGATGAAGGTGGTTGAAAGTTAGAGGTGTGTGTGAAACGTAGGGGCGGGCGGGGGGAACTGAAAATTGGAAGGGTGGGAAGCGGAGTTTGGCGGTGTGCGTTCAACATCCGAGTTAGAAATGTGAAAGGGTATAGATATAGGGAATTAAATATTGATATAAGTTTACGGTGGGAGATAAGGACTTAACGATCAAACGTGTGCCATTGCATTGTTTTGGGGGAACCAAATTTCTGATGAGCATTATAGGGGCACCAACTTTAAGTTTGAGAAAGTGTGGTGGTAGTCCGGGATGCTCAAAGGAATTGAGCACCTCTATTGGATAGTTGATGACGTCCTCTGGGTCAGGAGTTGTATCGATAGACTGATATACATAGACTTCCCCAGGAATGAGTTTTAGCATTTCATCATTAATATGGTGAACAGTTTTATTCCTCGGGGCCAGTATAGCCTTTTTGCCAATCCAATCCATATTCTGATAATTAGCTTGTAGATCTGGGAACACTGCATCTCTGAGATCAGAAGGCGTCTTAACAATGGTACAAATGGAATCGATGGCAATATTACCATTTTCATCCCCTGGTATTTTGCCTTCGCCAAGTGCAAGGAGGGTGTGAGGAAATGCTGCTGATGTGATATTACGTCGCATATGAGTACGCATATTGGTGTGAAGTTTGAGAGTTACTTCCCTTTATTAAAAAAATATGCATTAAAATGGAAAAAAATGATGGTAAATTATTTGTAAAATCATAGACTCATCGTAGACGCGCGCTAATACCCAGAAGGGCTCGATATGAATCACGACTATAAGATACCCGGTTTTGGTTAAACTGCATCGCAAAATGTGGGAGTAGTTAGGAATCTAAATCGGAGTAGACAGACACACAACCTTTCTTTTATATATAAACTAGCAGTATCGCCCGGCGTTGCTCGGGTTGTAAGGGAAATAACTATATAAGCATTTTTAGAGAGTTATAGCCAAAAAATAGCCAAAAAATGCATTAAAAATTGAAAAAAAATTAAGGTAAATTTTTTTTAAATCGTTGACACATCGTAGATATTTTTAGAGAGTTACTTCCCTTATATAAAAGCGAAAAAAATGCATTAAAATGGAAAAATATGATGGTAAATTTTTTTTTAATCGTAGACTCATCGTAGACGCGCGCTAATACCCAGAAGGGCTCGATATGAATCACGACTATAAGATACCCGCTTTTGGTTAAACTGCACCGCAAAATGTGGGAGTAGTTAGGAATCTAAATCGTAGGAGACAGACACACAACTTCACTCTTATATAAAGATGGTTTTTTTTTCAGTCATAGAGTTAGATTTATGAAGGTCTTCAGTAGAAAATCCTTCTAATTCTGACTCGCTGCTTGATATAATGAAATTCGTATCCATTTTTTGTCAGAATTACAAATTTTGAAAACACAATAGGAACAAATTTCGGAAAAAAATCTCCCATAATTCACGGAATTAAAATTACACTTCGATTTTTGTACAAAACTGTATTTGAAGTGTTTACGAAGTATAATACGTGTTTTCACGAATGTACTAAAGAGATTGACTCTGATATTCTCATTTACTCTGGTATTCTCATATGAATAGGTAAATTCGGGCGGTTTGGTAACGAAAGGGTTTATATAAGTGTCGTCTGTTTATACATAAACACTGTTTCATACTTTCAGTTTAGTCTTCCTCAAATCACTCTGTCGCTATTTACTCTCTTCCAAGAACATTTTCACTCACGCTTATCTGTTAGCTTGCCATACATTTTACTCATGTATCTATCAGCGTGATAGACAGAAACAAATATTACATCTAGTTTCACTTTATTCGTTGCACACTGTGTGTGTGCGTTTGCGTGTGGTGTAAACCAGACTAAGAAAAGCATTTGACATACACACCAGAATATGAGTTTTCTGTAATTTTTGCTTAATTGGAGTTTAAATTTAAAAACTGGACCTGGCAAAACCCGATGCATTCTACTCTTAAAAATGCTAGGTAAATTGTAATTGAAGAAATCCTATATTGTAGATTTCTATAACTGACAAAGGGAGGCAGATAAAATCTGCCTTTTATAATAAGATATATTTTCGTCCTAAAAAACTTTGTATGGATTGAATGGTTACCTCTATGGAAATATATACACGCACATTATACATACATGTGTGTATAGATGAATATATAAATACATTTAAATATCTATATACACTTTTGGGCGATCTTTCTGTTTCTTAGAGATAACTTTAGATCTTATTTTCGTCCTAAAAAACTTTGTGCGGAGTGAATGGTTACGTCTATGGAAATATATACACACACATTATACATACATCTGTGTATAGATGAATATATAAATACATTTAAATATCTATATACACTTTTGGGCGATCTTTCTGCTACTTGTATATACTTTAGATCTTATATTCGTCCTAAAAAACTTTGTATGGAGTGAAAGGTTACCTCTATGGAAATATATACACACACATTATACATACATCTGTGTATAGATGAATATATAAGTACATTTAAATATCTATATACACTTTTGGGCGATCTTTCTGCTACTTGGATATAGGTCTTATATTCGTCCTAAAAAACTTTGTATGGAGTGAAAGGTTACCTCTATGGAAATATATACACACACATTATACATACATCTGTGTATAGATGAATATATAAATACATTTAAATATCTATATACACTTTTGGGCGATCTTTCTGCTACTTGGATATAGGTCTTATATTCGTCCTAAAAAACTTTGTATGGAGTGAAAGGTTACCTCTATGGAAATATATACACACACATTATACATACATCTGTGTATAGATGAATATATAAATACATTTAAATATCTATATACACTTTTGGGCGATCTTTCTGCTACTTGTATATACTTTAGATCTTATATTCGTCCTAAAAAACTTTGTATGGAGTGAAAGGTTACCTCTATGGAAATATATATACACACATTATACATACATCTGTGTATAGATGAATATATAAATACATTTAAATATCTATATACACTTTTGGGCGATCTTTCTGCTACTTGGATATAGGTCTTATATTCGTCCTAAAAAACTTTGTATGGAGTGAAAGGTTACCTCTATGGAAATATATACACACACATTATACATACATCTGTGTATAGATGAATATATAAATACATTTAAATATCTATATACACTTTTGGGCGATCTTTCTGCTACTTGGATATAGGTCTTATATTCGTCCTAAAAAACTTTGTATGGAGTGAAAGGTTACCCCTATGGAAATATATACACACACATTATACATACATCTGTGTATAGATGAATATATAAATACATTTAAATATCTACATACACTTTCGGGCGATCTTTCTGCTACTTGGATATAGGTCTTATATTCGTCCTAAAAAACTTTCCTGTCACACAGTCACGCACACACACACACCCTCACACACAC